>NW_012267318.1:4052287-4074114 GCF_000151885.1 Dipodomys ordii
AAAGCCAGAAGTGGTGTTGTGGCTCAAGCGATAGCCTTGAGCTGAAGAGCTGAGGGACAGCGCCCAGGCCCAGAGTTCAGGCCCCACGACCAGACCCCCCTCCAAAAAAAAAAAAGAATTGAAAAAAATTTTAATGAACTTAAATTGTCAAAGTGATGTATAGAGGGGTTGCAGTTATATAAGTAAGGTAATGAGTACATTTCTTTTTGAACAGTGTTATACCTTATTTTAGAATCGAAATTTTAAAGAATGCTTTGAAATGTTTTCTAAGTGCCCTTTGCTTTTAATTACTTTCAATAACTTTTTGTATTCTTCTCCATTTATCAGGACTTCAGTTCCACTTCTCCATCTTCAAGACCAAAGTAAAATTTCAACTCCACAAAGATCTTCCTCTAATTGAAGTTATTAAAAAAAATTATTCCTGTACAACAGTACTTCTACAAGTACTGATTCGCACGTTGTTCTACATGAACTGTATGTCCTTTACTTTTGTATTCTCCCTGCATTTAGACCAAAGACTTGCACACTCAAGAAAAGCCTGTTGACAAGAATTTTCTCAATAAAATGTTAAGCTTCCATTTAAAAAGGAGTCATCATAGAAACAATAGCAAAGTGTTAGAGAAGGTTGGAAAAAGTTTGAGGCTTAAATGTTTTGTTCACCCTTTCTGTGGAGCCCTCTAGCCTTTCCTCATATTCTATACCTTCATTACCACCTAAATTCCTTCCAGTCTGATAAATTTATCTTTTAAGTGACAACTATGTCTCAATTAGGAGTGTTTTTCTGCACGAGCTTAATTTTTTGATTTGGAGACTTTCTGATTGCTAATCAGCTCGTTATGTGATTGCTTTGAGTTCTTATAGAATGTTATTTTGTCATTGGAAAAATGCACTGCTACTTTGCTGAACTCTAGGTTGGTCTAGGGAGAAACGATGTACATAAAGTACATAACCAATTAGCATTCTCAGATCTACTGCTGGAGCTACATGCTTAATTATGAGGGTGGCAGATAAATTGTATTGGAGACTGGATTAGAAATTGGAGGATACAGTCCAAAGCTGTCACTTTGCTCTGAAAAATTGGGTAAAATGTTTTATTCCTTTCGGGTTTTGGTATTCCTAAAGTGAGAGTATCCAGTTGTATCATAGACAAATTTAACACTATATACTTGGTGAAATATTAAAGAAAAGCAAATTTAGTACTTAGAGAGCACATCCTAGGTAGGCATAAGCTTTGAAGCACACTTCTGTGTGCTCAGTTCTCACATGCCTCACTATAAATCTTGCTTGGTTCATGATCTTAAATGCCTAACGATTCATGTCTGCACAGGTCCTTCAGCATATACTCTATGGCTTCTTCTGGGGCTCAAATAAAGCAACAGACATTCAGGAGATGTGATTTATCTTGCATCTTAATGCTTACTGTAGAGTCAAACAAGATGTTGACTACATTATCGAATTCTTATTTTTAAAAAGTCAAAAAAACAACAGGTTGGGAATGTGTCTTAGTGGTAGAATGCTTGCCTAGTAGCATGCATAAAGTAATGGGTTCCATTACTCAGTACTACAGAAAAAGCCAGAAGTGGCTCTGTGGCTCAAGTAGTAGAGTGCTACCCTTGAGAAAAAGAATCTCAGGGACAGTGCCCAAGCCCTGAGTTCAAGCTCCAGGACTGGCAAAAAAAAAAAAAAAAGGAAAAAACAAAAGGAAGCCAGCTATACCACTGTTTAGGACATAGATATGTTTATGTATGTGGAATATTATGAATATACTGTTATTCACTGCACAATGATTTTACTGAAAAAAAACCTTCAAATGTCTATAAAGGAGAGATATGATAAAAAGTTAAAATGGAATATAAGGCAGACATACAAAAAGAATGAGCAAACATCTTAAACCATCTCTCAGACAGTGGACATACAAGATACACAAATATTATAAAAAGGGAAAAATAAAACATATACCAGTAGTACTTATTTACTTATACAGGCATATTTCCCTTTCCCCAAAATTAAAAAGGAAATTGTTAGCTTTTATTGCTTCCTAGGCAGGGAGCTAGTTGATTTAGGGACAGGTGTGGCAGGAAATTGTTTTACTGAGTATCTTCAGAACTGTAGCTCCTTTGAAATCACCTGATTCAAAATAAAACAAAACACATTTACATCGGCAATATAGCAGTTTGATGGAGCTGGATCATGTCCTTTGTAAACATTTTATTAAAAATGTACTTTAAAAACAGGACGAGATAGTTGCAAGAGTACATTTCTACATGTAGAATGTTGGTACTCTAAGGGGACCTTCTTTAAGACATCCATCTGTTCCAAATTTTTTTTTGAGAGGTTCCAATAACTTAAAATTAAGGAGGCTGTATGTGGTCATACAGCAGAAGAGATGGAATGAGAAATCAGGTATTCCAATATCTACTGAGGACTCATTATTATTCAGAGTTCTCATTCAATGCAAGCAAAGCACAACATAATAAGCTTGGGCTGTACTATGATACCATAGTGTATCTAAGTTGTAGAGTTCAAAGTAGAAACCAACACATTGGGGCTAGTAATTTCTTTGGGTTATTATGTGACTACACTTACAAACTATGCATATTGTTCCTTGTAATTGTTACTTACACAACCCGTTTTCCTATCCTAACTCAAAGAAATTCACTGAGGACAAATACTAAAATGTACCAAATTATTATTATTATTATTTTGCCAGTCCTGGGGCTTGAACTCAGGGCTTGGGCACTGTACTTGAGCTTCTTTTTGTTCAAGGCTGGCTAGTACACCTAGCATAGAGTACTATCACAAACATTAATACAGGCTCACAATTCCTTCACTAGAACCCAAGGATTAGGTTTATTTTAGAGCTAAGAATTTCTAGGAATTAAAAAATGTTACGCTGGCAGCCATTGGCTCACTTATGTAATCCTAGCTAATCAGGAGTCAGATCTGAGGATTGGGTTTCGAAGCCAGCAAGGGCAGGAAAATCTGTGAGATTCTTATCTACAACACACACACACACACACACACACACACACACACACATTCTCTCTCTCTCCCTCTCTCTCTCTAAGTACAAAAACTCAGGGACAGTGCCCAGGGCCCGAGTTCAAGCCCTTGGACTGGCACATAAAAAAAAAGTTATAAGTACACAAACCATTACCTAACACTACACATACAGTGGCCAAGAGCAGCAACTGGTAATACAATCAAGTCTTAATAGTTGCACTCTCAGTAAAACCTATGGGATGAAGGCTAAAGAGCTTGTCCTTAGTTTAGGTCCTTCTTTACTACCAAGTGAGTTTTGTCCCTACATTAAAAAAACTTAATTTTCCAAGGTTTCTGAAGGCTAGATTTAGATAAGGAGTCACCTAAAAACTTAAAGAGTGCCAGAATGTTAAGTTGGTTACTTCAACTCCTTTTTCTGTTTATGCTCAAACTGGGGTTTGAACTTAAGGTCTCACACTCATATGGCTTTTTCACTAAAGGTTGGAGCTCTACCATTCTTGAGCCATACCTCCAATTCTTCGTATCAGAACAAGCAATCATAGAAGCAGTATTTACTAAAGGCTAAAGGCTTGGTTTGGGGTTAAGAAATTCAACCTAATAGAGTGGAAAAAGCCCTAATTGTATGGTATTGTACTCCTATTGTAGTTGTTAGTTATTAATAAAAGCTTCCTTTCACTAAATTTTTCAGATCAAACAGGTAAATACAATTTCTCTCCCACAATGTTGACAAAGGGATGAAGCCAATGAGCTCCACTCACTCACTGGAAGGTAATTGCACTCTCTTTGGAACCAGTGTACATAGAAGAATTCCAGCTGGGCTTAGGTGGCTCATACCTATAATCCTAGCTGCTCAGAAGACTAAGATTCAGAGGCTCATGGTTCTAAGCCAGTTGGGGCAGAAGAGTACAAGATAATTCTCTATTGAAAAAAAGTGGAGCTGGAGGAATAGCTTAAATGGTAGAACCCTGGCCCAGCAAGTGCCACACAGTGAGTGCCACACAGTGAGTTTAAACAAAACCCTGTAGGGACAAAAAGAAAAAAAAAGGTAGAAATGTGTTGTTTTATAAACTTGGGGCCTAAACAAATGGGATATTTTATTTTTTTATTGTGAAAATACTGTACAGAGGGGTTACAATTACATGGGAAAGATAATGAGTACATTTCTTATCAAGCATTGTAGCTTCCTCCTTTGTTTCCCCTTCCCATCCCTGCCCCCTCCCCAAAGTTGTTTTCGACTTGTACATCTCATTGTTGCAATGGGTCCACCTGTATCCCTATTTGAACGATTTGTTTTTCCCTTTCCCCTCCACAAATTATACCGACATCAAATACAGTGAAAGCAGGGGTTATACCATGGGGGAGGGACATACAAAGCAACAAAGAAATAATCTTATAAATGTGTTAGAAACAATCGTATGAAAGAAAAAAAAACATTTGAGCACTTGCCTTGCATGCCTGAGGCCCTGGGTTCGATTCCTCAGCACCACATAAGCAGAAAAAAAAAGGCCAGAAGTGGCACTGTGGCTCAAGTGGTAGAGTGCTAGCCTTGAGCTGAAGAGCTGAGGGACAGCGTCCAGGCCCAGAGTTCAGGCCCCAGGACCGGACCCCCCCCCCAAAAAAAAACCCAAAACAAAACAACAAAAAGAACATAGTCATGCTGGTAGCTTTAGTGTGGTCTTGTTTGTAAACATTTGGGTAAATGCCCAAAAGTAGGATTGCTGGGTCATAGGGGAGCTCTATGTGGAGTCTTTTGAGGAACCTCCATACTACTTTCCAAAGTGGTTGAACAAGCTTACACTCCCACCAACAATGCAGTAAGGTTTCCTTCTGTCCACATCCCCTCCAGCATCTGTTGCTATTAGAGTTCTTGATTTCAGCCATTCTAACTGGAGTGAGGTGGCATCTCAATGTTGTTTTGATTTGCATTTCTTTTATGGCTAGGGAGGTTGAGCATTTCTTCATGTGTCTATTGGCCATCCTTCTTTCCTCTTCAGAAATGGGATGTTTTCTAATTAACTTCTAAGCTGTATCAGAATCGTCCCCTTTTTTGTCTTTTAAGATTTTTCCTATTTTTCTTAACAAAGGTTAAATCTCTGCAATCAAACACTGTACATATTAAAATCCTTGTGGTTTTCTCTTATAACCTAAGTCTCACCTGCAGTATATGTTGCTTTTTTTTTCTAGCCAAAAAACCTCCAAATAATTCAAGAAAGTCCATGACTCTTTAAATAACCACCAAAAAACCCCAGAAATGGCCAGGCCCTGGTGGCTCATTCTTGTAATACTAGCTACTCAGGAGGCTGAGATCTGAGGATCATGGTTTAAAGCCAGCCAGGGCAGGAAAGTCCATGAGACTCCTATCTCCAATAAAAATCCTATCTCCAGAAAATCGGAAGTGGCTCTGTAGCTCAAGTGGTAGAGGTGAAGAACTGAGGGACAGCGCTCAGGCCCAGAATTCAAGCCACCCGACAACCAACAAAAACAAAAACAAAACACGCCCCCCCCCAAATGGCTCAAAGTGACAGAACACTAGTCTGGAGTGAGAAGGCTCAGGTAAACCACTCATGTCCTGAGTTCAAGTCCCAGGGCTGACAAAAACAAAAAAACCAAAACGAAAAAAACCCATAAAATAAAATTTGCACTAAATGACTACAAATCAGCATTGCAGGACATTTAACTTTTTGATGTAATGCAGGTTGGTCGTTACTTTGCAGTATTAAAAGTTTAGCTATTGAACCAGTCCGTTTCTTTCACTTTCTGAGTTAACATTCAATGAAGTTATTGCAAAAGAATCCTATTCCATGCTAAAAATGAAATAGCACGTTAAGAAAACAATCCTGTTTGGGGCTACTAATTCAGGGGGGAACACTACTAACATCGTAATCGTTAAAATAAAAACTCTACCTAGATTTTTCAGAAGGGTACACCTACAAGAAAAAAAGAGAGAAGTCAGTCTAATGTGTGTGTGTGTGTGTGTGAACCCTCACAAACTGCTGTAAACTCCACGAACCAAAATCCTTTTTATTATTATTTCTTCCTACGCGGTGCTTGTTACTCCAAACCACCCAAAACCCCAAACGATCAGGTCCTGATGCCAGAATCTAACTCTTTGAGGCCACTTTTTTTTTTTTAAGGCCTGTAGTACCCAGGATCACGATGCCTCCCGCAAAGCAACGACGGGAAACCACAAATCGTAGATCCGTGGTCACGGTCCACATCGGACCCAAAGGACCTCAGGAGCAGGCTGCTCTCGGGACTTGGACCAGGCCGGCGGACGTGGCCGCCACGTCCCCGCCAACCGGAGGGCAGCGGTCCAAAACTCCTCCAGCGCAGCGACGAGCCCGCCTCCTCCTCAGAACTCTCGAGAACAAGGCCGGGCCGCGGTCCCCCCCCTCCCCCCTTACCGTGAGAAGATCTAGGAGGGAGGAAAGGAGGAGAGGCACCGCATCCCGGTCTGCAAGGTGAGGGTGCGGGGAGGAGGGAAGGGAGCGCGCGCTGGCGGCGGGCCGCGCACCGAAGCCCGGGCAGCCGGCGGGGGGCCTCGGCAGCAGTCCTTCCCCCTTCGGCTAACTCCGGGGAATGTCGGACCCAGAGATTCCCCCAACTCCCTCCCCGCCCCCCACCCACGGATCCTCACCGTCCACCTCCCACCCCCAGCCGGCGCCGGCGAGGACAGCCCAGAGACGCCAGCCGCCGTCGGGCCGAGCAGCGTAATCCCTCCGCAGCGGGCCGCGCACTAGTTTTAATCACGCCCCACCCCCTGGCCGCTGGCGTCATCTCCGCCAGCCCCTCCCTCCCCCCTCCCCCCGCTGCTGCTGAGTGCTTTCCAGCAGCTTCCATCCAGCCACTCACACTAATCGGGCCGCGGCAAGGGACCCGGCCCCGCCCCTACCGGTCGCCGCAGTGGGTCTCTGCGGCGGCGGCCGCCGCTGGGAGGCGGCCGGCCCCGCCTCTGCGGAGCTCGCCGGAAGTGCGCCCGCCCTTGTCTTCCCCGCCACGCCCACGTCTTTTGAAACTCTTTGGCGTACTGCCGGAAGGGGAACGCTTTTGCCGCGAACTCAAACCGGAAGCCGCTTTTCTAGCGGAGGCGCCGTTGGCGTGGGGGGGGGAGGGCGGCGGTGGTGGAGTAGCCTGAGGGGGAACGTGTGGGTTGGACGTGACCGTGCCGTCGTGTCGGAGCTCAAGGTGGAACCCGAGATCCAACCCGCCCGACATGAAGGGGAGTGTCCGGAGCAGGTAAGGAGGAAGCTGGGCTTTGCCGAAGTGAGGGACCGCTAGGGTGACAGCGTGCGGGTTACCCATGCGGCGTGCGCGCGCGGCGTGGGGCCGGGCTGCAGGCGCGGCCCGTGTGCGCGGCCGGCGGGGCAACGCTGAGGAGAAACCAGAGGGGCCGGGAGCGGGGCGCGGCGAGCGGGGCTCCGCGGGCCCCCGGGGATGGGCTTTGAACCCCGCCTTGGGCCTGGCTCTGGGGGGTGCTCGCCCCTGACCGTGGTGCGCCGGTGCTTGCCTAGTCCCGACAGGTTCACGCATTGATCCCGCCTCGTCTGCCCGGGGCGAGCTCGGCCCTTCTTCCTCCGGCTCCCAGTCCTGCACGTGCGATTGAATGAAGTTCAATTAACCACATGTCTGGTGTGAGCCCCGGGACGAACTTTATACACGCTTGGCGTCTTTATCGTACTGGGCTAGCATTCTGGAAGCTTTGAAAAGGGAGGGATGTAAGGAGGAATGCTCGGGGTGGAGTAAGACTGGGAAAAGTAGGCTCGTCTCTTCTGGACTTGTAAACCCTACAGAGTGAGCTGTTAGGTTGGACTTTTCCCATTGGAGTTAAGTAGGCGATTTTAAGCTGAACAGTGATAGGCTCAGGCTTATTTAACGGGAAAGAGGGATGAGAAACGTCGCCAGAGAACCGCCCCCAAATTTGGTCTCTTTCATTGCATGAAATGGGCAATAAGAGTAGAGAATGGCTCCAACTTTCTACTCTTGTGTTTGGATGGCTGGAGATTGCCAAACTGTAGGTGGGATCCAGGGGAGTTGAACAAGTTATTTTGAAGGGAAGATAGTGTAGGGCAGTCCGTTTAGGGAAGATTAAGGTTGATACATAAGACCTGGTAAATTGTATTTGAGAGAGGACATGGACAGTACACGTGCAGTTTTTGTTTTTTAAATGAATTTTCTTTCATGGAGTGCTGAATACTCGGTACTATGGCTTCTGCCATTGGGATATTGGGTAGTGGGATTAGAGTAGATCTGGAAACGTCTCAGTTCTGTGATTGAGAAAAGTGAACCGCTAAAACGATCTCCTAGATCTATCAGGATTATGGAAGTTCTCATCGAATCAATTTATTGAGGGTACACACCTACCACATTTCTTTTTGAGGATATATGCACGGGCATGTGTTCTACATAGTATAACATATAAAGTTTATATAAATATGTATACGTTTTATATGAAAAATATAAAATTAACACTAAAGTAGTACCTGGTATTTGGAAATTTCTTTTAGTAAGCAGCCAAAGAGAATGTTGGTATTGTCTGTAAGGAGCCTACAGAGCAGCCAACTTGTAAAAACCCTTACATAGTCACTCTCAATGCGATATATTTGCCTGCCTGCGGACGTTTGGCAGTGTTTGGAAATGTTTTGGTTTGTCCAGCCCAGTGTGTAGAAGTCTGGGATGCCACTCAACATCCCCCATTGACATCACAGCACTAGTCACAAAGAATAACTGGTCCAAAACATGAGGTACTGAAGATGAGAAGCCCTATTCTGTGATTACTTTTCAGAAATAGAAAAGGCTCACCTTCAATGACTTTTTTTGAATCTTGACCTGAAAGGTGTGTGATGTTTATACAGCTAGAACAGAAAAGCTTAAATCATTTTTAGAGTGAATCCATAAAACAGAAGAAGGTGGTGGTTCTAGGATCATGGTTTCTTAGGTTTCAGAAAGATTTAAACTGAAATCACATGTTCTTGCTCAGCGTAACTTACTGCTGCTAAAAGGACTTCTGTATCTCATTTTGCTATATTTTAAATCCACATTTAAATGCCTTTTTAATTTTTTGGTCGGTCATGTGGCTTAAGTTCTGGGCCTGGGTATTAAATATCTTTTAATAGCTTTTTCTTTATATTGAGTCCTATCTTGTAAATTTTGACTATACTGAATGTAGAGTCCATGGGATTACACCCCCAAGCAGTATCATGTGTACTCTGTATATGGGGAGTGTTTGTTGTGGTACATATCACTTACAAATAATGTAAATTAGTATCTTGTTGGAAACTTTAAAAGTAGCATTCTTAATTTATGAGGAGAGATTGGTAGTGAGAACAGTAGGAATGTATGAAATCTAGGGTTCTTTTGTTGTATTATTTCTATTAAGTAATAGCACAGTGGATGGAGGACAGGTTTGACACAGTTACTGTTCTAATTCTGGCTTATTCCTAAATTGTGCATACAGTCTTAAAAACATAGGTTTTCAAATTTTAGTGAAATAGTTGCTTTAATATTGATAAGCAACTACCTCTACTAAAGTTTGCTCTCGGGTCTGCTCTGAAAATTCATCTGATGGCCAGTCTCTGGCTTCTATAAATGTAGGTAGTTTTCAACTTAAAGGTTACAGTTTTAGAATATGTTTATTCTACGGTAGGTGGCTCTTGAAATATACCTAGTGTATCTGTCTCATAAAATAGCAAAGCTCTTTTTTAGTTATTTAACCGTTTATTGACTTTCTTTTTTCCAGGGTTCATTGAAATATCCTTAGTGATATTGAAATGTTTCAAGTGACATAAATTAGCCAATGACTCGGAATGATGGATTCTCTGAAGATTGGAAATGGTTTGCCAGTGATGGGACCGGGGACTGATATAGGGAGATCATCACTCCCCGTGGTGGGGTACTTGGGAAAAGTTAGTGAACTTATTTTTTGCCTCAGTGCAAAGCTGTTTTTTTTTCTTCTATTTTTGAAAATTAAATTCAGTTTTAATTTTACTAATTAATTTCTAAAATGATGTCTTCCACGGAAATCTTACAGCAATGGCGAAAGATTGTTTTAATGTGTTTACCTCTCATGTTATTGATGTATGAAAGTAGATATAAAACATAGATCTTAAGGTTTACTATTTATTAAAAAATGAGACATTTTCCTGGCAGTTTATGTACATTTTTTCTTGCAAATAAAATTGGTACTGAACCCTTGAAATTTATATTTAAAAGTATAATATACTTTTTCAACTAATAGCTGTGTTTAAAACTTTATATACATTTATTTTTCTGTGTTTGATCTGGCCAGGACACTGGTAGTTGAAAATTGTGTGAGGTTTTTTTTTTCTGGTTATCATTTCCATTTAACTTTTTGTAATTTGTTATAATTTAGGAGTGTCTATTTTAATTTGCCTTATTTCCCTTTTAGAATTATGATCCAGCTAAAGTTACTTCAATTGAGTATTGCCCTGCTTGTAGAGAGAAGGGAAAATTGAATGCTTTAAAGACTTACCGAATTAGTTTTCAAGAGTCTATCTTTTTGTGTGAAGATCTACAGGTAAAGTATTAATCTGAAATAGTTATATGGGTTTTAGTCTTTTATTTTTTCTTCATTGTCAAAATTTTTACTCATTTTGTATTACAGAATGTAACTTTTTAATGTGTGGGCAATCTGCATTCCTAAATCTGTCTAAAATACAATGTTTGTATTTTCCATTTGGATTATTGAATTGTTACATATGATTACTGGCTAATCTTGTGGGGTCTTTGTTAGCTATTCTAGCATATCATAGTTACTTTTACTTCTGTTTGTTAACTTTAGAAAAGTTATTAATCTATAGTTTACTTGGAAGAATATTTAGAAATTGGTTAGTTAAAAAATGGTGTGCATGCTCATAAATAGTATGTACTTAAAAGTTTTAAGTCAAGAATGGTGGCACATATCTGTAATCTGAGCAGTTAAGATGCTAAGGTAGAAGGCCTGGGCTATGTAAGAGACCTTGTTTCCAAAAATACAAAAACAACAACAAAAAAACCCAAAACCTAAAATGGCTCCCCCCCCAATCCTAACACAATAAAAGAACGTAAATACCTTTTAGACTTAGGGTAATTTGTATCCACTGCTATAATTCTTATATAGAAGTTGTGACTCAGTGGCACAGGCCTATAATCCCAGTTATTTGGGAGGCTAAAGCAGGAGACCCACTAGTTCAAGGCCAGCCTGGGCAACAGAGTGAGACCCTAGCTCCCCACAAAGAAAGAACAGTGTTGGGCAGCACAATAAAGCAATAGAGACTGGAGTTTTAAATGGAGTGGTGAGGGGTATGCTTCATTGAAAGTGAAATCGGAATCTTTGGCTATTGTGAAAAATGCTACATTGAACATGAGTGTGCAGATATCCATTTGATATCCTGCTTTCAGTTTTTTAAAGATATACACCTTTTCATGGCTTTTAGGGAAGGCAGTATACAAGTTTGAATTTGGGGCCTTGTGCTTGCTGCTTACTTGAGTCACACCTGCAGTTTCTCTTCTTTATGACTTAACTATTGCAACAAATTATAATACATATACATATATATGTTGCAACAGATTATAATATATGTACATATATGTATTTAGTTATTAATTTTTTTTTGTTTTAAGACAGGATTTCAGGATAGCTTAGAACTCAGTAGAGCCTAGGCTGTCCTTAAACTTGAGATCCTCCTGCTTCAGCATCCAAAGTGTTAGGCTTATAACCATGTACCACTATGCCTGACTTGTTACTGATTTTCTTAGCTTCTCGGCGTAGAGTAGCATTTAGGAAATCTCAAGGAAATCTCAAAGTTGATGTTCACTGTATAGCTAGAAGGTAGTCAGAGTCAGAATCCAGAATTTGTCCATGTATACTAAAGAATTTCTTCAGTTTTTAATTAGTTGTACAAAACAATTTCAGTTTCACAAGTCAGGTTATGAGTATAATCCATCTTGATCAGTATAACCCCTTCCGTCATTCTCTCCTAATGCTCTGGAATTAAGTATTTTTCAGAATAGTATTTATGTGCCCAGAAAGATAATTTAGTGCATTTTACTTATTGCTGTGAAATCATCTTTGGCCTGCTGGCTTACAAAATGCAATGGCTTCAGCTTACTATTTTCATAATTTTTGGGTTAACCAAGTACAGTATCTACTGGGCTGGCTGAATGCCATATGTCTGGCATTTGGCACTGGCTGCTGTCAAAGAGCTACCTCAGTTACCTGGGCATCTCTGTTCTTCCTGAGGTTAATTGAGCTCTGAGCAGGGCTCAGTGAGTCAGTGCTTACCTATCAGACTCATGTGTATCAGGTATGCACATGTGACCAGTTGGTGTAAGGTACTTCTTAGAAGGCATATTAAGACATGTTTTTTGAAATGGCCTTAATATGTAGGCTAGCCTTGTACTAACTCATTCTCCTACTTCAGCCTCACTAATGATGAGATTATAGATTTGTGCTATCATACCTCCCTCTAGAAAGTATATTTTTATTTTTATTTATTTATTTTTTGGTCTGGTTGTGGGGCCTGAACTCTGGGCCTGAGCACTGTCCCTCAGCTCTTCAGCTCAAGGCTAGTGCCCTACCACTTGAGCCACAGCACCACTTCCGGCTTTTTTCTTTTTGCTTATGTGGTGCTGAGGAATCGAACCCAGGGCCTCATGCATGCAAGACAAAGCGCTCTTCCACTGAGCCAACTTCCCAGCCCTATATTTTTGTTTTTATTTACTTGTTTTTTATTTTATTATTATTGTGTTTGTTTTTGCCTGTCATGGGGCTTGAACTTAGGGCCTGGGCACTGTCTCTGAGCTTCTTCTGCTCAAAGCTAGTGCTCTATCACTTGAGCCACAGTGCCACTTGAGGCTTTTTTCTGTTTTTGTGGTACTGAGGAATCAAACCCAGGGCTTCATGCATGCTAGGCAAGCACGCTAAGCCACATTCTCAGCCCTAGAAAGGATATTTTTAAATGGGAGTATTTAGTGTGTTGGCTTTTAAATTTGTAGAGTATTTTAGTAGTCTTCAGAATTGGGAAGAATTCACTAATGATTTGTTTACATTCTTTATATTTGGCTGAAATTGTGTTAATGTATAGTAGAAGTGATAATTCATTAAAATTCAGCCAATTTGACTTTTAAACCTGATAAGGATATAAAATAGATTCATACTCAGTTTCAAAATGTAGAACATAGAAATTGCCCAATGTAATTTCTTACGTTAAATACTTTCTCAATTTTCAGTGCTGTAAAGTGCATCTGTCTGAAGATAATGACATCATCATCTCCTTACATTGGTGGAATTTTCTAATTTACTTAACATGTGATTCTTTATTAAAGGAAAAAATGAAGATTTTCCTCATTAGATTACCCTACTATAACTCAGATTAAATCCTTAGTTGTCCAAATTAGCTAGGAAAAATTACTCTTTTGGGGGCCTAAATTTTGATTAAATAGTTGTCTCTAGTTGTTTTAAATTTAGGTTGATAAGTCCAGTTAATGCTAGAAATGTATGTTTTTCATAGCATAGAAACTTGAGCTTATTTGAATATTTGCATTTTTATGATTTTATTTTTCCTTTCTAGTGCATCTATCCTTTGGGCTCTAGATCACTTAATAATTTAATTTGTCCTGATTCAGAAGATTGTCATACTCCAAATAAACCTCAGAAAAGAAAGATACTGGAAACTAGCTGTAAAGATTTGCCTCTTCTATCGAGTTCCAAAAAGTCTAGACATTCTGTTGTCACTGGCAGTGACGTGACTTTGAATAGTGACTGTGATGGAGAAGTATGTATTGCAGCCTTATCAGACATACAGCACAGTCGGAGTCAACAGAACCCAGTTAGAACAGTGGGCTACTTGGAGCCACAAGAGACTTTGGAAGCTGACAGTAACATTCTGGTTGCTGAAGATCCTGTTACGATTACCATCTCTGGAACTCGGGGAATTTCCCCTCAAAATGAAAGGTCTGACCCGGAAACACCATTGGAGAATAGAGCTGTATCATATCAGCATACTATGTATGTGCAGTGGAGAAATGCTCATGCTTTGTGTTGGTTAGACTGCATCCTGTCAGCCTTGGTGCATTTGGAATGGCTGAAGACCACTGTGACTGAACTTTGTTCCAAGGAGAAATCCATATTTTGGCGGCTCTTCGAGAGATATAGTCAAGCAAATAAGCTTCTGTATGCCAATCAGTTAGAAAGAGATAAAGGTTGGTACTAGTATATTTCTCTTATTTTTTTAAGATGTGAATGTTGAGTTTTGTCTCAGAGAATGTGGAAAAGATGCCATCACTAGTTCCTGTTCTGGGTGGAGATCTGGAGGCAGGCAGCCTAGGCATAGTGCTGTGAAGGTTGAGATAATACTCATTATAAGCGTCACAACTGCCACAGAAAAGCAGTCTTTCTAAAGCTAGTCAGAAAGAAGAAAGGTAGTCATGTGTCTTAGCCTATCAGAGTTTAAGGCTTTAAGCTATAATACAGTCTTTTTCTGGTATATTCATGGGGCACTGGTTACAGGGCTTCCTATAGCCACCAAAATCCAAGGATGCTATACACGGCTCCCTTCCCTCTCTCTTTAAATCTAGCCATATTTAAACTGTGTGTAACTTTACTTTCATTATTCGTGGTGGTAGGAATCAGGCCCCAGCAACTTGTGCAAAGTAGGCAAAAACTCTTCCACTAAGCTGTATGTTTATCCCTTTTTATATATATTTTAAATTATTCTTAGATTGCCTACTATACCCACTTCAATGAGAATGTTTTGTAAATAGTGGCTATTGTTTAGGCAGTAACATCAATGAAAAGTCTGTGTTCAAACAAATGCAGTTTTTTCCCCCAAATGTTTTCAGTCTGGTTGAGTGTAGAGATGTGGAACCTGCAGGTGCCAAGGACCAGTTGTATGTTTGTTCACTTGTTGACCTGTTGGTGGATGGTGGCTTACTTTTTTGCCATTATAATACTGCTGTTGTGACCATTCTTGAGCAGTTCCCAGGCCATGGTACAAACAGATTTTCTCTTGTATGTCCCATAGGAATGGAGTTGGCCAGATAATAGGCTTTGAGTCCAGATCTACAGATAATGGCAACTGTTTTCCTATGTGGTTGTGACAGTCAGTATTCTCATTATCAGTGTATAAGATATTGTCCTGATCAGTACATTCTCCCTTGTTTATTGGTTATTTTCTTTTTACATTTTACATTTTTATATTGTCTTTTTTTTCTTTTGTACTAGGGATTGAACCCAGAACATTGCATTTGCTAAGAAAATGCTTTGCTACAGAGCT
This sequence comes from Dipodomys ordii, assembly GCF_000151885.1. Taxonomy (NCBI): domain Eukaryota; kingdom Metazoa; phylum Chordata; class Mammalia; order Rodentia; family Heteromyidae; genus Dipodomys; species Dipodomys ordii. The sequence continues at coordinate 4,067,563 of NW_012267318.1, forward strand.
ATATCCCAACCCTACCTTGGTTATTTTCATACTGAGATTTTTCTATTTGAGTGGTATAAAATGGTCTTCAATTTTGATTTGTCTTATCCCAGATATTTTAAGAGATTGATTCATTGGCTTTTTCTTGTGTATATTGATCATATGGGTTCCCTCTCATGAAATCCTGTTTGTTATGTTGACTGTCATGTTTTACTGATTTTTCTTTATAGCCTTCTAGTATTTTCATGTCATATATATATATACACACACACACATATATATGGATATATAGATATTACTTATTCTCAAGTTTGCAGTTTGTGATTTTGCTTTTTAAAAGGTATTTTGGTCTGGGGCTGGGAAGGTGGCTCAGTGGTAGAGTGCTTGCCTTGCAAGCCTGAGGCCCTGGGTTCGATTCCTCAGCATCATATAAGAAAAAAGCCGAAAGTGGCACTGTGGCTCAAGTGGTAGAGCGCTAGCCTTGAGCTGAAGAGCTGAGGGACAGCGCCCAGGCCCAGAGTTCAGGCCCCACAACCGGACCCAAAAAAAATAAAAATTAAAAAAATAAAATGTATTTTGGTCTACGGGAAAGTGTTCGGCTTGGTTTTAGTGCTAATAATAATTGGTGGCTTTTAAACCTTTTTTCAGTGGGCTTTAGTAGCTCATACCTGTATCCGTACCTGTAATCCTAACTACTCAGGAGGCTGAGATCTGATGATCATGGTTCAAAGCCAGCCCAGGCAGGAAAGCCTGTGAGAATCTTAACGCCAATTAACTACCAAAAAAGGTGAAAGTGGAGCTGTGGGTCAAGTGATAGAGTGCTAGTTTGAGCACAAAAGCTCTGGGACAGTGCCCAGGCCCTGAGATCAAATCCCAGGACTGGCATGCACGTGAGTGCACACCCTCCCCTCCCCTCAAAAAACCAACAAAATTTGTCTTTTCTCCCCTAAAGTCAGGAAGAGTTCATAAAGTTTAATTTTGATCCTGACTTGTGTTTCATTTTCATCTAATATTTGTGGACCTCAAAAGTGAGAGCATGAATAAGAGGGGAACACTATACAAAGTTGTAAAAAAAATTGACAAGCATTGCTTATATTTGTTGTATAAATATGGACTGATTACTGCTTTTTAAATTATTTAATCTTCAAATAGTTATACCACAGGGGTTCAGTTTATCATGGCCATTTATGTGTCTTCCTTCTTGATCAGAGTTACTTCTCAGTCTCTCCTCCTACATAACTCATCCCCATCCATCTCCTTCAGTTTCCTGGGTCCATTTTCAACTATGTACATTGAATATTATGACTGCATTCTCTTACCCTTCTTTCCATTAGTTCATGCCCTTCTTTTTGTAGCTTGCAGCTCACCCTCACAATAAAGACATGTTATAGCTTTCTGATACTCATTTTTGTTAAATTGTCTGTTGAATTGGGCTTCCATCATGGAATCTTACTCCTGCATATACCATACTTTAGTCAGTTGGATCATGTGTATAAATACATATGGCCCTGTATTTGTTTTCTTTGTATGTTTACCTTATAGATCTAACTTCCACATACTGGAAAAATAGAAACCCTTTTCTTTTTGACCCTGAATTACTTCACTTAACACAATTTTTTCCAGGTCCCATCATTTCCCTGCAAATGACACAATGTTCTTTTGGATGAAGTAAATGCCATTGTATGTGTGTGTACATATGTGTGTGTGTGTATGTGTTCAATTTTTTCATATATGTCTATATATTCTTAATTTGTCAGAAGTAGTTCATCTGGGCTGTTTTTATAAGTTGGCTCTTGTGAATAGTATCTTAATGAACATGGATGTGAGATACCTTGTTTCCTAATTTACATTCTTTTAGATAAATAAATGCCTTAGCAGTGGTGCTTGATCATAGAGTAGTCCTGTTTTTTGTTTTATGAGGAACCTCCATACTGACCTACATAGTGGTTACACTAGTTTATAGTCCCACCGACAGTGTATTAGAGTTCTTTTTTCATCACATCACCACCATCATTTGTTGTTTGTATTCTTAATCATTTTGACAGAGATTTAATCATTAATTAAAAGTATGACCTTGGTTGTACAGTCCTGTGCATTGTTTTCCCATTGTTGATCAGTCAGGCTGTTCAACTGAAATATTGGAATTTAATTTTTTTTAATCTTCTATTAAGTCTTTGCCGAATAAGTTTTTTTTTAAAAAAAATCTGGTTTTTAATTTGTGTATGTGTGTGTGTACACACATGCATGCATGCTTATCTGTGTGCCTGCATGCCATGTATGCCCCAGTCCTAGGGCTTGAACTTAGCCTGGGCATTGTCTCTAAGCTTCTTTTGTTCAAGGTTAGTGCTTTATCACTTGAGCCAGGGCTCTATATTGAGCTTTTTGGGGGCAGTTTATTGGAGATGTAAGTCTCACAGACTTTCTTGCTTGTGATGGGTTTGGAACATGAATCTCAGATCTCAGCCTCCTGAATAGCTAGGATTAAAGGCATGAGCTGTGGGCGCCTGCTTTGGTTTTAGTTATTATTGAGCTTTATTACAAATTTTCTTGTTCCCATGACCAAGAAAAACTTAGGTAATATATACTTCATATATATATTTTTTTGCCAGTCCTGGGGCTTCAACTCAGGGCCTGGGCACTGCCCCTGAGCTTCTTTTTGCTCAAAGCTAGCACTCTACCACTTGAACCACAGCACCACTTCCAGCATTTTCTGTTTATGTGGTACTGAGGAATTGAACCCAGGGCTTCATGCATGCTAGGCAAGCACTCTACCACTAAGCCATATTCCCAGCCATACACTTCATATTCTAAACAATCTTAAGTATTTTCATTTGTGAACATAACCAGAATGATCAGGGTTTGTATGAAATAAAAGAAAGATTAATTCTAGCTTTGAAGTAATTAAAGTCCAGTACCTGTGGAGGCTTTTATCAAAATAATTTTGTTTCTTTTTGGTGGTAGCAGGGTTTGAAGTAAGGATTTTGGGCTAGCGAGGCAGGCATTATTACCGATTGAGCCTGATTTCCAGCCTTTTAAAATAATTTTCTTAGGGGCTGGGAAGGTGGCTCAGTGGTAGAGCACTTGCCTTGCATGCATGAGGCCCTGGGTTCGATTCCTCAGCACCACATAGGCAGTAAAAAGCCAGAAGTGGTGTGTGGCTTAAGTGGTAGAGCTAGCCTTGAGCTGAAGAGCTTAGGGAGAACAGAGTGCCCAGGCCCAGAATTCAGGTGACAAAAAGTAACAATCATAATTTTCTCACAGTAATTCCATTTTGAGTATTTTTACACTGAAGGAATGATCAAAATATGGGCAGATAAGCCCTTCAGTATGTTTATCACCATAATAATTATAATTTAAAGCAAAGAAACATGCCCAGCAAAGCTGGGAATGTGGCTTAGTGGTAGAGTGCTTGCCAGCATGCATGAAGCCCTGGGTTCAATTCCTCATACCACATAGAAAAAGCTAGAAGTGGCGCTGTGGCTCAAGTGGTAGAGTGTTAGCCTGGAACAAAAGAAGCGCAGGGACAGTGCCTTGAGTTCAAGCCCCAAGATTGGAGGGAAAATAAATCACAATGTGTGCTTTTAGTATAAGTAGTAATTCAGTATAAAAAGATAGCTTTAGCTATTTTAAAGACAGGGAGAATATTTGAGGTGAACCCTTTCTTTTTTTGGGGGGGGTCTGGTCGTGGGGCCTGAACTCTCGATCTGGGCACTGTCCCTCGGCTCTTCAGCTAAAGGCTAGTGCTCTACCACTTGAGCCACAGGGCCACTTCCAGCTTTTTGTTGTTTATGTGGTGCTGAGGAATCGAACCCAGGGCCTCGAGCATGCAAGGCAAGCGCTCTACCACTGAGCCACCTTCCCAGCCCAGCAGGGGGAATATTTGAAAAGTTTAGCTATTGGTTGGGTATCCTTAATTAAAATCTGAAATGCTCCATACTTTGAAACTTGAAGTTGCTGCAGATTTCTTTCCTCCTTTATGTCTGTCTCTTGGTGCACATAGATGCACATTCCAAGGAATGAGATTGCTTTCATATATGTCATAAAGCTTGTGTATATTAAAAAAAAGTTCTGAAAATGTTTATATGCCAAGATGATGTCCAAAAATATTGTGTTCCTCATGTGATGGGTCACACAAAAAACACAGTATTTTGTACAAAATTATCTTTAGTTGTGTTGTGTAGGCCTAGTAGGAAATATTTATACGTTCAGACTTGAGTCCTATCCCTAAATATGTCTATGCAAATATTCCAGGATCTGGTAAAGCCCTGACATCTGAGACACTTCTGTGGTTCCAGCCTGTATTTTATTAGGCCCATGGCTATCTGGATGAGTGAGAAAGGCCTGTTTAAGTTCCTATCCAATGGCTGCTCATGCTGTTGTGCAGGTAGCAGCTGGGGAAGGGATGTGCATTATACCACAGGAGAAGAATTAAGACTTAAAGAATTAAAACTTACTGCTTCTGATAAACTTTTTTTTAATGTCTTAGTTTTTGTGGAAAAAATACATATTGATGAGAAGTTGATCATATCCTATTTTATTTTAGATGAAGATGGGGAGAAACTTACTTCTGAAGTATTCACAGAGATAGAGACCTGTCTGAATGAAGTCAGAGATGAATTTTTTTCTAAACTTCAGCCCCAGCTTAGATGCACATTAGGTAAGTGCCAGACTTAACTCATCTATGGCAGAGGTGTGTACACTAATAAGGATGATCACGTACTTGAAGGAGTAATTCAGTATCTGAGTAATCAGTTTCTCTAGAAAGTAATTTCAGTGTACAGGCTAGCCAGCTCAGTAAAATCACTCAGGGTTGAGAGTCAGGTAGTCAGTAGGTTCTAGAAGTTTCGTCTAATTCTTGTTTTTGAGCAGGGTTGAGAATCTTGGTTTTAAATTAGCCATAAGAATTCTGCATTTTTTTTAACAAGTCCTGGGACTTGAACTGTGGACGTGGGTGCTATCCTTGAGCCCCTTTTGCTCAAGGCTAGAGCTCTACCACTTGAGCCACAGTATCACAACTTTTTCTGTGATTAACTGGCGATAAGACTCTCCTGGCCTTTCCTGCCTGAGCTGGCTTCAAACCTCTATCCTCAGCTCTCAGCCTCCTGAGTAGTTAGGATTACAGGTGTGAGCCGCTGATACCCCACCTTAATTCTGCTTTTCTTAAAAGCTAGTAGAAGAGCTGGTTGCTCACCCCTATAATTCTAGCTACCCAGAGGGCTGAGATCTAAAGATCACAGCTCAAAGCCAACCTAGGCAAGAAAGTCCATGAGATTCTTATCTCCCTTCAAGTGTGCACACATGCACACACACAGAAGTGGAGCAGTGGAGCTGCGGCTCAAGTTGTTAAACTGCTTTGCCTTGAGCAAAAAAGCTCAGGGACAGTTTCCAGCCCCTGAGTTTAAGCCCCAGGAGAAAGAGAGAGAGAGAGAAAGAGAGAGACACACACACACACTCACACTATAAAAATGGACACTTGGGCTGCGTACTGATGGCTCAAGCTATAATCCTAGCTATTCAGGAGACCGAGATCTGAGGATTGTGGTTCAAAGGCAGCATAGGTAGGAAAGTCTGTAAGACTCTTTAATTTCCAATTAACTACCAAAATGCAAGAAGTAGAGCTGTGGCTCAAGTGGTAGAGCACTAGCCTAGGCCCTGAATTCAAGCCCCAGGACTGCTGTACATACGCAGACAGGAGAGGTTGGGGGGGGGGCAGGAGGGATGGATAGTTTTGGTACAATTTTGGCCAGGTGGTTATTAGAGAAATATGCCATAACCTTTTAGCATACCTTTCTCATTTTTTTTTCTTTGAGGTGTGGAATTCTGTAATTTGAACTCAGGGCCTTGCTCTTGCTAGACAAGTGTTCTATCACCTGAGCCATACTTCCCCCTTTTGCTTTTAGTTATTTTATTTTTTTTGGTTGGTTGTGAAGCTTGAACTCCGGGCCTGGACACTGCCCCTCAGCTCTTCAGTTCAAGGCTCTACCACTTGAATTACAGAGCCACTTCCAATTTTCTGGTGGTTATTTGGAGATAAGAGTCTCATGAGGGGCTGGGAAGGTGGCTCAGTGGTAGAGCACTTGCCTTGCATGCCTGAGGACCTGGGTTTGATTCCTCAGCACCCACTTAAGCAAAAAGAAAAAAGCCGGAAGTGGTACTGTGGCTCAAGTGGTAGAGTGCTAGCCTTGAGCTGAAGAGCTGAGGGACAGCACCCTGGCCCAGAGTTCAGGTCCCATGACCAGACCCCCCCAAAAAAAGAGTCCCATGAATTTTCCTGCCCTGTCTGGCTTTGAACTGCAATCCTCAGATCTCAGCCTCCTGTGTAGCCAGGATTATAGGCATGAGCCACTGGCACTCGGCGTAGTTACTTTTCAGGTAGCAATTTATGGCTTTGTCTGAGTTGGCCTGGACTGCAGGCCAACTTGTTACTTTGCTTTTTTTTTTTTAAATTAGCTTTTCTGTTAATATATGATACTCGTTATTAGTGGTTGCCCATCCTAAATTATGTAGAGTATCAATGTCTTCTAATTTTCTCTTAATGAATGGTAATTTTTTCTCCCTCCCTCCCTTCCTTCC
>NW_012267318.1:4074210-4085485 GCF_000151885.1 Dipodomys ordii
GTTTTCCCCCCTCTCTCCCCTCCCTCCCCCCCTTACTTTTTTTCATTTTATCAGGCTCAGATAGTCTATCTGGAAACAATGTCTTTGTCCACACCTGACAGTTTTCGGTCTGCCTACTTGTTGCAGGCTCTGTCTTGTAGATTTCATATTTCAGGGACTCCTCTGTTTGCTCTGTTCTGCTAATAATAAGCTGATTTTCCACATTCCTTGTCTGACATCACCTTCAATGTCTCAAGACTGTTGTCATTGTCAGTCAGGTGGGATATCCATTGGAAGGTATATTCCTTTTTTCTTCACCAAAGCCTGGTTTCTTATGTAATGAAACACTTAAATGTGAATAGTTGTGTAACTATCACCAAAACTGAGATGTGGTACAAGTCTGTCACCTCACAGACTCCTTAGTTGTCAATGTTGTTTCTTACCCCCAAACACTGAGGTATTTCCAGAACATTCCTGGAGTACAGACTGAGTCAGGCTTCCTTGCTCCATTCTGCTGGTATCTTCTATCCCTTACTGTCACCTAAGCTAGGAGCTCACATGTGACTTCTGCACCCCCAGTCTGAATCATTTGAATCATGGGTCTTGTCTTGCTCCCCTTCCACTTGGACCTGGTTTTCTGTGTAACAGAAGGAATTCTCAGTTATTATTGTGAAATCACGAATGTTGAATGTTTATACAGCTTGACTAGTACAGTCCTCAATTGCTTGTACTCTTGCCATTTCAACAGGGTCAGGTGCCACAGTAGAGATTAGGATCTTACCAATGAAATGTAATGTGCTCCAAAGACATTTCTTTTTCTTTTTATTGTACCGAGGATTGAACTCTTCTATCCAGCACAAGACTCTGTGCTTAGTAGGCAAGTACTCTAATCCTTGAACTGTGTCTCCAGCCCTTTTTCCAGATAGAGTCTCATTGACTAGGCTGGCCTCTCACATAGCTTAGATTACAGGCATATACCACCACACCTGGCTTGTTTTTTAAGATTAAGATAGGCTCTCACTTTTTTTTTTTTTTTTTGGAGAAAGGCATCTAGGCTGTCTTAGAACTTTGATTCTCCTATCTCTGCCACCCAAATAGTGGGAATTACAGGCATGAGCCACTTTGCTTGAAGTTTACAATCCATGTCTTGTCATTCTGGATATTAATACTTATTTCAATGTTTTAAACACATAGAACTGCAACTTGTACTGAACCTGAATGTTGTTTGAGCTTTTTATATTAACTTCTTTATCTTTTTAATCGTTTTTAAAAAACACATTGTGAACTTGTAAATTTTCCATTTTGCTCTCCCTTTCTGAAATTCAAGAAATGTAACAAAAACAACCTCTGTTCTCTTTGTACTCTTCCCTAGTTCTTCCTTATCTCCCAGGAAGTTAACTGCTGTCTTCGGTTAATTTTATTTTTCCCTCCAGTGTTGGCATTTGTGTGTGTGTGTGTGTGTGTGTGTGTGCTTGTGTGTGTGCCAGTCCTAGGGCTTGAACTCATGGCCTGAATACTATCTCAAGGCTAGTGCTCTACATTTGAGCCACAATTCTACTTTGTGCCGTGTGTGTGTGTGTGTGTGTGTGTGTGTGTGTGTGTGTGTGTGTGTGTGTGTGTGTGTGTGTGTGTGTGTGATTAATTGGAGATAAGACTCTCACTTTCATGCTTGGGCTGGTGTCAAACTTACAATCCTCAGATCTTAGTCTCTTGAGTGCATTTCTCCCAGCTGCATTTCTTTTCTTAAAACAATAAGGAAGTTGGGCACTGGTGGCTCATGCCTGTAATCCTAGCCACTTAAGAGACTGAAATCTGAGGATCATGGTTTGAAGCCAGCCCCAGCAGGAAAGGCTGTGAGACTATCTCCAATTTACCACCAGAACAAGCTGAAAGTGGTGCTGTGGCTCAAGTGGTAGAACACTAGCCTTGAGCAAAAAGAAGCTCAGGGACAGTGCCCAGGCCCAGAGTTCAAGCCCTAGGCTGACAAAAAAAAAAAAAAAAATACTGGTATAGGGGTAGACACACAGTGAAACCAACTGGAGTATGGATAGGAACTTCCACTTTTGGAGATTGAGGTGCATCTGAAGATGAGTAGGTAAAGAATGGTCAGGAGAAGATGGTGTTGGACTGTTGGTTCCTAGTAGAGGGGACCATAATCAGAAAAGAACTTCAGTATAAAGACATGTGCAAAAAGCAGGGCTTAAAACACCAGCAAAGATGGAGATGGAATCTTTACCATTCCAAGGGGAATTTTTTGTATCATAAGAGATTCACAAATGTTGCCTGTGGAATAAAACAAATAAGATGCAGAGTATTTTTGAAAGAACTGTTCTACATCAGTTAAAAAAAAAAAAAGACAGAACCTGATAAAGTTTTAGTTAGCAGTGTTCGAACCAAAGAGTGGCTGAGTCTATGAGCAAGTGAATTTGCATTAGGAAAATAGGCACACTAGGTGAAGGGTGGAATGGGTTAGAATCTAGAAGCATAGAGACTATCTCGCTAACTATAGATACTACAGGAATTAAAATTAGGCATCGCTACTGTGTGGTCTCTAGTATAAGATGCTTTAAGCCTCTCATAAAATTTCCACATTAAGGTCAACTTAGGAGCTATGTAAGCTACTTTAATGATCTGTATTTGGAGTGACTTGTTTTACTGTGTGTTCTGAGCTCTTACATAGTTTGCATCAATGAAAACTTAAGAGCTGAAGTTTTAATGTCATTTTTAAAATATAAATTGGTTGCCTTTTAAGTTAGAAAAGTAAGCAGTTAAAGGATAGTGACTAATCAGATTTGGGCTGCCCTATCTACTGCTTGTGCACACAATATTGCATATTTCATTTCTAGAAGGTTGATTTATATTTCTAATTAAAAGTACTTTGTTTTGGTTTTACATTTTTGTGCAAAAATAGCAGTGGGACTTTTACACCAGGTTGATAGGAAACTAGCCTTTGTAACTGCTGATATTTATAGACCAAGCTTAGGCAATACCATCCACTGTCAGTCTCATAGTCCTACCAAGGTGACAGTGTAGCCACCCATGTTGTGGGAGCCCTAGGTCCAGGCAACGAGAAAACTAGACTCTACAGATCACTGTGAGGCTGTCTGTGGAGAGTGGGAGTATGGAGGTGAGGACTAGCCTCTCCTGAACCATCTTAGCTTCCTTGAGGATAGGAAGGGGGAAAAAGCACTTGGAGAAAGAATGCAAGTCCATATGACTTGTCAGAGTAAAGCACTTGGAGAAAGAATGCAAGTCCATATGACTTGTCAGAGTAAAGCTAGAAGCCAGCATTCACTGTTCAAGTTTTCTTTGAATGACAACAAAATTTAGTCTTACAAGTTTTGCTAATCTTTTAGACTACAAGATTGATACACACACGTAGATGTTGAGGGGGTGAGTCAAGATCGACCTGTGGACCCTGAGTGTCATATTAGAATAGAAACTTTTCATAATTCTATCCAATTCTGATACAGCCTTAAAGTGATGTATCTGGTTATTTTTATATCTGTTATTTATAGCAGAGCATTTACATGATTTTTTTTTTTTTTTGGTCGGTCGTGGCGTGGGGCTTGAACTCTGGGCTTGGGCGCTGTCCCTCAGCTCTTCAGCTCAAGGCAAGCGCTCTACCACTTGAGCTACAGCGCCACTTCCCATTTACATGATTTTTTAAAAATCAGTCCTGGGGTTAGAACTCAGGGCCTAGCTGTCTCTGAGATTTTTTGCTCAAAGCTAGTGTGCTTAAACACTTTGAACTGCAACTCCACTTCCAGCTTTGGGGTGGTTAATTGGATAGGAATCTCATGGGGACTTTTCTGCCTGGGCTGGCTTTGAACTGCATTTGTTAGATCTCAACCTCTTAAGTAGGTGTGAATGAACAGCACCTGACCTATTTACATGATCTTAGTTGTAATATATGCAGTTATAGTAAATAAGGATTTTGGAGTATTTTCCATCAAAGAAGATAGTATAAGTGGTTCTACTTAAGTTTTCATAAATGTCCAAGAAAACTAAGAAAGCTTCTGAGACAAATAAACCTATGCTGGATGTTTTTAGAAACCCCTTACCCCCTGCCCAGCTGTAAATCTGTGTGTGATTTAGTCTCTGTCATGCTCTGTCTCATATATTTACAATGTGGTAGAGAAAGGCAGCATTTTACTTAATTCTTGCTGTTAATTATGAGTAGTAATTTTCTCTTTTCTTTTGCAGGTGAGATGGAAAGTCCTGTGTTTGCATTTCCCCTGCTCTTAAAGATAGAGCCCCAGATTGAAAAACTCTTCACATACTCTTTTTCTTGGGACTTCGAATGTTTACAGTGTGGACACCAGTATCAGAACAGGTTAGTTTCTGCTTCTTTAAAATGACTTCATTCTATTGAACTAGTGCTGAGTAATGTCATTTAAACAAAACTAGTTGGCCCCTATAACACCCAAGATTTTTCTGCATTTTTAAAATAGACAAGATTTCCTACCACATCTTATTCAGAGACAGAGACAGAGAGACACAGAGAGAGTTAGTTTGCTGTGTAACCCAGACTGCCTCAACTTTAAATCTCCTGCCTCAGCCTCCAAAGTTAGGATTACAGGCTTGGTACCACACCCAAGTCCCACCACATATTTAACCCTGCAGCACAAAGGTTAAAGGGGAATGTAACACCAGAAATGTTAGTTTGCTTGTTGCTCTAAACTGAAAGGCCAATACTCCATGGCTTAAAAGATGGCTAATAGTTTTCTTTAAGAATTTTTTTAGTGGGGCTGTGTGCTGGTAGTATACAGCTGTAATCCACTCAGGAGGCTGAGATCTGAGGATTGTGGTTCAAAGCCACCCAGGCAGGAAAGTCCGGGAGACTCTTTTTTGGGGGGCGGGGAGGAGGGGGGTCCAGTCGTGGGGCCTGAACTCTGGGCCTGGGCGCTGTCCCTCAGCTCTTCAGCTCTAAGGCTAGCGCTCTACCACTTGAGGCACAGCGCCACTCCCGACTTTTTTTCTTTTTCCTTATGTGGTGCTGAGGACTCGAACCCAGGGCCTCATTCATGCAAGGCAAGCACTCTACCACTGAGCCACCTTCTCAGCCCCTCTGTGAGACTCTTATCTCCAGTTAATCACCAGAAAACCGGAAGTGGCGCTATAGCTCCGGTGGTGAAGTGCTCACCTTGAGCTGAAGAGCTCTGGGACAGCGTCCAGGTCCAGAGTTCAAGCCCCACAACCAATTAAAAAAATATATGTATTTTAAAATTTTATTTGGATTTATTTTATGCTAAATTATTCCCATGCCATAAGTTTTTGTTTCTTCAGTTTCTTCTGGGATACCTTTTTCTTCTGTGCAACCTCCTCCTCTGGTTTAGGAACAATTTGCTCCTTCTCAGTAAGGATCATCTCAATGTGGCAGGAGGAGCTCATGGATGGGTTAATCCTACCACGGGCTCTGTAAATTCGGTGGCGCATCTTAGGTGCTTTGTTCACCTGGATGTGTTCAATGACCAGGGAGTCTACATCTAAACCCCTCAGTTTTATATTACTCTCTGAATTCTTAAGCATTTGCAGTAGAAATTCAGCACTCTTTTTGGGCCACTGACCCTATTCCAGCCTCACTGTTTGGCCTGGGCACACCTGCCAACTCCACCATTGTAACGCCGGAATGGCACACATTGCTTCTTTAATGTCACATCTTTCAGATACTTGGTTGCTTTTCAGATATGCATACCCTTGATGGCCTGGGCTGTTTCTCTGGTGTTCTTAAAGTGTACATGAAGATTGGAATCTCTTGACTTGCATGATTTTGTGGGGTTTTCTGGGTCTATAGAGTAGCGAACCATTTTCACAGGTCACCTCTGGCCGCTTACAGGAAGAAGAAGAACGGGCTTCTGGGAGAATTTGTGGCCATATGTATTTTTTTTAGTGGGAAGTTGGGAGGAAATGGGACTAGTACTCTTGACAGGCATGCCTCCAAATTCCCAGCTCACTGAGAATGCTGCTCAGATTTCTTCAAGCTGGGTTTTGTTTACTTGTGTTTAGTGCTAGGATTTTATTATTGTTGTTGGTTTAGCAGATTTTAAATCTCAGAAACTGCTGTTAGGCTCCTAGAGTCTGGCAGCAATTCAGGTAGTCCTTGCTTTCCTGTTCCTTATCTTCGTGCACATGTATGGCAGCTTTCTGCTGCCCTTAATCCTTTAGATGAACATGAGAGACACACAGGCACTTGGAAAGAAGCATGGGGAAGAAAGAAGCCATAATTCCTTAGTTGCTTCTGCTTTCCTATACCTGCCAGTCTTGGACAGCACTCATGGGTTATGGCCATTCATCTGACATGGCACCCTGCTCTGAGCCAGACCCCAGGACTTGCTGGCTGACAGTGAACTGCCCTATTGATAATTTATTCAAATTATTCTACAATACAGATAACTCTTTGCCTCTTTTCTTTAACTTAACCATTACCAAGTCTCAAAGTTATTAAGAAAATTTATTGCTTAGTCATTCATTATCTAACTAGGAGGTAGGTAGGAAACAATAAAGGAGAGTTGAGTCTGAGAGAATGAATGTGCTAGGGAATGTAAGCAACAGGAAGTATTTGTCTTATTCTTGTTGTTTTGTGTTGTTTGTTGTATCTATGTATGCTGATACTGAGGCTTGAACTCAGGGCTTAGGTGTTGTCCCTGAGCTCTTTTGCTAGCACTTTGCACCTTGAGGCAGCTCCACATCTGGCTTTTTGTAATTAGATATAAGGATCTCACAGCCTTTGCTGCCTGGGCTGGCTTCAAACTGAGATCCTCAGATCTCAGTCTCCTTAATAGCTAGAATTACAGGTGTGAGCCACTGGTGTCTGGCTGAAGTATTTGTTTTTTAACAGTTTGCTCAAAACTGTTATAATAGGTAAGAATTATGTTTTGCCCATACCATGACTAGAACTTGCATTATATAAGGCTATCTCCCACTAATTATACAAATGATCTGATTTTTTTTCCTCATGGTAGCTCAGTGAGGGGCAGGTACTGATTGGGTCACATCTGTAATCTGAGCTACTCAGGAGGCTGAGACCTGGAGGATTGAGGCTTGAAGTCATCTCAAAAAAATCAACTGAGCTGGGAAGGTGGCTCAGTGGTAGAGCGCTTGCCTTGCATGCATGAGGGCCCTGGGTTCCATTCCTCAGCACCACATAAGCAAAATGAAAAAAGCCAGAAGTGGTGCTATGGCTCAAGTGGTAGAGCGCTAGCCTTGAGCTGAAGAGCTGAGGGACAGCACCCAGGCCCAGAGTTCAGACCCCACGACCGGACCCCCCCCCCAAAAAATATCCAACTCTTCCTACAAAGAGCAAGACTAGAGGAATGGTTCACATGGTAGAGCACCAGCTATAAGCAAGGAAGGAAGGACCTGAGTTCAAGTTCCATTACTAAAACTAAAAAAGATAAGTCTCTGAGGATAATCCTAGTGTCTTCATTTCACAAAGATACTTATCTGTCAATATCAAGTTTACTTGAAGCTTGAAGTTTCTTAGAAGATACTCAAGAGCATGCTAAAATTTGGCACAGTCAGGAGATACTTGTAGACTTTACTGGCCTCTAAAGCTTTCTTGGTAAATTCTGTAATCACTACCTAGGTTTTAAATAATATAAACAAGGTTGATTATTACGATCAGCTTAATTACAGCTTTTGTAGAACCTACATGCTGGTAGTTTAACAGCTTTTTATTGAGTGTGTTGTGTGCCAGGAGCTCAGATAGCCATTGGAAATAATTTCTCTCTTGGCCAAATTCAGACTGTTAGGTAGTTAAGGAGATAATATATGAACACATGGGAGAGTGCCAGTGGCTTAATACTAATTTTATCTTTCGGCTGGTTTATGTAATCTTGGCTCACAAGATGGCATGCACACGTTAGAGGTGTGTGTACAAAGTACCAAGAATCTCAGGAGAATCCAGCCACTTTAGTGTACTTTTTGGTTCCTGTCCTGTCCTTTTGTCAGCTTTGGGGCTTAACCTCAGGGCCTGGGCTCTGCCCTTAGCCTCTTAGTGCTCAAGGCTAGTGCTACCACTTGAGCACCACTTCTGGCTTTTTCTGAGTAGTTTATTAGAGATAAGAGTCTCATGGACTTTCCTGCCTGAGCTGGCTTCCAACTGGGATCAGTTTATTAGAGATGAGAGTCTCATCAGGCGCCTATGGCTCCGCCTGTAATCCTAGCTACTCCGGAGGCTGAGATCTGAGGATAACAGTTCAAAGCCAGCCAGGGCTGGAAAGTCTGTGAGGCTCTTATCTTCAATAAACCATCAGAAAACTGAAAGTGGCTCAAGTGGTAATGAACTTGCCTTGAGCTGAAGAGCTCAAGGACAGCGCTCAGGCCAGAAAACAAAACAAAAGAGTCTCACAGACTTTCCTGCCTGGGCTGGCTTCCAGTCACAAGCCCAGATTTTAGCTTCCTGCATAGCTAGGATTACAGACATGAGCTCCAGTGCCCAGCTGGTTTTGTTTCTTTAAAATAATCTTCAAGTTAGGCACCAGTGGCTCATGCCTATAATTCTGAGGAGGCTGATATCTAAGGATCAAAGTTCAAAGCCAGCCTGGTCTAGAAAGTTTGTGAAACTCTTATCTCCAATTAATCAACAAAGGCTAGAAATGGAGCTATGGCTCCAAATGGTAAGAGTGCCAGCCTTGAGTGAATAAAACATCAGGGACAGTGCCCAGGCTAAGTCAAGCCCCAGTCCTGGCACCAAAAAAAAAAAAAGAAAGAAAGAAAGTTGTTTTGAAAGTGAAAGCAGCTGGAGGCAAAGCCAAGAAAGTAGCATTTTATTAAATATTTCAATGTCATCACTGAAGCATCTCCAGGTAAACTGAAGGAAGACTGTCCATCCAGTTCATTTGTGTGCTGCTGTTTAGGAAGTGTCCTGTATGTGCTTTAGAAGGTATACCCGAGGCAGTAAGAACCTACCTTAGGAGGCAGGATACCTGGATTCAGATCCCCAGTCTTGTCTACCTTATCGTAGTTCACTTTCATACTCTGCCCACAGCAGAGGAAACTAAGTGGCACCTGCTACTTACACTTGTTTAAAGATGAATTTCTAGTACTTTGCCCTGCCTTGTATGTAGTAAGGATTCAGAAACATTAGCTCTCTTGTAGAACAGTAATTCCTTTTTACTAATTAAAAAATAGGAGCCTTTGCTTAACAGTATCTTTTGAGGAGGAAGTAAGGTTTGAACTCAGGTCCTTACACTTGCCAGGTAGGCACTCTGCCACGTTAGGCATACCCCCTGTCCTTTTGCTTTAGTTTTTTGTTTTTTTGGGGGGGGAGGGGTCTGGTTGTGGGGCCTGTACTCTGCGCCTGGGTGCTATCCCTCAGCTCTTCAGCTCAAGGCTAGCGCTCTACCACTTGAGCCACAGCACCACTTTCTGGCTTTTTTCTTTTTGCTTATGTGGTGCTGAGGAATGGAACCCAGGGCCTCAGGCATGCAAGGCAAGCGCTCTACCACTGAGCCACCTTCCCAGCCCACTTTAGTTATTTTTTTTCTCTTGTTTTATTTTTTTGTTGTTGTTGTAAAGATACTATACGGAGGGTTACAGTTACATGAGTGAGGTAATGAGTACACTTCCTCTTGAACATTGTTACCCCTCCATTGTTTTCCCCCTACCATCCCCTCCCTTCCCCGAGGTTCTTTTTTTTTTTTTTTTTTGATTGTGAT
Source organism: Dipodomys ordii (assembly GCF_000151885.1). Classification (NCBI taxonomy): domain Eukaryota; kingdom Metazoa; phylum Chordata; class Mammalia; order Rodentia; family Heteromyidae; genus Dipodomys; species Dipodomys ordii. The sequence continues at coordinate 4,083,852 of NW_012267318.1, forward strand.
TAAGTGATTGCATAATTTCCGGAAATTCACAGTATTGTGGAATAATGATGCTCATTTAAAGTCACAAGTTCATTCTAACTTTCCTGGAGCAAATTGTCTATCACAGTCTGTAATATATAACGGTGCTCACATGTTATATACCATATATGTGATCAGCAGCATGGGGATATTTAGTAGTGGTTCAACCAGATGAGTGGGAGTTGTTTCTTAAGTCCTGTTAGTTTTGTCATATCACTTACATTTTGGATTTAGCATCCACTTATCAAGGGAGACCATGTACCATTTGTCTCTTCGTTCTTGGCTTACCTCGCTCAACATGATTCCTTCTAGCTCCATCCATTTCCCTGCAAATGCCATTATTTTGTCATTTCTAATGGCTGCATAATATTCCATTGTGTATAGATACCACAATTTTTGGATCCATTAATCTGTGGTGGGGCATCTAGGTTGTTTCCAATCCTAGCTATTGTGAACAGTGCTGCAATAAACATGGAGGTGCACGTGTCCTTGTATATTGGTTCCTGTTGTTCAGGGTAGATGCCTAGAAGTGGTATGACTGGGTCGTAAGGGAGGTCAATCTTTAGCTTTCTAAGGACCCTCCAGACTGCTTTCCAAAGTGGTTGTATAAGTGCCGCTTTAGTTATTTTTTGAATAGAGTCTTATATTTATACCTGGATCAAGAAGATCTCCACTTCCCAAATAGCTAATGTATCTTTAACAATTAAGAATTGAGTAAAATGCAGTTAATGCATTTGTTGATTCCTTTGTGTTGTCTTGCATTTAAATACTAGCTTCCTGAGAACTGATTTGTAGTTCATAGCCAGGGCTTTGTTTCCTCATGATGTGTCAGTATTTCTTTTTTTGGTGTGGGGAGAGGACAATACATAACTGCTGTTTTATTTGAAATCTTTTTATGAAAGTGGATGCAGCTGAGGTTTCAGTACATCTTCAGTCATCTTTTTAGGTGACTATTTCTATTGAGTATTGAGATTACAGTACAAATTTAGAGCTTGTTTAAACTGAAGAACAGATTTTTTTTAAACAACTAATGCTTTTTTTAAAATTTAAGATCAAGAAAATTAACATATATATATATATTTCTGGGTATATATTTGAAAATACCCCTGATTGAAAAATTATATTAAGTGAAGTAAGCCAGACCCAAAGAAACATAGGTCCCATGGTTTCCCTTATTTGCAATAACTAGTAAATGTCTGAGACAAGCAGAAAAGGTCAGATAAGATGATGATAGGCGAAATGAACCCCAAGATGAGGACACAAGTGGTTTTTTCTTTCTTGCTATTGTTTCTAACATATTTATAAGATGATTTCTTTGTCATTTTGTATGTCCCTCCCCCACGGTATAATCCCTGTTTTCACTGTATTTGATGTTGGTATAATTTGTGGAAGGGAAGGGAAAAAACAAATCATTTAAATAGGGATACAGGTGGACCCATTGCAACAATGAGATGTACAAGGCATTATGTCGAAAAATGAACTTTACAACTCTGGTGGGAGGGGGGTGGGGGGGTAGGGGGGAGTGTAGAAGTAGAGATGGGAGGGAAGGGATGGTAGGGGAAAAACAAAGGAGGAGGCAACAATGCTTGATAAGAAATGTACTCATTACCTTGCTC
>NW_012267318.1:4085535-4112695 GCF_000151885.1 Dipodomys ordii
AGGAGGAGGCAACAATGCTTGATAAGAAATGTACTCATTACCTTGCTCATGTAATTGGAACCCCTCTGTATGGTATTTTCACAATTAAAAAAAAAAACTTATTAAAAAAAAAAGAAAAGAAAATACCCCTGATTGTTTTGAATAGGAATTGAGCTCTGATTTCACTAACCTTAGAGCAGAGATTCTCAACCAGCAGCTCTATAGTTTCCCAAGAGAGCATTTAGCAATGGCTAGAGGCATTAGTTGCTGCATTTGAGCACTGATAACTGGCTTCTGGTGAGAGGCCAGGGATACTGACAAACATCTTCCAGTATAAGAATGATGCCTGGCAACAAGAGATTGTCTGGTACAAAGTGTCCATGTATTGCTGCTGAGAAACCTTGCCTTTCATACTTTGTTTCCGCTCATAGTTGAAAATTAGACTGTTAGCAGGGTGTCAGTGGCTCAATGCCTATAATCCTAGCTACTCAGAAGGCTGAGATCTGAGAATCCCAGTTCAAAGCCAGCCTGGGCAGGAAAAACTATGAGACTCACCTCCAATAAACACCAGAAAACCAGAAGTGGCACTGTGGCTCAAGTAGTAGAGCACTACCCTTGAGCTGAAGAGCTGAGGGACAGCGCCCAGGCCCAGAGTTCAAGCCCCACAGCTGACCAAAAAAATTAGACTGTTGTCAGGTGCTGGTGGCTCATGCCTGTAATTTTAGCTACTGAGAATAGCATTTCAAAGCCAGCTGTGGTAGAAAAGTTCCTGTGAGACTTTTATCTCCAGTTAACCACTCAAAACCCAGAAGTGATACTGTGGCTCAAGTGGTAGAGTGCCAGCCTTGGGCATGACACTCAGGCTCTGAGTTCAAGCTTCACAGACAACAAAAAAAAGGAAAGAAAAAGAAAAAAATACTAGAATGTTAATATGGATTCTTCACAGAGAACTTCTTTGCCAAGACCAGGGGAGGGACCAGTATCCTACAAATACATGACTTGGGAAAGTAGGAGATAGAAAAGTATGAATAAGCATAAAGGACTTATTTTAGGCATTGGTTTAAATTAATGCAAAGGAACTTAGCATAAAAGAATTTAATACATATCTTCTTTTTTCACAGGTGTATAAAGAATCTGGTCACCTTCACAAATGTTATCCCTGACTGGCACCCACTTAATGCCGCCCATTTCGGACCGTGTAACAATTGCAACAGTAAATCACAAATAAGAAAAATGATATTGGAAACGTGAGTTAAAACCATATTTTAATTTTTGAAATGAAATGAAGATAACATTTACATTGAACAGAAAGTGGCGACTGCAACTTCCCTTTCAGAAATTCAAGTTAGCATGTACTTGGGAATCAGGACCTTAGACGACTATATGCAAGCTGTTAAAGAAAAACAGTGCTGCAGGGCTGGGTTAGGGCAATGTCTTAGTGCTGCTGAGTGGCCTTGTTCCTTCTGGGTCCTGTTCTTGAGCTGCTCCTCTCTTCACTACTTCCCCTCTTGTTGCCTCTTTGCTAATGTTTCCTCATCTGTCAAGTTCTCATGTCACTAGAATTCTAGAACATCCTTAATTTCAACAACTAAGATGATTCAAAGAAGATCATGTGCCTCACCTGTCTGAATGTCTGTCTTCTCATAGGTACCAGCCTACCAATTCTTCCATGTTGTAAGCTTTTGAACATATATGCTTTCACTGTATGTTGCCAACTTTTTGGCTTGTTTTCAGCAGGAAAGTTGGTCACCATTAGAGTAATTCTGACTTTAATTCCAGCTCTATGTTAGCGGTTTGTGTCTTGTTGATCTGCTTATACATGTCCACATCCTCTTTGGCCATCATGTGAGTCTGACTCCAGATAAAGAGCCAGAGACATTAACTCCCCCCTTAAATCTTCCAGAAATACCTCAGAATTATTCCTAAAAGTATGTTGTCATTGAAATAAGACGTTTTCCTTTAATAGTGCCAAAAGGTTTAAAAGTACAACTGTACTCTGCCTCACTTCCTCTCCAGGCTTCTATATCAAATCTTCAAATTAAGGTTGCGTTTACTTTGACATAGCAAAGTATGTTGGGGGCTGGGGGCTCATGCTTGTAATCCTAGCTACTCAGGAAGCTAAGGCTAGAAAAATCCCATGAGATTCATCTCCAAAATAGCCAGCAAAAAGCCTAGACTAGAGGTGTGGCTGAAGTGGTAAAGTATCACCTATTAGTATGAAAGCCTAGCTGGAGCACAAGGCCCTAACTCTAAGCCAAAACAAAAACGCAAAATGACGTGCTGTGCAGTGGTGGAGGGAGGACTAGGGCTCCTGTTCCCCATCTCGTTGAGCCATTTTCTACCCTTCCAGTGTGAATGAGTACTTGGTTAAACTAGTGCTCAATGTTTGAATTATTCTTAATGTCTATATATTATTTCTTTCTCTGGCCAGGCAGTGTACATGGTTTTGATTTATTTCTCTAGCAATTCTTTATCCTTGTCTTGTGTTTTCATTTGCTTTGTTGTTTATTCATTGGATTTTTTCCCAATTGACATATATTTCTATGTCTATTTCTAACTCTCAAATGCTTCAAAATGTTGAGCTTCTTCCAACTGGCTTTTGTTTTCCTGGAAGCTTCTCTTTTGTTGACTTCTGTGCTGTCACTCCAGTCTTCCAGTCTGCACTGACTCCCCTCTGGACTGGCCACCTACGGATACTCTTTCTACTTTTAAAATCCGATTTAGCGCAAGCCTATCCTTCACAATTGCCTCATTTAGATGCTGAGTCTTTGGGGGTCTGTAGGACAGAGAGCTCCCCTCCTCAGGACATCTGACATCACTGCATCTGTTCTGCTCTCCCGCTTCCACATTTGTTCGCTTCTGTATTGGCTACTTCTTTCCTATTGCATGTTCCCTTTTTCCAGGCTTTTGGGCCATAGCTCTTTTTGTTCTTCACTATCATTTGAAGGCATCTGAGTGGGAAAAAGAGCAGCTATCTTAACCAAAAGTCTGTCACCTTGCTTGGCCATTTGGTGTCCAGGTTTTGTGAGTTAAGTGTTGAAGAATCCCATGTATAAGCTTTCCTTGATGGTGACACAGGTAGTAGCACAGTAGGGTCTGTCTGCTGAGGTCCTATTCTGAGCCCTTGATTTGCTTGAAGCTAATTGTTGTGTGTTAATTTTGTCTGGTGTTTATATCTGTTTTTTTCTCATGACTTATGATTGAGGATAAATTCACTTTTATTGTTTGATCTGTTAGTTGGCTGCATTGCAATGAATACTTTTTAATTACATAAATACGTTGCATTACTTAAAGATGTATGCTCTGATCAGAAACCATTAGCTAAAATCATTTCTTAATGAAAATGTATTTTGAGTTCCAGTGGGCCAAAATGTATTTTGACTTCCAGTTTAAAAGTAAAAATTATAATTTGAACATTTCCATTATTCTTTAAAAGTAGTTGAACTTATGTAAAAGTTCACTTAAATTTTAAATGGCAAGATCTTTACAAAAGCCTTAATGTAGTTCTTTTTTTCATAATGAGGATAACTTGATTTGTTGGTGTCATATAGAATTTAGAATCACATTTCATATAGCTTTTAGGGACAACTTAACTTGCATCCATCATGCAACATTCTAAAAAGGAACAGTGTTGTAAATTCCCTGATCACCTTGCCTCAGATGACTCACATCTGGAATATGGCCCCATTAGAACAAGAACTTGGGATAAATCAGGTGAATGATGCCTAGTGGGTGAAGTCTGCTACTTTTCTCTCAGTAAGTTATTTAGGAGTTACAGTCAGTATGGTAAAGTAGAGCAACTAGCATCTTAGAATCAGATTTCATTTTACTTCACAAGCTCTTACAACGAACCTCACATTACTGCCACAGTCTCCTTTAGGAGCCATGTACTCCTCTGAAGGGGACATTTGAAGAAGTTTAGTTAATTTAGCAGTGATTTTTTTGCATTCTAATTAGATTTATTCTTAGATACCTTACTTATTTTGACAATATTATAAACAATATTTTTTAAATTGCATTTTATTATCTTTATTAAATATTTCGTTATTATAAATGGGTTACTATTCCATAAGTCAGATAATGAGTACATTTCTTTTGGGCAGTGTCACCTTTGCCTTCACTCTCTCCGTTTTCCCTTTCCATCCCCATCTACAAGTGTCTAGTGAGTACCGCTGGTGCATTTGTTCACCCTTTGTCCCTCTATTTCTTTGCTTCTTTTACCCTTCTCCCCAAGACAAAAAAAAAAAAGGAAAAAACCCTCTTGTTACTATTTCTTGAGGTTCATTTCAATAAATATTATGTTATCAGAGGCACTGAGGCATTGTGCCTTTGTTTGGCAATGATTTCTTTGTAAAGAATAATGGAGTGGTAAGAAAACATTTCCATCTGTGCTTATGGAGGCCTTCTTTTAAGGAACGAGATTATAACGACCCTACCAAATTTTGGATAGAATACTAATCCATAATTGAATGTAAATTTAATTTAAATGTTCATTGACTGAAAGTGCTATATTGTTTAGCTTCAGAGAATAGTGCTTAAAACTTCTTGAACATATGAATTTTCATAAAGATATTTACATATTAATGTGTATGGATAATACTAATTATTTGAATTATGGCTGATTATTCGTACTTTTCATTCTTGTCATAGCGTCTGAAAGAATTACAAAAGATATAATAGATCTAAACTGTAATGGTGGTAAACAATGACATGTACAGACTTTTCTGCTTAAAGCTGGCATTATTACAGTGTGGATATACATATGAATGTTATTCAACTTGCATTTCTTAGATATGAATTATTATATAAATTGAGTTGAAATAAAAAGTTGTGTGCTAGCTGTTAGCCCAAGATGTTGCTGCTCTGTGTGGTGTAGGGACTTGTAGTTTCCTCGCTGTCCTTGGGCAACCAGCGTTTCACCTGGTTCCCCTGTGCTTGCTCTCCCTTTCCTGAGGGTAGATTTTTGTAAGAGAAGTTCAACCCATGTTAGGTGATGGCACGTATATCTTTGGCCTGAAATTGCTTGTTCCCATTCTGTTATTCATTCTGTCCCATTTTCCTCTCCTCTCTCCTAGGCCTGGGTATCATCTTGAATACTCCAGCATTGAGGGTAGGAAAAAGCCAGAGAATAAAACCTATGTGCAGAGTTCAGCCTTCACCTGAGAGGCTGGAAATGAGACAGCCTAATTGTGTTCCTCAGACTTGTTAAAATACAAGGAAAATCATTTGGACTTTATTTGAAATTTAGAACTTAAAAAGCTTTACATTTGTAGAATGTAGAGTAGAGACACTGTGGGTCTAGCTCATTGTTAATAGCCTGTGAGGGAAGTGGCACTGTGGCTCAAGTGGTAGAGAGCCTGCCTTGAGCTGAAGAGTGCAGGGACAGCGCCCAGGCCCAGAGTTCAAGCACCACGACCGACATTAATAAATAAATAAAATATAAAAAATAAGAATAGTAGCCTGTGAGGCAGGAAGGGAAACAAATAAAGGACATTTTAAAGATTTGCCTTTGGGTGAAAGGTTATAGTAAAACTAAAGAGTAATTCTGAGCCAGGTGCCACAGTGATTTACACCTGTAATCCTAGCTGCTTGGGAGACTAAGATTGGGAGGATCAAATTGGATGCACTTGGGAGGATCAATTTGGATCCACTGGGAGGATCGGTTTGGCCAGCTTTTACCAAAAAAAACAGTTCTCAAGTCTCTTATCTCAACTGAAGAGCTGGAACTGGTAGCACGTGCCTGTCACTCAAACTACAGCATCAAGCATAAAATAAGTAAATTCTGGTCCAAGTGTGGACTAAAGGAAGAAGCAAAGAGTATCTCAGAATAACCAGTGTAAAGGTCTAGAGGTAAGGCTTAGCTGTAGAGCATTTGCCTAGCAAGTGTGAGGCTTGTGTGAGTTCAAATCCCAGTACCAAAAACAGAAAAGAAATGGTGCTGTGGATCAAGTGGTAGAGTGCTTGCCTTGAGCTGAAGAGCTCAGGGACAGTGCTCAGGCACAGAGTTCAAGCCCCACTACTGACAAAAACAAACCAAAACAAACCAAAAAAGAATTATGAAATTATGATTCTGCTCAGCACCAGGCCCTTGGTGACTGCTGTATTAGATAATTTTTTGGTAGGAAGGGTTTGTGTAATTGAGAGGATCTGATAGCCAACTGACTGAAATTCTAGCACACAGGAAGCTGAGGCAGAGGATTTTGAGTTTTGAGGCTATCCTTGGTACATAGTGACACATGATGTCTCACATCAATAATGAACAAAAGTATCTAAAGGATGTTTTAAAAATTTGTATAGTTTCTCCATTATTGTCATCCATTTTTTTAAAAAAATTATCTTTGTTGGATAATAAAATCAAATTTCTATCCTAATTTCTGTCCTGTGTAGCTTTCTCAAAACAGGATTGGAGTTATTGGGGTTAGACTTTGAATATCTATTACATCTAAGAAATCTTGAATATAGAATGACTTGCGAAAGAATAGTTTGGAAGGTTTGGAATATTTAAAAAATAAAATAAAAATCTGTCAGGTTTGGCCTCATAGCCCTTAATTTATTTCTAATATATGTATGTTTTGAAACATTTTCATTAACATAAAGGCAAAAAACTAGTTTTCTAGTCTAGGATCTAGGGATTGTTTCAGTAGCCTCAAATTATTTTGAAAGCTATGGTATGTATGAGCCTAAGGTAACTATTAATACTTTAATTTTTTTTTCTTTTTAGTGGTAACCTTGGGTTTGAACTCAAGGCCTCCATCTTGCTATGTGCACTACAGCTGAGTCATATTTCCAGCCTTCTTTTTCAATGATTTTTTGTGTGTGTGTGAAAATACTGTACAGAGGGGTTACAATTACATGGGCAAGATGAGTATATTTCTTATCAAGCATTGTAGCCTCCTTCTTTGTTCCCCCTTCCCATCCTCCCCCCCAACCCTCCACACACACACCAAAGTTGTAAAGTTCGTTTTCAACATAACCACTTGTACATCTCATTGGTGCAATGGGTCCACCTGTAACCCTATTTAAACAATTTGTTTTTCTCCTTCCCCTCCACAAATTATACCGACATCAAATACAGTGAAAGCAGGGGTTATACCATGGGGGAGGGACATACAAAGCAACAAAGAAATAATCTCATAAATGTGTTAGAAACAATCGCATGGAAGAAAAAAAACCCATTTGAATACATATCTTATGGTTCATTTCCCTAACATCAACTTATCTGACCTTTTCTGCTTGACTCAGACATATACTAGATATTGCAAATAAGGGAAACCATGGGACCTGTGTTTCTTTGGGCCTGGCTTACTTCACTTAATATAATTTTTTCCAAGTCTTTCCATTTCCTAACAAATGGGGCAATGTCATTCTTTCTGATGGAGGCATAGAATTCCATTGTGTATATATACCACATTTTCTTGATCCATTCATCTACTGAGGGGCATCTGGGTTGGTTCCATATCTTAGCTATAGTAAATAATGCTGCAATAAACATAGTGTGGTGGTAGCTTTAGTGTGGTCTTGTTTGTAAGCATTTGGGTAAATGCCCAAAAGTGGGATTGCTGGGTCATAGGGGAGCTCTATGTGGAGTCTTTTGAGGAACCTCCATACTGCTTTCCAAAGTGGTTGAACAAGTTTACACTCCCACCAACAATGCAGTAAGGTTCTCTTCTGCCCACATCCCCTCCAGCATCTGTTGTTATTAAAGTTCTTGATTTTAGCCATTCTAACTGGGGTGAGGTGGTATCTCAATGTTGTTTTGATTTGCATTTCTTTTATGACTAGGGAGGTTGAGCATTTCTTCATGTGTCTCTTTAAGTCTTTAGCCCACTTATTTATTGGGCAGTTGTTTCTTTGAGGATTTGTTGTTGGGGGATTTAATTTTTTGAGTTCCAGGTATATTTTAGATATGAGACCCTTGTCCGATGTATGGCTAGTGAAAATCTTCTCCCAATCCGTGGGCTTTCTATTGATCTTGCTAGCTATGTCCTTTGCCATGCAGAAGCTCTGCAATTTCATGCAATTCTATTTGTCCAACCTTTCTTTGATTTGTTGTGTTTCTGGGTCTCTATTGAGAAAATTTCAGCCTGTGCCAACAAGACCTAGGGTTTCTCCTATTCCATCCTGTAATGTTTTCAGAGTGTCTGCTTTGACTCCGAGGTCTTTGATCCTCGATGATTTTTTTGAGATAGGGTCTCACTACATTCTAGCCTAGAACATGTTTGTTTACATTTCTTAAGGAGGTTGGGTGTACCACCATGTTCAGCTCTTGCTGGAGGAAGGGTCTTGCTAGCTTTCTTCTTAGGAGGGGAGGCTGGGCTATTTTTGAACCTTGATCCTCCCTACCTCAGTCTCCAAAGTATCTAGGATTTACAGGTATGAGTTTCCTGATACCTGGAGGTTCCTAATAACTTTATTCGTTTTTAATTTGTTTACTTTAAAATAGTTTAATAGTAAATAAAACAGACAAATGCCTAAAGCCTATATATATGGCTGTGAGATTACATCTCTAGTTTTACCATGGATTATTGATTCAAAGACTCATACTTAACATTTTAACATACTTGAGATGAAAATGTATTTAAAGATCAATGGTGTGGTATATAGCACATTTCTATCACCAGTGACATCTTGGATTCTGTGAAGTCAGTATGATTTAAGAGTGGCACAGAGGTAGTGTTGCAGACAGTTTGTAGGACTTTAACATCTCAGACTTTTTTTTCTTTTTCTTTTTTTTTTTTGGTCGTGGGGCTTGAACTTTAGGCCTGGGTGCTGTGCCTGAGCTCTCCAGCCAAGGCGAGTGCTCTAACACTTGAGCCACAGTTCCACTTCCAGTTTTCTGGTGGTTAATTGGATATAATTGGACTTTCCTGCCTAGGCTGGCTTTAAACCCTTGTCCTCAGATCTCAGCCTCCTGAGTAGCTAGGATTAGAGGAGTGGGCCACCGATGCCAGACATGTCTCAGATTTTAAGGGCTGATTCTTCTTTAGCAAAATGACTGACAAGGAGTAATTTACAAATTATCCCTGTCGTTCTAAATAATTCTGCATTTTGGACATTGATTCCAGTTCACTTCAGTTGAATAAATTTTGATAAGCTAACAAAGTTTTGACAGCTGTTTAAATGTTAGGAAAAGAGATATTCAACATTTTTCTTAAATCCTGAGAGCACTGTTAATTTTATTTTAGGCCCATATAGGTTTTGCTTTTTAGTTTGACATTACTACAATAGTACAACGTATTATGGGAATTATATTCACATCTTGAAGTTTGTAGTAAAACAACCATTTTGCTTTCTTTATTTAGTTAACTTCCTGAGATACCAGAAACATGGGTGAAATTAATATTTATTTGAATGTCTTAGGCTTAAGGTTTACTTTCTACACCAAATAGAGGTAATTTGGACATTAGATGCCAGAGGAAATTCTAAAAGGTCTGGACTTTCATTTGAGTTCTACAAAGTAGCTGCCTTGGATCTTTAAATCAAAGCAACATTGCTGCTCACAGAGCAAATTCTGTTTAATGGGCTTTGTTAGTCTTCACAATGTCTGTCAATAATGCCATTCCTAAAAGGGTTTACTGTTCTGTACTTCTTACAGTGAGTCCTCTATTTCTAATTAAGGCTCACATCTGGAGGTGCTCAAGAAAATTAGTGCAGTTAGTCTTTAAAGTGTGTGTGACTGGTTCATGTCATGACATGTTGTATGTGAGCAGAATCACATCTGTTGGCCTCTCTTGCCTTCTCTCCACAGAGTGTCTCCTATATTCATGCTGCACTTTGTAGAAGGCTTGCCACGGAGTGACCTACAGCACTACACCTTCCACTTTGAAGGCAGCCTTTATCACATAACGGCCATAATTCAGTACCGAGCAAGTAACCACTTCATAGCCTGGACTTTAGAGCCTGGTGGTAAGTGTTAAATATTGCCTTTTAGGGTCATAGTCATGGGAACTACTATTTCATCATCATTCTTGTCTAACTATACTAAATTACTATTGTATTTTTCTTTTTAAAGACACTGTACCTTAACTCTTATTCCTCCTTCTGCTAATGTTTGTGGTTTCAGTATCCTTCCTAACTCTTCTATCACATATCTGTAGGTGTATACATATGCATATTTCTATCTTATTTATTTGGGCTTTTTGGTACAGGGTCTCACTCCAGCCTGCCTTGAACTCAAGAACTCTGATACTCAAGCATTGGAATGATGAGCTTGTATACCATTGTTGGTTTACAATTTGCTTTTTTCCACTCAATATCTATGTTTTTCAGATACCTTATACTTTTTAAAAGAAAGGTTTTGGGAAATACAAAAATAAATTTTTAGCATAATTATAACCAGTAACACAAATGAACTAAAAAGTAAAAATAAAGTAAAAATTTTTTTAAACTATGAACCAAAGGACTGTATAGCCCTCTGTTACTGAAATAGTTTACTAACAGTCTCAGTCAAAATAAAACCTTTATTTACTTTTAAGTATTTAAACTGCCCAGAGGAAAGCTGAATAAATACAGTCCAGTTTAGATTAGTTGTTTTTTTCACATTGTGCATTTATCTTCAACAAGAAAGTTAGATCCCTTACAGAGCTATATCAGGCCCTAGGTAAGAGGTTACTTTGATAATGACTATTTTCGATTCTTTTGTCTGTACTTTTCTTGAGGAAGGAGCTGTCCTGGGTATTGAACTCAGGGCATTCATTGTACTTGCTAGGTAGGAACTCCACCATATGAGTCACACCTGTAGCCCCTTTTACATTGTTTATTTTTTAGTTAGGATTTCACTAGGTGCCCAGGCCAGCCCAGGCTATGATCCTACTTGTGATTCTCAGTGGAAAAGACATGTGGAAATGACAGGTGAATACTTCTATGCCCAGGCATTGTGCTTCCAAGCAGCCATTGGTTGAGATAGAATCTTGTGAATTTTTATGCCTGACTGACCTTAAACCTCAATCCCCCCAATTTCTGCCTCTCAAAGTAGGTAGGGTTATAGGCTTGAGCTATCACTCCTGGCTTACTTTTTATATTTGACATTTTCTTCTAGGAAGTAGTTTGGATTGATATTAGTGAGTATCTGCAGTTTGCTCTGGAAATGTAATTACTACCTTGAAGAGGTTTTTATCTGTCACCAGGATTTGGTTGGAAGTAGTTTTTAACAGAAACAACAACAATGAAAGAAAATAAGCTTATATTTTAACTTTGATCAAATTCTGTGGAATGAAAAATCTACTTCAAGTATAAGTTTCTAATCTTTTCTTTCTTTTTTTGGGGGGGGTCCGGTCATGGGGCCTGAACTCTGGGCCTTGGCACTGTCCCTCAGCTCTTCAGCTCAAGGCTAGCGCTCTACCACTTGAGCCACAGCGCCATTTCCAGCTTTTATTCTTTTTGCTTATGTGGTGCTGAGGAATTGAACCCAGGGCCTCAGGCATGCAAGGCAAGCGCTCTACCACTGAGCCACCTTCCCACCCCCAAGTTTTCTAATCTTAATAGAATGTGAGAATCACATGGCTAGCTTATAAAAATTTCTAGAATCTACAAGGTCTGCTACCTCTAGCTCAGCAAATCAATCTTAGGGATCAGGCCCAAGGATCTATTGTTTTTATTTTTTTTTGTTTTTATATTTTAAAAAAGTTATTGTTGGGTGCTAGTGGCTCACGTTTTTAATCCTAGCTACTCAGAAGGCTGAGCTGAGGAGCACAGTTTGAAGCCAACTCAGGCAGAAAAGCCTGTGACATTCTTATCTCTAATTAACCACCCAAAAAAAAAAGCTGGCGGTGCTACTCAAATGGTAGAGTGCTAACCTTGCGCCAAAGAAGCTCAGGGATCGTGCCCAGGCCCTGAGTTCAAGTTGCAGGACTAGCACAAAACAAAAAAGCAAGATACAGAATTTAAGTTTACCATTTTTCATTTATAAATTAATGATATATTGTTATTCATGACATTCTTAGTTTGTATAATAACTACTGCCATGAATTACCAGTGGATAAAATTACTCATTACACAATAATTCCCTGTTGCCCTTTCCACAGCCAATAGTAGCAATTGTTCTGCTGCGTCTTAATTTCATAGTTCTAGGTACCATCCAAATACAACCATACTGTATTTATCTCTTGCATCTGGCCCATTTCATTTAGTGTATATTTTCAAGGTTCAACCATGTTACTATGTTAAATTTCCTTTCTTCAGGACTAATACTACATTGTATTATCTGTTACCTTTTAGCTATAGTGCCTAGTGCTGCTATGAACCTTAGTAGCTATCTCAATCCTGTTCTCAGTTCTTTGGGTGTATACCTACAAGTGGAATTGCCATGTCTTATTGGAATTCTGTGAAACCTTTCAGGAATGGCTTAACTGTTTCCACAGCAACTTCCCCATTTTACATTCTCACTAGCAATGCCCAAGGGTTCCAGTTTTACCAACTCCCTGTTAACATTTGTTAGTTTCTTTGTTTATAACAGCTAACCCAGTGGATTACTGTCCTTCTTTGAGGAGCAATTTATGAATGAGTTACAGTCTTACTCATTCATGCCTCAGTCTACTTCAGAATGACTCCTCTGCCTGCTATGCCAAGAAAAATAATTGCCAGTTACCAAACTGCTATGAATAATGGACTCTCCACAGATCTGATATCAGTTCTGCAGTACTTACACTGCACACTGCTGCTAGTCCTTAGACTTGTCCTGCCATCCAGCATCTTATTCTCCTTGTTCTCCCTTGAGAGATGAGAAGACAGAATAGCTGCTATTGTGTACACAGAAGGCTGAAGATCTGGGCACCCCATCCATCCTGGGCTGTGCTACCTAGGCATAGCAAGATCCTGTCAGATTACAAACAAGAAATGGAACAATTGTTTGGGGTAACTTAATTCATAGAACTACATTTTCTATTTTTCAGTGCTGATAGGTATTTATTTTACCATCCAAAAGTTAAAGTTATTTTATCTTGATTTTTGTGTGTGTGTGGGTATTTTAGGAACCAGTATAAACTCCACAAAATTATCCCAGATTTCTAGGCTGTGCATACAATCCTAATAAGCACTTTAATATCCAGCAGAGAATGGAGAACAAGGGTAGAGCCATGTTTTTAAGTGTTCTCTTTTGGTGCATATTCAGTGTTATTACAGTTCAGAAGAGTAGAAGGAAGTGCAGTGGGTTGGTAGTCCAGGAGTGTCTGACCTCTTTGGCTTTCTTTCTCATCCCCCAGGTAGTTGGCTGGAATGTGATGATTTAAAAGGCCTGTGTGTTGAAAGGCACGAGAAATTTGACATTCCTGCCTCAGAGATACATATTGTTATTTGGGAAAGAAAAACATCCCAGATGACAGCTAAAGAAGCTGCCTGCCTTCCACTCAAGAAGTCCAGCGGTGAGCCTGCTCCAGGTGAGGGGAGACCAGCATCTCCAGCGCTGTGCTCAGGGCACGAAGCTGCTGCTGCTGCAGTGGAGGCCGCCTCAGCCGCTCACCCCCCACCTGCATCAGATGCTCCTCATGCTCTTGCACTGGAGAGAGCTGAAATGCATGGACATTCTATATTTTCAAGTCCAAATGATGTGGTTGACCATAATAATGTATGCTTGATGCTTGAAGGAACTATCCAGGAAGCCACCTCTGTTTTCCAAATGAACTCTAAAGCTTTGCTAGTTCAAAACAAACCTGTGGCAGAAGTTGCAGGACCTGTCATGGCAAATACTCCACAATCACTAGAGTCACCGATGGTCTCTTCCCTGTCTCCATGTAAAGAAAAGTTTATCCAAATGCAGTTGGTGGATTTAAGCTTTCCACTTCAGCTTGCAAGTACAGATGCACAGTCAGAACAGCAGAGCACAGAAGATGGTACAGCTATTAAATCTGTGAATACTGCTCCTGCTGCTGGTTTTGTACAGGAAGACAAGTCAGTGGGAATTCAGGACACTCCATTTAAACAATTGTCCCCATTAAAAATTGAGAAATTAAAACCAGACAATGAAAATAAGCAGCACACTACATCTCAGGCTTCTAATTTGAAGAAAAAAGAAATCACAGTAAATCCTCAAATCCTAACAGCAAAGTTATCAGAGAATCCACCTCCAAAAGAGACTCAGAAGAAGCCATTTGTGGGAAGTTGGGTTAAAGGGTTGTTAAGCAGGGGTGCTTCATTTATGCCTCCCTGTGTTTCTGCCCAGAATAGAAACTCTTTAACTGATTTGCAGCCTTCAGTTAAAGGAGCGCGCAGCTTTGGTGGCTTTAAGACAAAAGGTGTAAACCAAAAGGCCAGCCGGGCATCCAGAAGAGCTGGCAGAAACGCAGGTAAGCCACCTGCTGTGAATAGCAGCCCTCCCCCAGTCTCTTCCCAAGCCCCTCCCCCAGCAGGCAGCACCATGGCTCATCCACACACAGGTGGGGATGCTGCTGCAGGACTTTGGAAGGTCCAGGGAAGCACTGTACAGGGAATGCACCTCAATGGCCATTCACATGGAAATGAAAGTAGCAGCTCTCCAGCCAACCATGGAGACTCCGTGCAAAGTGAGATTCATAAACTTCGACTGAAACTTCTTAAGAAATTAAGGGCAAAGAAGAAGAAATTAGCTGCTCTTACAGCTTCTTCCCCAGATAGGACACTTCCAAATGAAAATGTAGAACATGGGTCCCATTATGGGTCTCCAAATGACTGTGAATCAATAGAAGACTTGTTAAAAGAACTACAATATCAAATTGATGCTGCTGATAAAAAGACTGCATGTACTCCTGTGCCTAGTGTCTCATACAATGGTCAAACTCATGAAGAAATTTTAGCAGAATTACTGTCTCCTACGCCTATATCAACAGAGCTGCCAGAAGATGCAGAAACAGACTTGCGGTATCTGGAGATGGGAGATGACCACACTCCAGCATCAGTACCTAGTGAATTAACCAGTGTGCCCCAGACACATCTCAAACAGGACCACAACTATTGCAGTCCTACCAAGAGAAATCAGTGTGAAGCTCAGCCTGACTCACTCACAAATAACACCTGTATGAGAACATTAAATTTGGAGAGTCCCATGAAGACTGATATTTTTGATGAGTTTTTTTCTACTTCACTAACTTCTTTAGCAAATGACACATTAGACATACCTCACTTTGATGAATATCTGTTTGAGAATTGCTGAATTCTTATTAACTCTAGTTTAATATTTATTATTGTTTATAGAAAATATTCTGTTTTCAGGTAGTATTTGCACACTGGTCTTGTGTAATAATGGTGAATAAAATATAAGCTGCTGAAGAATTTGCTTTTGATTCTTTCCAAGAAGCATGAGGTCTGTTTTAAATTAAAATTATCACTGGGCATTGGTGGCTCACACCTATAATCCTAGCTACTTAGGAAGCTGAGATCTGAGATCTCAGTTCAAAGCCAGCCTGAACAGGAATCTGGGCCTCTTGTCTCCAGTTAACCACTAGGGAGGAAAAAAAGCTAGAAGTGAATATGTGGTCAAGTGGAAGAGTGCCAGATTTGAGCAAAGGAAGCTCAGAGATAGAGCCCAGGCCCTGAGTTTAAGTCCCAGAACCAGCACCAAAATCAGTTAAGAATGTATTCTTGGGGCTGGGAAGGTGGCTCAGTGGTAGAGCGCTTGCCTTGCATGCTTGAGGCCCTGGGTTCGATTCCTCAAAACCACATAAGCAAAAAGAAAAGAGCTGGAAGTGGTGCTGTGGCTCAAGTGGCAGAAGTGGCAGAGCACTAGCCTTGAGCTGAAGAGGTGAGGGACAGCGCCCAGGCCCAGAGTTCAGGCCCATGACGGACCCAAAAAAAAAAAAAATGTATTCTTGTTAGTCTGAGGACTAACCCAGTGGTAGAGCCTTTTTGACCAGCATTGTGAAGCCTTGGGATCCTCAGCACCTGAAAAAAGGTATACATTATATTTGTTCACATTGGTGAATCTAGTGTTGGAGCTCAGGAGAGGAGATGCTGGAGATGCTTGTTTAGGGATCATGTGTGCTTGATTGTATATATTTAACGCCACTATCAAAGGAGCTGAAACAGTAGGTGAACATGTGGTACCCCAAAGTCAAAGCAAGAACACTTTTTGGAAGGAGGGGGGTGATTATCAGATGCTGGACAATAAGCAACATGAGGTTTGGGCAGTAAGGAAGGCCATAGCAACAGCAAGGACAGTTGAATGGGCCCTAAAAGGACTCCCAGCTGGGCTCCTGAGCAGGTGTGGTGAGAAAGTGGTGCTGTATGATGGAGATTCGCTTTTTAGGAGAAGGTGCTAGATGGAACCCATGCATGCCAAGCATGTGCTCCACCACTGAACCAGCCCCAGTCCTACACCCACTTTTTGAAGCAGTTTCTGGTGCCTGGATTTCTGTGCAAGATGATATAATAGATTCTGTGTGGCCAGTCTGTTACCTGGTGAGAAACTGTAAGAGGTTTCTCCAGGGATAGGATCCAGTATAGAAGAGGAGGATGTGACCTTAAAAGAGGAAGAGTTTATTTCTAATGCCAGAGGAAAAAGATCTCTCCTGGGGGTTGCTCAGTTTTTGTGCCAGTTCAGGGGCATGAACTCAGGGTCTGGATGCTGTCTGAGTGTTTTAAGTTACACTTGTTAACTCTACTACTTGAGCCACAGCTCTACTTCTGGCTTTTTGGTAGTTAATTAGAGATAGTCTCACAGACTTCCCATGCCCAGGCTGGCTTCAAGCCATGATCCCCAGATAAGTAGCTAGAATTACAAGCGTGAGCTATGGGCACCCAGCTTCTAGTATTTTCTCAGGGAACTAATATGACCAGCTGTTGAGGATGTGGAGGGAAGAGGAATTGGAGATTGAAGTGAGGTTTGGAAGAGAGGGGAACTAATCCAATAGGATGAACTTGCCTAGGCTGTGTCAAGACCCCCCGCCCCACTTCCCCTCCACCCCCCAGGGTACCATGGTCTTAAACTTAACTGAGACTGCAGATAATGGTGGCAGTTTTTTTTGGGGGGGGGTTCATTTTTTGTTGTTGTTAATGCCCCTAATGCCCTCCACTCCACCCATCATTTTTATCTGCTCTAGTGTAAGTCAAAAAACCTGCCAGAGTTAGATGTAGTGAGAGAAGAGGAATGATTGATCAGGCAAATGGAGGAAAGAGACAAGGACTTAAAAGGTTTTATATGTGAGTAATGTTAGATCTGGAATGGCACCCAAATACACTTGTGCTTCAGACTTGTTCTGCTTTGCCCTATTAGGAGGTGCTGGAATGTTGAAAAACCTCTTCAACATTCATTTGTGCTACCTCTGCATATAAAATAGTAAACTTTGTCATTTGGCAATTTGTTTTCTAGGATACTTTTTTTAAAACAGGTTTCATTAGCCTGGGCTAGCCTTTAATTCATAATCCACAATCCTGGGCTGGGAAGGTGGCTCAGTGGTAGAGCGCTTGCCTTGCATGCCTGAGGCCCTTGGTTCGATTCCTCAGCACCACATAAGCAAAAGAAAAAAGCCAGAAGTGGCGCTGTGGTTCAAGTGGTAGAGCACTAGCCTTGAGCTGAAGAGCTGAGGGACAGCGCCCAGGCCCAGAGTTCAGGCCCCACGACCGGACCCAAAAAAAAAAAAAAAAAAACCATAATCCACAATCCTTCCATAGCTTCTGGAGTGCTGGGATTACAGGTGTGCACCAACACTCCTGGCTCAGGCCTTTATTTGTTTTTGTACCAGTACTAGGATTCGAACTTGGGAGCACTGTCTCTGAGCTTTTTTGCTTAAGGCTAGCACTCTACCACTTGAGCCACAGCTCTATTTTCAGCTTTTAAGTGGTTTATTGGAGATAAGAGTCACATTGTTTCTGGGCTTCTCGGAACTGTGATAATCAGATTTCAGCCTCCTGAGTAGCAAGGATTACAAGCATGAGTCATTGGTAGCCCAGCTCAGACTGCTATTTTTAATGTTTGAATGTGTGGAAGTTTCACATAATTTCCTCTTTTAGTGTAATGCATTATTAACAAGATTTCAATCCCCTAAAATATAAATATTTCCTCATTTTAAAATGAAACTAGGGGGGCTGGGAAGGTGGCCCAGTGATAGAGCGCTTGCCTTGCATGCATGAGGCCCTGGGTTCGATTCCTCAGCACCACATAAGCAGAAAGAAAAAAGCCGGAATTGGGGCTGTGGCTCAGGTGGTAGAGCACTAGCCTTGAGCTGAAGAGCTGAGGGACAGTGCCCAGGCCCAGAGTTCAGGCCCCACGACCAGACCCCCCCCCAAAAAAAAAAAGTGTGTGTGTGTGTTTGTGTGTGTGTGATGTATTCGGGTGTGTTTTGATATGGAACATTTACATTTCTCTATTTTCTATCCCTCCCACAGTAAAGTTATTTGAATTCTGTCCAGTAACCTGAACAACTCATCAGCCATGCAAAAAACATCATTCACCTATCTTTCTTTTTTCAGTACTGGGAATGAAACCCAGGGGCCTGTACATTCAACTCCACAAGCTCTCTATCACTGAACTGTATCACCAAACCTTGGATTTTGGGGTAGGGTCTCACTAAGTAGCAAGGCTATTCTTGAACGTATGCTCCTCCCACTTCTACCTCCTGAGTGCTGGGATTACTAATATGGGCTACTTACACCTAACATTACTGTCTGGTTGTACTGCTAGAATTTGTATATGTTTGCTAGATTTGAATCCATGGCCTTGCACTTGGTAGGCAAGCACTCTACAACTAGCTACAGCCAGATCCTCAAGCAGTTTATTAACATATTTTAAATTTGCATAGATTATTGAGGTTACTGGGAAATATTTTTTAGTGATCTATTACCACATGCCAGTTGAGAGCTAAGATGATTGATACAATACCAGTTTCCAGAAGAAAAAAGACAAGGAAGAAAGTCATTAGTAACAGGATTTAATCAGGCTTTCTTTTGTCCTCATGTCACAGTAATGCACATTGAATCTTCAAAAGGAGTATGAAGAATGAAAAAAATAAGTATTAACTTTGCTGGGCATTACAGAAACAAGCAAAAGAGATAGGTCATTTTGAGATGTATGCCCTGGGAGGGGAGGAAGGGTTCATGGCTAATGTGTGTTAGAGAAAGCCCCTGCAGAAGTTAACTCTGGAATGGACTTCATTCTGTATATTTCAGTGGTAACCCTTCACAGCATCATTCTGGCTGCAGGTAAAGAACCACTGTCAACAAGTTCCAAAAGGGCCTCAGTGAAATTCTCCATTTTGTCCCTCTGAGCCTTGTTAACTTATGGGAGGTCATTGTTTTGGACTGGGCTCTTGCATAGCCCAAAAAGCGGAGCAAACCTTGTAATCAAACAACTTTAAAACTGGCTAGTATTCAGAAAGAGCCCAGGAGCTTCCTAGCAACCAATTAGAAGAGATACTGTCATCCATGGTAAGAGCCCTGTAAGGAACTAAGGGGCTGGGAAGGTGGCTCAGTGGTAGAGCGCTTGCCTTGCATGCATGAGGCCCTGGGTTCAATACCTCAATAAGCAGAAAAAGCCAGAAGTGGCGCTGTGGCTCAAGTGGTAGAGCGCTAGCCTTGAGCTGAAGAGCTGAGGGACAGCGCCCAGGCCCTGAGTTCAGGCCCCATAACCCCCCAAAAAAAGAAAAGGAACTAAAACCAGTCTCCTTCCCTTCCTGGTTTCTGCTTTCTTGGTCTGTTTTCTCCCTGTAAATCTTACCTTTTCTGCTCAGCTCCCTCCTCCCCTGCTCCTACCCCTCAGCACAGGTAGGATGCTGAGAACCTGGGCACCCTTGACTCCTCAGGAGGCTGAGATCTGAGGGTCGTAGTTTGAAGCCAGCCTGGGCAGGAAACTGTGAGACTTTTCTTCATAAACTACTCAAAAAACCTGGAAGTGGCACTGTGGTTCAAGTGGTAGAGTGCTCGCCTTGAGCAAAAGCAGCTCAGGGTCTTGTACTTGATTGGCTATCCCTCTACCATTTGAGCCACATACCCAGCCTGAAATTTTGCTGATTAATCAGAGATGATCGTTCAGATCTCAGTCTCTGGAGTAGCTAGGATTACAGGTATGAGCTAACAGTGCCCAGCTTAAGAAGATGTTTAAACAGTAACTTAAATTGAACTACAAAAGCAAGAGGGCCTAAGGAAATTGTTGCAATTTGGAAATAAAAATGCATTTTCTGTTTTATCAGGCTCTTAATACCCTGGTAAGGTGTCCTTCATGCCAGCTTCCCTTTCCTCTGTTGATGGAGATTAGGTATAGATGTCCCCCATTATGTGTTTCCTATTGGGCTGAGATTATCTAAAGATGCTGCTGGAGCTCCAGTGTCTCCGCAGCTCACCTGACAATGTTCCTCTTCCCCCAGGGCAATGGGAATCAGGCCTGTTTGGCAGGATGGCAACAAGTTTGCTGTTGTAAATTGATGTCCCACTAGCATAGAGAATCCCTATGCTTTTATTGAATTGAGAACTTCTATAAACTTACACTTCTACCTGAGTCTTAACCTATGCATATTTTTACCTACACTATTTATCATGGTAAATTCCAGCCATCAAACCTATACTCAAGTGCAAGTAAATATATCAAATCAGCTAAAGACAAGCCATCATTATGCTCACACACATAATTATCTAAGCATTTACAAAGGCATATGTGTTTTTGCTTGTGAACATGTGTGTGTGTGAGAGAGAGAGAGTGTGTGTGTGTGTGTGTGTGTGTGTGTACTGGGGCTTGAACTCAGGGCCTGGGTGCTGTCCTTTAGCTTTTTTGCTCAAAGCTAGTGCTCTACCACTTGAGCCACGGCTCCACTTTCAGTTATTGTTTCTTTTCTTTCTTTTTAAAAAATTGGTCATGGGGCTTGAACTCCGGGCCTGTGTGCTGTCCCTAGCTCTTTTGCTCAAGGCTAGCACTCTACCACTTTGCCACTTCCGGCTTTCTGGTGGTTAATTGGAGCTTAAGAGTCTCATGGACTTTCTTGCCTGATCTGGCTTCAAGCCACTAACTATCCTCTGATCTCAGCCTCCTTTGTAGCTAGGATTACAGACATGAGCCACTCGTGCCTGGTTCTTTGCTCTTTTTTTTTTTTTTTTGCCCATTTGGAGATAAGAATCTCATGAATTTTCCTGTCCAGGCTGGCTTTGAACCTTAATCCTCAGATCTCAGCCTCCTGAGTAGCTAGAATTACTGGCATGAGCTACCAGTGCCTGGCACAAAGGCATATTTTGAAGTGTGGGTTTGACTTGTGAGGTAATAACCTCATCTTCAACAGACAATAATTTGTTGTTTTTATTAGCAGATACTAATTGTACAAAGGTGTTGCATGGTGATATTTCCATACATTTTACTGTTTTTCCCAAAAGAAAAACAGTGAAAAATGGCCCAATTCCTATGAGAGCTAACTAAAATGGGCAATTTGCTGGTGTCATTAAAGAGATTCACAGGAAAGAAATGCAAATTGCTATTTGCTAATGGCATAGCTCTCCACAGAAGTTACTGTGTAGGTCACTGTATTAAAGCCCTTCTCATCTAGACATTGCTGATTGCAACAATAAAGCTTTGTGTGTAAACCTCAAGGCAGCTGCTTTTGTTTCAAGTCCTTTATTGTTAGTTTTACAGATCTACTTAGACAAAACAAAGCAAAGTGATTTCTTTTTGTACTGGACTCTTCATATTCATTGTGTTACCTTCAAGTCCTCAGATGAGTGGTTTTTGCCATATTTAAACATTTTAGATTTGACATGCTTTGTGGCGTTTATCAGTAATTAGAATATAACTTCAGCAAACAAAACAAAACAAAACAAATATAGGATTTCCAAACTTGGGAGCCAAGAACTCTGCTTCACAGTGTCTTCCCCTGAGTGTCAGAGGCAAAAGTGTGCCTGTGAATACATGAAAATCCCATATGAATCCCTATAGTAGACTGTGGGAAGTTTGACTTCAACAAATAAAATTTAAGAAAATAGCAAAAAGCTATTTCTTGTTCTAGGGTTGACTCTAACAGAAATATGCTGGGGAGTCTAATGCAATAAGCTACAGTGAATGTGGGCAATTTGGCATTTCTTATTCTAAGGCTTGAACCCAGTATTTCATGTTTTCCTTTGGCTTTTCTGGCTGGTGCTGTACCACTTGAGCATGCTTCCAGCCAGGCTGTTGACTGGTTAACTGTAGGTGGAGTCTCACAGACTGTCAGGGCTTACTATGAACCATGATCCCTCCTTGTCAGCCTCCTGAGTAGTTAGAGTTATAGGCATGAGCCATTGGTACTGACTCATAATTTAGTTTTAGTTTTTTCGGTTAAGATCTCTTCCACCTAGCCATTTGGGAAGCTGAGGTGGAAAGATTGAGCCCATAGCCTAGGCAGCACTGATCCTAATGTAGGCAGAAAAAAAAAAAAAACAACAACCCAAATCCCTTTTAAGAAAGCCACCAGGCTCTAATGCAGGTGCTGCCCTGGACGTGCCTCACCCATGTTTGAATTCTCTGATATATTCCTGTCTCCCTTGAATTGTAACCACCTCTTTTTCTTGCTACTCGCCTTATCCCTGAACCTCTCTTGGAATATAGTTGCCTCCTAACTGTTCATTGATCTTTTATTTTGCTGTGTCATATCATCCATTTAAGGATTCCATTCTATTTTCCTCCCTCCCTTACAGTGGAGTCTTGCCACATCCCCCAGTTCCAAGCATCCTTCATAAGCTAAGGACATGTCCTCTGCACACCAGTTACACTCATTCGCCTTCTACCCACCATCTTGTCTTGAGTTTTCCCCAGCCATAAATGCCTCTCTCTTCTAAACTGTTGCAATCATTTTTTTTTTTCTGTCGGTTGTGGAGCTTGGACTTCTGGGCACTGTCCCTGAGCTCTTCAGCTCAAGGCTAGCGCTCTACCACTTGAGCCACAGCACCACTTCCAATTTTCTGGTTGTTTATTGGAAATGAGTCTAACGGATTTTCCTGCCCAGGCTGGCTTCGAACTGTTATCCTTAGATCTCAGCCTCCTGAGTAGCTAGGATTACTGGCGCCCAGCTAGCTGTCCCATTCTTTAAGGGTTGTTTCAAACCCTCCAGAAGACCCACCTCCAGACAGCGTTGATCTCATTAATCATCAGGGAACAATGTGTGGGCCTCACATGAATGCCTCATCCTGTGCAGTTTGGCTGTGCATCTCTGTGAGCCATATATTTTTATGAAGGCAGAGACTGCTTCTGTACTCAGCACAAACCATGAGATAGGCCTGTGCTAGAAGAATAAGCAAGGTGATGGGAACCCGGCTATGTCTTCCTGTGGGTTTTGATTCTAATACAGTAACAAGAACCTCACTGTTTTCAGGGTGATGTGATATTGCATCTTTAGATGGTGTCACCTGACTAAGTGGGTCCAGGTGGAGGGCACTCAGCGAAAGGCACTTGGGGACTAGGACAGCAGAGCCATGCCAGAGACCTGCACTCAGTGGACACATCCACGAGAATCTCCACAAACAAGGATGCATGTGTGTGTGTGTGCACGCGAGCATGCACATGTGCACACACTCCACCGCATACTGGCACCAGGGCTTGAACTCAGGGTCTCTCCCAACTTTTTTGTTAAGTAAAAGAGAAGTCACACCTCCACTTCTAGTTTTTGGGTGGTTTTTGTTGTTGTTGTTGTTGTGCTGGTTGGAGAGAAAAGTTTCATAGTTTTTCTGCCTGGGCTGACTTTGAATCTGGATCCTCAACCTTAACCTCCTGAGTAGCTAAGATTACAGGTGTGAGCCACCAACACTGGCTGACCAAGGGCTTTCTGAATCTTCAGGCATGCAGGGATACTGAATGTTTTGAATGGTGTATGCATATGTAAATAATCTGACCATCTGAGCAGGGGTTCACTCTTCAGGGGCGGTTATTCTGTCTGAAATTCCATTGTCCTCAATAGGGTCTCCATATTTAGGACTTCTACTTGTACAATAGAGGATATATTATTGTCAGCAGTTATTTATAACAAATTGGCTTTTCCCAGTCTCATCTAAGAAACCGCCTTACTGGCTCAGTTAACTGTCCCTTCTTTTGGGGCTCTTAAAGTTCTCAAGTTGCCAATGAAGTTGATTCCAGAGACAAAGCACCTACCCCTACCACCTCCGTATTGGCAGAAAAATGACAATATGTGATTGTCTTTATTAGAGTCTTAAGTGAATCAACTACTTGAAAAATATTAGTGTCGGGCTGGGAAGGTGGCTCAGTGGTAGAGCGCTTGCCTTGCATGCCTGAGGCCCTGGGTTCGATTCCTCAGCACCACAAAAGCAAAAAGAAAAAAGCCGGAAGTGGTGCTGTGGCTCAAGTGGTAGAATGCTAGCCTTGAGCTGAAGAGCTGAGGGACAGTGCCCAGGCCCAGAGCTCAGGCCCCACGACTGGACCCCCCCACAAAAAAAAAAAAAAGAAAAGAAAGAAAAATATTAGTGTCTTCTGTGAGACTGGAGGTGAAAATATGTCTTCTGAAACTTTTTAAATGCTGGTCCTGAGGCTTGAACTTGGGGCCTGTGTGCTATCCCTGAGCTTCTTTTGTTCAAGGCTAGTGCTCTACCACTTGAGCCACAGCACCAGTTTCAGCTTTTACTGAGTAGTTTTATTGGAGATAAGAGTCTCTCGGCTGGCTTCAAACCACCATCTTCAGATCTCAACCTTTAGAGTATCTGAGATTACAGGCGTGAGCCATCACCTCCCGAGCCAATATTGATTCTTTAGAGATACTTTCCAACAGCAATCCCCGGGGTTTCTGTTTGATCTTAAGTTCAAGGGAGATTCGGTGTGAAATCTGAGAGAGATCTTTCTCTGGGTTCAAGTCCATTGTTCCCACATTGAGCAGCTGAACTGAACTTTCTTAAGGCAGTCTGCTTTCGCACACTTCTAGAAGGCTCTTCCGTTTCCACACAGCAATACTAAAGGCTACCTTTGCAGTTTGGTGCTGTGCAGCGTGGCTGAGAAATTACTGGTGCTCGTTGACTTCCAGCCCCAGCAGGCCAGGCTGCTGCGTCTGCCCTGCAAGCACCCTGCAGGGTCTGCAGAGCACCTGTGCAATTGCCCTTGAATCATGGACAGGACCCCAGCCCACTAGGGCCCGCCCTGGACACCAGATGGAAGCTACTGTCCTTGGCGCCAGAAGGGCGCTACGAGCATCGTATCCAGTTAAAAATCTCGGGATTGCGGTTTAAAATGAACCTGGACGGAGCAGAAAAGAACGGCTGCCGTCCCTGGGTGGGCTCGAACCACCAACCTTTCGGTTAACAGCCGAACGCGCTAACCGATTGCGCCACAGAGACCCAGCTGCCCAGATCGCGGTGCGCGCTGTACACATTTCCACAGCGGCGGTGGCGTCTTTCGCCACCCTGGGCGGGGCGGGCGGGGGCGGAGGCACTGCGCGGAGGCTGCGGAATCGGAATCGGTCTCCAGGGACGGGGGAGGGGGAAGGGGGAAGGGGTGGAGCCGCGGGCGGGCCGGTGGGCGGAGCGCGTCTCCCCGGGACAAAGCGCGCCCCGTGGCGCAGCGGCAGCCACACTGCGAGCGTGAGGACGGGCGGGACTCTGCGCGGTGGCTGCGTGCGGGACAGCCTCTGAGCGGCCCCGCTCCCAGCCGCGGTAACGGATGGAGGGGATCCGTGTAGGCCCCACAAGGGCTCCGTTGCTGCTGCCTCCTCCTCCCCAAACTTTCCCTCTGCAGAGCAATGAATGCCCATTTGAATGAGCACGTTCTGGTTTTGTTTTCCTTGTAAGTTAAGAAAAGTAAAACCGTTTTCATCTCCTAAGAATCAGAGAGGTACTTCTGGGTCCTTCAGTTTCTCTCTGGATGAGGCCACACCGGCACTCCATGAGCCCCGCACCCTCTTATCCTCACCCCCCAGAATGGGAGGATTCGCTCCCACTCCCCACACAGCCTGGCCCGGCCCCAGGGCCTTCTCCTGACTTCTGTACCTCTCCCCTCCCTTCCCCTGAGCCTCTGGAACAGGCCTGTTAACCTTGGCCTACAGGCTCTTCTTCATCCTAGCATGGATTAAATCTGCCTTCCCTTTTAGAGCAGAACACTATTCCTGTATATGTGCTACACTGTAATAGCTATTGTGTATTTGTTGGATTAAAAGCCTTCGTACTTTGTTATTTATTTTATTGCTACCATAAAGGTGATTTAGAGTGGGATTGCAATTGTATGAGTCAGGTAATGAGTACATCTCCTTTTGTACAGTGTCTTCCCTGCCCTCACAACACCACTGTTTTATTTGTCTGTTCCCTCCGGGAGGGATGTTGCTTCCAACATCTGTGGAGCCTGGTGTGCATGCGGCGTGGGAGAATCTGCCTGTGTGGTGTTCTTTTGGAGACAGCCACAGAAAGGGACTGGCTGGGTCACAGTGTTTGGGTTTTCCACACTGTCCAACTTTTCCATTCTTACCAGCAGCACCCATACTTCCAACTTCTCACAGCTTTGCTTTTGTATTCTCTCCTCGAGAGCCCTTGTATCTCTAACATTTGACTTTTTATATTTATTTATTTTATTGCCAGTCCTAGGGCATGAACTCAGGGCCTGGGCACTGTCCCTAAGCTTCTTTTGCTTAAGGCTAATACTCTACCACTTGAGCCATAGCACCACTTTCTGGCCTTTTTTGTTTATGTGGTACTGAGGAATAGAACCCAGGGCTTCATGCATGCTAGGCAAGCACTCTACCACCAAGCCACATCCCTAGCCCCTACTTTTGGTTTTTAACAATTTTTTTCGGTGGGGGGGGGCAGGGGGTCTTGGACTCAAGACCTGGGCACTGTTCTTTAGCTTTTATACCAATGTTGGCGCTACATTGTTGAGCCACATTTCTACTTCTAGCTTTTTGGTGGTTATTCAGAGGTAAGCCTTTCAGATTTTCCTGTCCCCTTTGGCTTCAAACTGTGATCCTCAGGCCTCAGCCTCTTGAGTAGCTAGGATTATGGGCATGAGCCACCAGTACCATTTTAGTGTTACAATTGTAATGGGTTTTATTTTTCTCTTTTCACACATGGATATAAAGCTAGTCAAGTTAATGCCATTGGAGTTAAGCACTCTGCTAACCAGATTCATAGCTGTGAAATATTATGTCACTGTGGATTGATGTTGTGTTTCTCTAATATGGGTGACATTGAGCATCTGACATTGAGCATCTTTTCTAGACTCTTGTTAAGAATTTGGGGTTTTCTGAACTTTCCTTTAGCTGCTTACTCCAGGTAACAGCTCTGCTTCAGGTAGGAGCAGGCTGAATTGAGCAAGGCCAGCAACAGATAAAAGGAGAAGAAAAGG
>NW_012267318.1:4113425-4133957 GCF_000151885.1 Dipodomys ordii
AGGAAGAAAAAGAAATTGATACTTTCAAACAGCAGTTCCCACTGACTTGAGCTTTCTGAGGGCCATGACTTGTCAGCACTGCTCCCGCAGAGACCCAGTGCCCGCACCAGGGCCAGGCAACTGACAGTATCTAGATGCTAAATCACCGAGCAAATGCAATCCAGAAACCACCATGGAAACTGGAGGAAAAAGGAGGCACAAAAACAAAATTTCTCACGTGTGAGAAGCACTTATGGATTGCTATAAAAAGAAAAAACCCATCGCCTCTTTCGAACTCCACTCAAAATTAAACAAATAAAACTGGGACATGGAAGAAAGTTCCTCAAGAAAATGAAATACACATGACAATCCTTATGGAAAATGGCATGGAGATTAAAAGCATTAATAAATAGGTTTTTGGTGTTTTTTTTTTTTTGCCAGTATTAGAGCTTGAACTCAGCACCTGGGTACTGTCCCTTAGCTTTTTTGTCCAAGACTGGTGCTCTACCACTTGAGCCACACTTCCACTTCTGGCATTTTGGTGGTTAATTGGAGATAAGAGTCTCATACAGATCTGCGCATGGGTGGCTCCTGCCTGTAATCCTAACTATTCATGAGGCTGAGACTTGAGGGTCGCAGTTTGAAGGCAGCTTGGGCAGGAAAGTCAGTGAGACTCTAATCTACAATGAACCACCAGAAAACCAGAAGTGGCACTGTGGCTCAATGTGGTAAAGTGCTAGCCTTGAGCAAAAACAACTCAGGGACATTGCCCAAGCCCTGAGTTGAAGCCCTGTGACCACTACCACCACCACCAACAAAAAGAGTCTCACTGACTTTCTGGCCCAAGCTGGCTTTGAACTGTAATCTGCAGGTCTCAGCCTCCTGAACAGCTAGGGTTACAGATATGAGCCACTGGGATTTGAACACAGGGTTTTTATGCTCTTCTATGCAGGTGCTGTGCCACTGAGCCACACCCCAACTCTATTTTTAGACTGCTTAATTTTAGAAAAGGCCATGCATTCTACTTTGGTGCCTTAACCTGAATTCACCTTTTTTTTTTTTGGTTATTTATCATACCTGGGATAACAGGCATGAACCACTACTCTCAGCTTCTGTTGAGATGGTGTCTCAGGAACTTTTCTGTCTAGGCTGACCTGGAACCCAAATCCTTACAATATCAGCCTCCATTGTACCTACAATGGCAGCCGTGAGCAGCCAGTGACTGGCTTAAGAACGTTTGATTTAGCAAATGGATCAACTATTGAGTATATATGCCAACAAAATACTATCAGTATACTGAAATGATACTGGCATGCTCCTATCTCATGTTCATTACAAACTTATTCACAATAGCCCAAGATATGGAATCAAGCTAAGGGTCTATCATCAGATGAATGGATTTAAAAAATGTGATATATCACAATCTTCAAAAAGGAAAACCTACTCAAGTGCCAGGGGCAACTGAAGGAAGCTGAGAACTGAGGATCACAGTTCAAAGCCAGCCCAGGTAGCAAAGTCACTGAGATGCTGGTCTGTCTCCAAGCAACCACCAAAAAAGCCAGAAGTGGCACTGTGGCTCAACTGGTATAGTGTCAGCCTTGAGTGGAAATACCCAGGCCCTGTATTCACGCGCGCATGTACACATGCACGGGCACGCGCACACATGAGTGTGTGCGCACCTGTGTCTACCCTATCATTATGGAAAGTAGAGAAATTATGCTAAACAATTCCAGTCAGTCACAGAGACAGATACTGTATGAAGTCACGTAGATATGGAATTTTTAAAATGTCAAACTCAGAGATTAGAATGATAGCCTCTGGCATGGAGAGGTAATATGGGGAAGGCTGCGAGAGGTTGATCAAAGGTACAAAGTTTCAGTTAGATAAGTGGAATAAATTCTGAAAATGTATTGAACAAATGAGTAAGAATGCATTATATTCTCAGAAATTGCTGAGAGTAGATCTTAAATATTCTCTTCACAAGCTGGGCCTGGTGGTACATGCTTGTAATTCCAGCTGTACATGCTTGTAATTCCAGCTACTCTGGCAGCCAAAGCAAGAGAATCAGTTGAGTCTAGTATTTCAAGACTAGCTCCAACAGCATAGCAAGATTCCATCTCAAATAAGAAACATTCTTGTCATTAAAAAATAAATGTGACGGGGGATGGGAAGGTGGCTTAGTGGTAGAGTGCTTGCCTTGCATGCTCAAGGCCCTGGGTTCGATTCCTCAGCACCACATAAGCAAAAAGAAAAAAGCCAGAAGTGGCGCTGTGGCTCAAGTGGTAGAGTGCTAGCCTTGAGCTGAAGAGCTGAGGGACAGCGCCCAGGCCCAGAGTTCAGGCCCCACAACCGGACCCAAAAAAACAACAACAACATAAAAAGAGGTGGCCAAATAAGAGCCCACCACCATGTGGTATTCAGGTAAGAGGTAGGTTTATTCATTGTTCCAGCTGGCACCAGGGCATGTTGGCTCTCCACGGGGCTGGGAAAGGCCTGGGAAAGACCTCGGAAAGAGAGCGTCTGGCCCTGGCCTAGGCCTTATCTAGGGTAGGGGTGGGGAAAGATGTGGCCACATCAAATCCAGATCTGACCTCAGCGGATGCAGATGTGACCTCTTCCAGGTGTGCCAGTTGCCTAGGTAACGCAGGTACTGGGTGGAGACTTTGCTGTGAGGAGGGTGGAGTCTGCTCGCCATCCAGGAGCGGACCTTACACATATAGAAGTTCTATTATTTAGAAAATGTTTGTAGGCTTACATTCGGTTTGTATTGTTGCACCTGAAACATATTTAAGTACTCTTTTCCACACATGGTAGCCACTTGCTCCATTGGTTTATATCTCAGTTATCTCAGTTTTTCTAAAAAAGTCATAGTGAAAAACTTGATTTCTGACCTGGGTGCCAGTGGCTCATGCCTGTAATCCTAGCTACACAGGAGGCTGAGATCTGAGGATTGTGATTTGAAGCCAGCCAGGGCAGACTATGTGAAGTCTCTGTGAGACTTTTATCTCCCATTAGTCACTTAAAAAACACAAGTGGAGATGTGGCTCAAAGTGGTAGAGTGCTAGCCTTGAGCAGAAAGAGCTCAGGGATGGCCCCCAGACTCTGAGTGCAAGCCCCGAGACTGACCAAAACAACAACAACAACAACAAACACTTGATTTTGGGAAAATAATAGCAAACAGTGCCTTCCAGCTCTATGCTGTATACAAAGTGTATATTGTTCTTTTTCTTTTTTTTTTTTTTTGCGAGGGGGGTCCAGTCATGGGCCTGAACTCTGGGCCTGGGTGCTGTCCCTCAGCTCTTCAGCTCAAGGCTAGCGCTCTACCACTTGAGCCACGGCGCCACTTCCAGCTTTTTTTCTTTTTGCTTATGTGGTGCTGAGGAATCAAACCCAGGGCCTCAGGCATGCAAGGCAAGCACTCTACCACTGAGCCACCTTCCCAGCCCCTAAATCACACTTCATTAACACAGCTGGGCTCCAATCTTCTTGCCTGCCAAGTCCACACCTTTCATGATATCTGGGGCTGCCTTTGTTGCCCCGCCCCCCACAGCACAGAGCGGTACAGCCTCTGCCTGTGGGAGCCCCCCTGGCAGCTCCAATCTTTGTTGTCAGATCTTCCTTCTGTTGAAGAAGGTGGCCGCTGGGGTATGGACACTGGGTGATGATGTTCAGTGGTGATTCCTGAAGTACCAGCCTTGGAGGGCAAGGTTGTCAGTCCCTGGGAGGATCCAAGAGGACCATGACCTTGACACTGATGAGGACACCTGGGAACCCAGCACCAAAGCTGGCTCAGGAGACATCTCCTTCTGTAGAGCTGACTATCTGATGCCCTGCGTGGTCACAAGTTAACTGGAAGCAGGATAAAAAAAATAACAACAAACTTGGCACCTTTGTCTCCATTTTAAATGTCTTTGACTCACTTGGAACACAGAAAGGGCAGGACTAATGATACTCGAGACTTTCTGCTGTTGCTTGAGGTAGGCACAGCCCATATTGCTTTTCTGGTTCTGCAGCCAGCATCACTGGTGTTGCAGCCCTGTGCAGGCAACACCTGCTTAGTGATTCAGCTCAGCAGCAGATAACACCTGCCAGTGTTGCAGCTTCACGCAGCACTGCCATTGCGGGCTTCTTGTCTTCTTGTCTCAGGAATTCAGCAAATGGAGTCTGGGCCTGCAGAGGATGGATGTGAAGAACTTTATTCAGAAGAGAAAGAAGTATCTTGCTTGAAAGTCACTGCTGTTCTATTAGTGTTTTGTGTGTTCTGGTACCTCTGTATCCATCTATCTTCCATGTGGCTGAGTCTAGGATTTTATTATAACCTGGGCTATGTTCTGTGGCTGTCCCTATTATAATTAGGTGTTTTAGAAGATGACTTTTTTTGAAGGGGCAAGGTCTCTGCCTGCTTACACACATTTTTTTTGTGTGGCAGTTCTGGGATTTGAACTCAGGTCCTTGTGCTTGTTGGACAGTTACTCTACCACTTGAACCCCACCCTGAGACCTTCCCCACCCTCTAACTCTGTATCTTTATAGTATGCTTTAGCATACTCTGCCTGGATTCCAGTTACCTAGGCCGCCTTGTCTAGACTCCAAGTTCCCGGAGGCCAGGAGTCTCATTTGTTTGCACCAGGCAATCAAACGTGTATTCACGGAAACCTCCTCAATGCTCTGGGGTGAAGAAGTGACTGCGGGCGTCAGAGCTTGCACATTTACTGCGACTCTCTAAGAGTTAGGCAGGAGGGAGAAAGAACAGAGCTTGGGTGCCGGAAATGGAAACTTATTATAAGAATGGGTGTAGCAGGAAAGACAAAGATAGCTCAGAGTAGAACTCTCCAAGGAGTGGGAGGAAAGGAACTGGGAGAAGAGCAGAGAGGACAGTGAGATGTAACTCGAAAAGGGAAGGAAGAGCCTGATCGTGCAAGGCCGGGGCCTCAGCCCTGGACAGTAGCTAGCCTATGCAGGCGCTGCACCTCAGCCTGCTCCTTGACTTGGCGCTCTCTCTCTCTCCTTTCTCTTTCCTCCTGTCTCTCTCATCTCTTCTTCCTCTGCCTCCCCCCCCATCTTTCCCTCCCTTCTCGTGCCAGTATTAGGGCTTGAACTCCTACACCTCTCAATTGGCTTTTCTGCTCAAGGCTGTAATCACTTGACCATACCTCCTCTTTGTCTTTTTTTTTTTTCCTGGTTGGTTGGAGTCTCATGGCCAGAATCCTCAAATACCAGCTTCCTGAGTACCTATAATTACAGGCATGAGCTCCCAGAAGCATCCAGCATTAATGATTTCTTATCTCTGTGTCTTTGGACAAATTCCATGATCAACTGAAGCTTGCTTTTTGATTTGTCAAATGATTATAATATCTAACTCATTATCTGGTGATCCATCATATAATATATGTAAAGTGCCTCTCACATCATAAATGCTTAGAAAATATTGAACGTTATTAGTAATAAAGTGACATATTTATTCAGCAGGATAGGGGGGACCATAAGTGTTCTTTTTGTGAAGCTTAAATCCTATTTATTTGTATGATATATTTCACAGGCATGAAAATACACGCATTAGGGGCTGGGAAGGTGGCTCAGTGGTAAAGCGCTTGACTTGCATGCATGAGGCCCTGGGTTCGATTCCTCAGCACCACATAAGCAAAAAGAAAAAAGCCGGAAGTGGTGCTGTGGCTCAAGTGGTAGAGCGCTAGCCTTGAGCTGAAGAGCTGAGGGACAGCACCCAGGCCCAGAGTTCAGGCCCCACGACCGGACCCTTCCCCCCTCTCTCTTTCTTTCTCTCTTTCTCTTTTTTTGTGCCAGTCCTGGGGCTGAGCACTATCTCTTAGTTTTTGTGTTCAAGGCTAGTGCTCTACTGCTTAAGTCACGCTCCACTTCCAGCTTTTTGGTGGTTAACTGGTGGGATGGAGGCATAACCCAGTTGGTAGTGCTAGCAAATGAGCAAAAGTGTCAGGTATCTAGTCCTGGTCTTGGACCAAACAAAAGAAAAAAGAAAATAAGACTCTCAACTAATTTTCTTGCTTGGGCTGGCCTAGAATCATGATGCTCAGATCTCAGCCTGGTGAGTAGCTAGATTACAGGTGTGCACCATTAGTATCTGGCTCCAAGAGGATATATATTCTTTGACATATTGAATTGACAAAAGTTTTAAAATATAATGCAATTCAACCATGCACTGGTGGCTCACACCTGTAGGTCACGTCTCCATGAGCAGGAAGTGTGCTTCTACTCCTGCTCTAGCTGACTTAACCAGATCTGACCGGCTCTACCCACAGAGGATGAGACTTAGAAGGTCAAAGTTCAAAGCCAACCCAGGCAGAAAAGTCTTCAAGACTCCATCTCCAATAAACCTGCAAAATGCTGGATAGGAGGAGCGACTCAAGTGGCAGGGCATCAGCATTGAGTGGAAAAGCCACAGGAGAGCATGAAGTTCTGCCTTCAGACTCCAGTACTGGCACACATGCACACAAAAGAAAAAACAATTGGGAAGAAAGTCATTTTGAATGGCTGTGATGGCAGGTGCAGGTTGGAGTGGAAAAGTGGGGTAACCAGGCTCCAAGATGCTCTTACGATCCTTGACTCCCAGCATTCCTGCTTTTGTGGAGCTCCCCAACAGTTATACACCATCGCCTCCACCATCTGAGTTGGCATGTGTGATGACTGAAATGATGGAGGCGATGGTGTATAACTTCTGAGATAGTCATGGAGGATGGAGTCTCTTCCCTTAACGTCTTTTGGATGGTCTGGTCTGAGGGGGGTCAGCCGCCTTGTCAGGAGGATACAGCAGCCTAAAGGGATCCCACTGTGGGACAAGCAAAGGGTTCCGGCCAACAGCCAGTTCCAATCCGCTGTCAGGGTGAGCGTGCCATCTTGGCAGTGCATCTTCCAGCACTAGTCCAGCCTTCTGATGGCAAAAGTCCCAACTTGCATCTTGACCGAAACTCACAAGAGACTCTGAGTCACAAAGCCCAGCTAAGATCTCCCTCAATTTCTGATCCACCTACCAAGACAGTGCTAATAAATGTGTTGTTGGCACTTTGGGCCACTGCCATTTGGAGTAATTTGCTAGACAGCAGTAAATAACAAATATAGAAATGAAGGGCCAGGAGCTGGTGGCTCATGCCTATAATCCTAGCTACTCAGGAGGCTGAGCTCTGAGGATGATGGTTCTAAGGCCAGCCCAGTCTGTAAGACTCATCTCCAATTAACTACTAGATAACTGGAAGTGGTGCTATAGCTCAAGTGGTAAAGGGCCAGCTTTGAGCAATAGAACTCAGGGATGGTACCCACACCCTGAGTTCAAGCCCAGTCACCAACAAAACAAAAAAAATAAGAACTGAAGGACCTTGAACTTCCAGATATTATGCTTGTTCTATGTGTAATGGAATCATGTTTTTTTGTTTGTTTGTTTTTTTGTTTTGTGCTAGTACTTGGGTTTGAACTCAGGGCCTGGACTCTGTCCCTTAGCTTTTCCACTTAAGGTTTTCATTCAACCACTTGAGCCAAACCTCCACTCTGGGTTTATACTGGCTAATTGGAGATAAGGGTCTCATGATCTTTCCTGTTGAGGCTGATTTTGAACCTCAATTCTCAGATCTCAGCCTCCTGAGTAGCTAAGATGAACCAACAGCACAATTTCAATGACATGAATTACAATTTCAATAGATGAACTTTTGGGAGATGTGCTGGAAATATAACAATAAAAGAGCAAGATCTTACCCAGGGAAGATGCCGGAAGTGAGCCCAGTTTGGGAGCAAGGTTAGGAAGGAAGAAGCAGAGAAGTCTATGTTCAGAGTGGGAGTGTGGGGGCAGGGGGTGGTGGTGGTGGAAGAAGTCCCTGTTTTCAATGCCCAGTGAAGGTCATTCCTCCAGCTAGGAGGCTGGGGCAGCTCCACTTCACAGCACATCTTCACTGCTGTCAGGGGGTCTCTATCATCAATATTTTTAGCATGTGGCTTTTTGGCACCTGAGTAGCTAAGATTACAGGCCTGAGGCACCAGAGTCAGGCACCAATGTATTTTTATAATCATTTTGTGCCTGGTCATATTTTTTTTTAAAAAAAAGCAAGGGAGGGGGGTTTGTATACTTATGAAAAAGAAAACCCGAGAGATGGATTTAGTAAACCATGAAGAATTTGGGTTAAGTGAAGGCCAGGTGATACATTAGTGCCCGTGTACATAGGAATGTGGCAGGCACTTCCAAAGAATGTCTGGGGACATCAGCGTCACCTTTGTGGTTTGAGGGGGACACAGCTTCCAGCAAAACCACATCATTTGTCATTTGGAAGCTGTGTGGTCACCTGGAATTTGCAGGTTTTGAAATGTTGCGTGTTGTTTGCTGCATACCACCTGGCAGAAAAGATAGCAGAGGTGTGCATCCGGGAACCAAAGAGCTGGAAGAACGAGCTGGGAAGGAGCTGAGCTGAGCATGCACAGTTGGTCCCCATGCTTGCCCATGGGTGTCAGGCCATCTCCCAAAGGGCTATAGAGCTCGAGGGTAGGAAGGGATCAGAGCAGGGATGGGATGGAGGATTAGAGGTGTGACCAACCAGTGCCCAACTTGCATTCTCTCTTAAAGACGTATGATTCACGTGTGGCATGGTTTAGCACTCATGTAACTCATTTGGGGGTGCTTTCTACTGCTCTATCATTCCTGACAGTTACACATGTGAGTGATAGTGTGTGTATAAAGTTGGGTGAACATCCCCATTCCCCCCTTTTTTTTTTCTGTTGTGGGGCTTGAACTCTGGGCCTGGGCACTGTCCCTCAGCTCTTCAGCTCAAGGCTGACATTCTACCACTAGAACCACAGCACCACTTCTGGTTTTCTGGTGGTTACTTAGAGATAAGAGTCTCACGGACTTTCCTGCCTCGGCTGGCTTTGAACCACAATCCTCAGCTCTCAGCCTCCTGAGAAGCTAGGATTACAGCCCCCTCCCCCTTTTATATCACATCATTAATAAGTCTGAAATACCCAATTGCCCCTGTGAACACACATCATGACACAACCTTACTATATCAGACCTTTCCTCAGGCCATTTGACATGTGACATTTCCTGTGGCCAATGGCATGGTTATGAGATTTCACTGCAGCCCCATGCGTCAGTGACATCTCTATTGTGCAGTGCTAGCACTCAAGTGCACGCCCATAGTTTGGGCCATCAGGCTGGCAGGTTAAAGTATAGATGCTGGATTGGAAATTCACTAGTCTTAAAAAGACATCCATTGTTTGTCTGAAATTAAAATTTAATTTCATGGACTGTCCTGTATTTATTGACTAACACTATGTTCAGGATAAACAGTGATCTCTTATTCAAAGCATTGATGGCATTTGGAAATTTTGGGTCTCTGAGCAATATCAACTCCTTAATACTTTACATTAATCAGTGTCTTAGTCTTCAAGCCAGAGAGTATATGATAGGAGGTGGTCAGGACACAGAGATGTCTAGGAGTACAGTACACAAAGTAGAATCTGCCCTTTTGTTTGCTTGATGACAGAGTAAAGGAATCAAACTTGTTGACTGATACCAAAGTCTGGCCATGTCTGCGAGCAGGCGTTTGCTTAAGCTCCAGTTGCATCATTTCTCGCCTGAGTATTTGTCAGTCCTGTTACCCTTCCTGCTGTGTTTTTAATGGTGTCCTGTTCCTGTTCCTAGAAGATTCTGAGTTGGGTGACAGTAACTAGGAAACAAATGATATGATATCTAAGCTTCAACCAATAAAACTTTCCCATTTTGGTGGAATACAGAGTATATTGGGAAGATTTTTTTCTTTTTATCAGTCATAGGGCTTGAACTCTTGGCCTGGGCACTGTCCCTGAGCTTATTTTGCTCAAGACTAGCACTCTACCACTTGAGCCGCAGTGCCACTTCTGACCTTTTCTGTTTATGAGGTACTGACAAATTGAACCCAGGGCCTCACTCATGCTAGGCAAGCATTCTACCACTAAAGCCACATTCCCAGCCCCTGGAGAAATTCTTTT
Source organism: Dipodomys ordii (assembly GCF_000151885.1). Classification (NCBI taxonomy): domain Eukaryota; kingdom Metazoa; phylum Chordata; class Mammalia; order Rodentia; family Heteromyidae; genus Dipodomys; species Dipodomys ordii. Next base: position 4,123,385 of record NW_012267318.1, read on the forward strand.
TTTTCTGGGGGGGGTCCAGTTGTGGGGCCTGAACTCTGGACCTGGGTGCTGTCCCTTACCTCTTCAGCCAAAGGCTAGCGCTCTACCACTTGAGCCACAGCACCACTTCTGGCTTTTTTTCTTTTTGCTTATGTGGTGCTGAGGAATCAAACCCAGGGCCTCATGCATGCAAGGCAAGCGCTCTACCACGGAGCCACCTTCCCAGCCCTCTGGAGAGATTCTTAAGACTGTAAAGAATCAGTTTTAAGATGGGTCCTGATGGCTTATTCTTGTAATCATAGCTACTCAGGGAAGCAGAGTTTAGGAGGATTCATGTTTGAGGCCAGCTGAAGTAAAAAGCTGGGCACAGTGGTGTACTCCTAAAGGGTAAATGGGAGGATCACAGTACAGTTTGGCATGGACAGATAGTAAAGCCCTATATAAATAATAACTAAAGAAAAAGGGCTGGCGGTGTGGCTAAAGTGGTAGAATGCCTGCCTACTAAGCTCCAGTACTACCAGGAAAAAAAATCCATTTGAGTTGGTACCACTCACAGGGGAGGTTGCATTGGTTTCTGGAGATGCTGTAACAAGCACACCACAAATTAGAAGGAGCTAAGCAATAGAAACTTATTCTTTCACCATTCTGGGCCAAGAATCCAAAATCAGTGTATCAGCAGAGCTGTGCTCTCTCTGGGGCTCTTGAACGAAATCTGCCACGTGGTTCCTCTTTGGTGGTGCCAGCAGTTCTTGGTGTTCCTTGGTGTGTAGACAAATCACTCCAGTCTCTGCTCCCACAGGCGCATGGCATTTGTCCAGTGAGTCATTGCAATGCTTCTCCATATAAGAACATTTATCACATTGGATTAGAGCCTGCTGTACTCCACCTCAGCCTCATTTTAACAGTTCCATGTGCAGTGACTTGCACATGAGGTCACATTCTTAAGATTTCAAGGTTAAAACTCAAACACATCTCAACGTCTAAGTTGCTAAGATCTACCTTGGGGTTTGTAAGGTGGACCTGGCCCAAGATGCCAGGATGTCCAGAAACAAAGTACTGTTACCAGGAGAAGTGCCTGTCTTTCGTGCCACATAGAACCAGGGGTTCCTCAAAATAACCCCTGAGGATGCCAGTGATGATTCTCTTCTACCTGACTCGCACCATTACCTATTGTCTTCATTGAACTTTCCCTGGAGCCCTGCTTCAGGTGGAGGTAAATAGGTTGACCCATGTGGACACAGAGGTATAGACAGGGGACATTCACAAGGCCTTTGAGTCTTGGATCTGGATGTGCCTAAGGCCAACTTCCCTCTAAGTCATGGGTGCACAAACCCTTCTAAAACTTCCTTTCTGCCTTCATTTATCCACTTCTGGGTTGGCAAAGATAAGCAGGGATTTCATGTGTAGCTCAGAGTTGGGACTGCTTTCCCAGGACCCAAGAAGAAAAGTGAAGGGATCCATTTTCTAGACCAGATAAGAGCTCAGATCTAGGCCCTAGGGACTTGAAGGAGAAGGTGGTGGCAGACGTGAGTCCGAGTGGAACTACACAGATGTTGGGAAAGAGGAAGTGTGCACACAGTACTGTTCTACAGACCTGGGTACAGGGTTTCCTCCTCGTGGTACAAGAACATGACTGAGAGAATGACACAACTTCTGGTTCTCCCACATCATGCTGCTCCTACAATACAGGTAGAGAGCCAAGCCCACCCTGTCTGCATCTGGGGTTGGGGCGGGGTTTATCTGGGGAAGGTTGGTGAGGCATGAGGCAGCCAGGAAAGGGGAACATGTGGTTTTCATGATCTGGGCATGGCAGAGGAAGGTGGCTTAGCTCTGGTAAAGTTCAGACACCCGGAGCACTGGTTCTAGTGTTGGGGGAGCTCTGCACCCTCATCTACCACCATGAAGGCCACGTGGACAATCCTGCAAGACTACTACAAAGAGTGAACAAATGCAGCAATGGTACTCACTGGACACCATGTTGAAAATGGACTTTATGACTTGTGGGTAGGACGGGAGGGAAAAACTGAGATAGAACAAGGGAAGGGGTGACATTGTCTAAAAGGAAATGTACTATTTGCCTGACAAATGGAACTGTAACTCCTCTGTTGTTAGCACATTTAAAAAGAAAAAAAGAAGAAATATGTAGAGCTCACTTCACTGTGGATGGAATAGGGGGTATTGTTCAACCCCCAGGACACCAACAGGGACAAACAGGCTCATCTTCTTCTCTTAGCGTAAACAAGAGAACCTAAAATCCTTGGGAAGGTCTGGGAACCTATAAACCTATTAGTTACGTGTATGTGAAATTGTGTGTCTGGGTGTGATGTGGGTGTGGATATACGTCTCTTATCATTGAGGGCAGAAAAAGGGCCTGGCTAAGCAACCAGGACAATGGGCCCTTCCCATAAGGGTTCTACATCACATCACCATGGCCCTGGGCAGCCAGGCACATGTGGATCCATAGACATCATGGTCTGTTGTTCCTGGAAGACTTGCATATGAACAGCAGACTGATGAATTCCAAAGGTGTTCTCCAGAATGGGCATCCAGTCAGAGACTCTAATGGACTCATGGAGGGCTTGTGCAGGCTGTGTGGAGGCTCTGATTGGGTCTGGGTTCTGATATGACCCACAAGCTGTCCAATCATCTTGAGAGTCATGTAGCTCTCTCCTAGAGACACCTTATTAACCCCTACGTACAATGCACTCCCGGCAATGCTCTACCTTGGAAACCCTCCTATCTAGCAGGAGCTCTACTTATCTTTTTATCTCTTAGTACCTAGCAGGAACTCTACTTCTCTTTTTCTTCAATAAAACTTTGCTGTTTTACTTATTTCTATGTGTCCTCAGACTCATTCTTTGAGACCACAGAGACAAAAGACACAACTTGGGTGTTGTGTTTTTTCAGTATTCTCATGGCCTCATGCAATGGTCCTAAGAGCCAAGACCCCAGCAACAGTGCCGGGAAGCAGGACTGGTCCCAAGATCTACTTTTGATGCCACTTACTTTTGAGCCAAGCTTCTTCTATGGTTTTTTCCCCCCATAAATCAGAATGATGGGGTCAGAATCATAGCGAATAGCCAAGGGAATATTTTCTCTGACTTGCATTAAGTAACTGATCTCTCTGGAGGAGGCCCCAAGGAGAAACTCTCAGTCTGAACTCTGCAAATCATGCAGGCTGAATAAGAAGGAAGGAAAGGGATGGATGAGTCAGCCCTTGGGAAAAAAAGACCTGAACTAAGTGTTCAGTGTCACGGAAAGCTCAGAACATGTCTCTAGACTTTTGGAGGTGGAAGCCAGACTATCCTTTCTTTTGTCTCCTGAAAGAGATAGGAGATGGGGTCTCAGAGACCTTTTCTTCTTGGGCTGGCCTTAAACTTCAATCCTCCAGGTCTAAGTCTCCTGAGTAGTTAAGATTACAGGCGTGAGCCTATAATCTTAGAGCCAGGAGTGCTGGCTCCTGTCTCCATTTTGCATGTCTCCTTTACTCTGAACTTCTCTCTTTTTCAATCACTTTGGAATCCAGGAGGTACAGGACTGATCAACAACATATTGAGGATATAGGATAAAACTACTTCCAAAAAAGAGAGGCAGAACTTTTGAAGAACTCATCACTCCCCAGTGACTTAGTTTTTTTTCTTGTTTTTTTTTTGCCAGTGCTGGAATTTTGAACTCAGGGCCTGTCATTCTTGCTTGGCTTTTTCCGCTCAAGGCTGAGGCTGTATCACTGGAGCCATACCTCCACTTCCAGCTTTTTGCTGGTTAATTGGAGATAAGAATCTCACAGATTGGTTTGTTTGGGCTAGCTTCAAGCGAATATCCTCAGATTCCTGCCTTTTGACTAGCTAGGATTGCAGGCCTGTGCCACCAGTGTTCAGCTACCAATAAGTTTCCTATTGGAACAAGATCTTGCCTGACCAATCCTGGGACAATGAGCAACTAAGCCAGACCTCTGACCACCTCTGTGATGGAGAAGGCTTGATAATTATGCATACCACTCACCCTTTGCTCCCATTCCTCACCCACTCAAATCTGAAGCTCATGACTATACCCAAAACAGGGCTAGTGTTCTTACTTTGTGCCTTCCTATAGCCCTGCCAGGCCATGTAATAAATCTCCTTTCTCCATCCCTTACCATGGGTGGTGTCTTTTTCCTTGGCATGTGTTGCGGGGTGTGGAAGGACCTGGCATGTAGAAGCTCTGTAATCTTGAATTCTAGTTATGATCACTGCTGTTCGCCAGCCTCATAATCCTACATCACACAGCCCTGGCCTTGGGAAAGATACAGATTCCAAATTCCAAGTACAGTGTCTACTCACAGCATTGTAAAGTTGACCATGGTGAGGGGAGCCACTGTGACCCTGGAGCCCTGCATCCCTAGTGCCCACCGGGGAAGCTCATCTGGGCCTTCCTGGGGGCTCCATCTCAGGCCTCCATGGTGGGCCCTGGTTTTCCCTGGCTTCCATTGACATGACCAGGAAGTCATTACTTTGAATCACACACAGATTTCCTGAACTCTGATGCTCCTAGACACACACGGAACCCACTGGGTAGGACTTCTCAAGCGTTTGCTTTCCCGTCCCCAAGGCACAAACCAGGCTTCTTTTGGGACAGGGCTAAATTCCTTCTAGACCATGACTCTTCCAACTCCATGAGATGCCCTTGACTTTTGAGGCTATGACAGCCTTCTCCCCATGTCCATAGCTGGATACTGGTCACCTGGACACTCCCTCCCCCTAAGCGCATGAATGGTGCCTCGATAGGGAGTCCGAGCAGAACTACACAGATATTGAGAAAGAGGAAGTGTGCACACAACACTGTCCTACAGACTTGGGTCCAGGGCTTCCTTCTTGTGGTACAAGGAAATGAGTAGGAGAATGTCGCAACTTCTGGCTCTCCTGCATCGAGCTGCTCTTACAATGCAGGCAGAGAGCTGAGCCCAGCCTGTCTGCATCGGAGGGAGTGTGGTTCAAACTCCTGCACTAATCATTGACAGCAGCCCCCCTTTATTTAATTGGGTGTGTGTGTGGGTTACTGGGACTTAAACCTGGGGCCTCTCACTCCTGCTTAGCTTATATTTGCTCAAGGCTGTGCTCTACCATCTGAGCCACAGCTCCACTGCTGACTTTTTGGTGGCTAGTTGGAGATAAGAGTCTCATGGACTTTTCCACCGGTCTGACTTCAAATCTCAACCCTCTGATCACAGCCTCCTGAGTAGCTAGGATTACAGGCATACACCACTAATACCTGCACTTTCTTTTTTTTTTCTGGGGGTCCAAGATTGGCACTCGAACTCAATACCTGATGTTTTCACTCACTGGCTAGCACTCTACCAACTGAGCCATGCCTCCAACCCTAGTACCTGCACTTTTATCTGCACTTCCCAAGCCCCAGTTGACTCATCTATGGTGTGCTGACAATAATGGAGGTCCTTTGTGAAATGAATAGTCTCAGTGGAGGTAAGGGCTTTGGGTAGGGAACAAAGAACCCAGAATTCCAGCACTGTTAGGAAGTGTTGTTACCATGGTGACGACTCCACAAGTGAGGATTCCATCTTCACCACTTGCTTGCTCTGGGACCTCTCTCCATCTCAGTCTTATCATCTGTAAAGTGGAGGCTGTTATTAAGTAGTGATGGGCATTGGTGGCTCATGCCTGTAATCCTAGCTACTCAGGAGGCTGAGACTGAACAATCAAGTTTCAAAGCCAAGCAGGACAGAAAATCGCTCTAAGCTCTGCTTCCAAAATAATTAGTGAAAAGCTGGGGTAAAAGCATGGTTCAAGTGGTAGAATGCCAGTCAGTAACAAGCAAGTGGAACACGAACATGAGGCCCTGAGTTCAAGTAAGGAAAAAAAAAACCCCAATTTGATTCAGTCTGCTGAATCTTCTCTGTTCGATCTATTTTGGGTGGCTCAGGGTCTTTTTTTTTTTTTTTTGTGACGTAGCTTGTGGACTTGTTCTTGATAATGAGGTAGGGACAATTCCAGGTGAGTGAAGTGGCTGTGTAGGATGCTCTGGTGATAAACACATGACTTGTAAGTTGTGATGTAATCCAGCCTGGGCACTATAGGGGAGCAGGCAAGCACTCCAGTTTTTCTTTTGTGAGGATACTTTTCACATATGTGTTTGCATTGGGCAAACGTGATTAGCACTTTTTTCTAACTTACTCCCCCTAGTTAGCTAGAAAGATCCCTAAATGGTCTGTTAAGACCTGATGTGCAATATACAGTGCATCATCTCACACAAAATGTGAGCATATTTGTTTTCCTTCTAACACAATAACAGATGAGCCTCTGGGAATATCTTTTAAATAGACTAAATACAAACTTCAAAAGTGATAAGCAAAATATAATCACAGGTATAAAGGATTGTGAGCATTTCTTAGTAAAACTATCGAAACCTTATGTTTAATGCAGTGGTAGAAGTTGGCAATTAAACATTTAAGAGTCAGGAAATCCAATTAAAATGATCACAGTACGATGAATTTAGCCACATCCTGTATTCGTTATGAAATCCATTTAACACTGCAAACAATAATGTCTTAAGCTAGTTTATTCAAAAGGAAAACAGGAACAAGAACACTTTAATGCTAAGACGTTCTGTGATTGTGGTCAGGCTAATTTTGCTGGGGAAGGAAGCTTAACTTTTAAACTCATTTATTCTGAGTGTTGTATCTCCTTTCATGGTACATAATTCCTGCTAATAAAAGACAGAAAAGCAACAAAGCAAGCAGCTATCCCTTCTCTCTTCTCAGTCCTAAGACAATAGGCTGTCTGTCACCCCAAGGGGCCATAGGAAAGGGGCTTTTGTTGTTGGTGGTGGTCTTGGGGCTTGAATTCTGGGCCTGGGCGCTGTCCCTCAGCTCTTCAGCTCAAGGCAAGCACTCTACCACTTGAGCCACAGCGCCACTTCCAAAGGAAAGGGCTTTGAAATGTTTTGATACTAGGATTTAAACTAGGCTTTGTGCTCTGATAGGGTTCTGATTTTTGCTTCAGCCAGCCTGGACTGCAATCCTCCTATTTACTTTCCACTGTAGCTGAGATGATAGGACATAGGCTACTGAACTAAAGAAACAGCCAATCTGAACTATGAACCTTCATTTTACACTTCCTCCTCCTCCCTGTCCTAATGAACCCCATCTCCTGGGTTGAGATGGGGTTTTGTGTACTTTATGCCAAGATGGACAATGATACCAATAATATCTGCCTTTCAAATAGCATTACAGGCATGAGTCCTTTTAAATATACAGATATTTGCATCAAGTCTAAGTCGGCCATGTCACAAGAGTACTGATGATTGGATTATTTGGGGATTGCATCAAGCATTCACTTAAGATAAACTGAGGTCAACTAGTCATTGAGAGCTACTGCTGTGCTGTCAGATGCTGCTGACCACAAACAGTAAGAAGGAGGACAGTGAGGTTTCTGGAGAGGGACATCTCAGGGGATGGCACCTATACCCATCTAGCTGCTTAAGTCAGAAATCTGAGCCTCTGTCCTGGCTCTTCTTCCCTATCCTCCATCCTTCACTGAGCTTTGTAGCTTCTGTTCAGTAAGCAGCCCAGAAATCCACCAACTTCTGTGAATCTGTGAGGCCATCTTTTCTCTCTAGCCTCTGCAAGAGCCCCCTCACTCTTTTCTCTCTCTCGTGTTCTCTGCTAATACACGCTCCATAATGTATGTAGATGATCTTTGAAGACAAAGATCCTCCTTTTGAAAAAAAATTGTTTCTTTTAAATAAAAGTGATGTACAGAGGGGTTATATTACATAATTCAGATAATGAGTACATTTGTTTTGTTTGTTTGGATAATGTCACCACTTTGAGAATCCTTCTCCTCCTCCTCTCTCTCCTCTTTTTCTTCTTCTGGAGGTAGTAAGGGTTTGAACTCGGGACTTTATGATAGTTAAAAGGTGCTCTAGCACTGAGCCAGGCCTTTAGCATACAAGTCTTATCTTAATATCCTCAAGTGGCTTCTCTTTGCTCTCAGGATCATCTCTTTTTGTGTTCCAGTCCTAGTAGGCTTGAACTCAGGGCCTGGGTGCTGTACCTGAGCTTCTTTTGCTTGAGGCAAAAGAAGGCTAGTATGTGGCGCTGTGGCTCAAGTGGTACAGTGCTAGCTTTGAGCTGAAGAGCTCAGGGACAGTGCCCAGGCCCAGAGTTCAGGCCCCATGACCGGACCCCCTCTCCCCACCAAAAAAAAAAAAAAGAAGGCTAGTACTCTACCCTTGAGCCACAACTTCACTTCTAGCCTTTTGGTGGGCAATTGCCCAGGCTGGCTTCAAACTGTGATCCTCAGATCTCAGCATCACAGGATAATCTTAAAACTCATGTGTGTGAGGGTGTGTGTGTGTGTTCACACACACATGCACGCACTCATGCGTGCTAGTGCAGATATGAGCCTCCTGAGAAGCTAAGATTACAAGCATGAACCATGGGTGCTGGCTCTTGAAACTCCTTACTGGGACTGGCAAGACTCTTCATGATTCTGCTTGGGCACTTCACTCACATCCTATTTTAAACTGGTTTCCAGAAAGTTCTGCCGTTCCTGGACTGTACCGCTCTTTTGCTCTAGATCTTTTAGTATGCCATTTCTTCTTTTCTCCTATTTTGTCCCAGGCACCACCTCCTCTAGGAAGGCACTCTCCATAACCTGTAAAAAAAGACAGAGTTATCTGCCCAGCTGATATACATTTACCATTCATGCCAAACCTAGGCAGACACATGGCTGGCTGAAGGACTAGAGTCCTGGACTGTTCTGGCTTGGCCACACAAGGATGCTTAAGACCATAACAGGGGGGATTTCAAGAAAGCTCTCTGAATGGGTCATTCCTCTTTTATCTTTGTCTTCTTTCTCCTTGCTCTCCACTACTCTGGAAGCCATCTCTTTAGCAGGCGCTGCTTGATGGGAGTTCCAACCTCGGATGCTGAACCAGAAAGAGAGAAAGAGATTTAGATGATCTTGAAGTGGTCACACTAGCTCGGGTTTATTTGGCATTAGAATTCCTTTAGATGGGAGGAAAACAAAACTCTTTTCAATTAAACCATTAAAACAATTGTTTTTTTATATAATATACAAATAAACTTAGGCCTAACCAAGATTAGCACTGACTGGGTTTGTTGCTTAATACCAAAGCAGTCCATGGCCCATGGACTATATGCTCAATAGGTACTACTGAATCAGTATGTAAGCATAAGAACCCAGAAGAATACAGCTGTATAACAACTCCCCGCCCAATTATCATCTGATCCTCTCAGGTCTGGGTTTGTGGAATTGCATCTGATACTATGATTCTTCTAATAGGTCAGTGGGAGGCGCTAGACCATGTCCAACAAATTACTTGGGTTTCTTCTAATGGCCACTATATAAGATCAGTTGCTATGGTGAGGGTTCTATAAGATCATGCTTTGTTTCAGATCTAGTAACTCATGGATAAATAGATACAAGAAAAAGAAATGTAGACAAAATAATGTGAATAATTATTGTGAAAGGTTCAAGTTCTGCATCTAGATGGTCATTTATTTCTTCTTTCCTATTGCATGTGGGTGTCTGATTATTCTAGCACATTAAGTGTTGAAAAGAATTTGTTCTATAGTATTGCTTTGCTCTGTCATAGATCAGTTGATTGTATTTTATGTAGATTTATATCTGGGCTCTCTCATCTGTACCATAGATATGTTGACTTTTGTCAACCTCAAATAGTCATAATTACTGTGGCTTTGCAGTAAGCCGTCAGTTGATTAGTGTCCATTTTCTCCCTTTATCCTGTTTTGATGTTGGGTTGGCTATTTTAGTCTTCTTGCCTTTCCATGTAAACTTTAGAATCAGTTTGTTGACACCAAACAGCCTTCTGGTATATGATTGGCATAGCATTGAATCTATAGATCAAATTGGAAAGAACTGACATCCCGACAACCTCAAGTGTCAAGTCTTCTTATCAATGAACATGGAATGCCTCTCCATCTATTCAGTTCTTCTTGGGTTTCTTTGTTTTGTAGGTTTCCTTATTTAGATCTGGTACTTATCCATAAAGTCCAGTTCTGTACATTTGATCATCTTACCTTGATAACCAATCACAGATGGCTGATCATACCACCTAACTGTTTAAAAAAGAGGCTGATGTAAACAGAGGGTCAGAGTATACAGGAAGGTATTCATGTACCTAGGTTGATTCCATAAACATCATTGCTGGTTTATACAGGGAAAATGGTGGACAGAGATTTCTGCCACCTCGTACTTCATGTCTAATACAAAGACAAAAAATCCTCTAATCCATGCATTCTATAATTTGTTAATGTAAGTTTCTTTGTTGAAATCAAGTGACTTATATTCCTATGTGATTCACTTTATCTTGAAGAACAAAATCCCACTGAGCTTCCTAAACATCAAAAATATTTTAAACGCTCATTTAAAATCAGTTTTATGGGGTGGAGAGGAGGGAAAGTAGGAGAAAAATGAGGGAAGGGGTAATAAATTTGACAATAAATGTACTTATTACCTTACTTATGTAACTGTAACCCCTCTGTACATCTCCTTGACAATAAAAATTAAAAAAAATCAGTTTTATGGAGTTATTTACACAACAAAATATACCC
>NW_012267318.1:4136237-4177284 GCF_000151885.1 Dipodomys ordii
GCTCTTCAGCTCAAGGCTAGTGCTCTACCACTTGAGCCACAGCACCACTTCTGGCTTTTTCTGCTTATGTGGTGTTGAGGAATTGAACCCAGGGCCTCATGCATGCAAGGCAAGCACTCTACCACTGAGCCACCTTCCCAGCCCCACACCCACCCTTTTTGTTTGGGGGGGTCCGGTTGTGGGGCCTGAACTCTGGGCCTGGGCGCTGTCCCTCAGCTCTTCACCTCAAGGCTAGTGCTCTACCACTTGAGCCACAGCATCACTTCCGGGTTTTTATCTTTTTTACTTATGTGGTGCTGAGGAATCGAACCCAGGGCCTCATGCATGCAAGGCAAGGGCTCTACCACTGAATCACCTTCCCAACCCCCTCCCCCCTTTTTTGATGTTGGTACTGGGGTGTGAACTCAGTCAAGGTCTTGCACTCTTGCTTAACTTTTACCCAATGCTGGCACTCTACCACTTGAACCATACCTTCTATTCTGGCCTTTTGGGGCATTTAATCAGAGATAAAGTCCTCACAGACATTTCTGCCCAAGCTAGCTTCAAACTGAGATCTGAGGATCTCAGCCTTCTGAGTAGCTAGGATTGTGGGTGTGAGGAAGCAGGATTTTTATCATTAGGTGGGTTAGAGCAAGATGGTCTATTCAGGCACTAAAAGCTAACTCTTTGTCTAGCCACAGTAGTCCCACTGGACTCACTGGGGGAACAGGGCTCTGTAGAGACACAGCAAAATGGGTTTTCGCATATCTAGGCTAATTTGGCATGAACAATTGCTGAGTGGTTAGCCTGCCAAGAGGAGAAATCTACACGGATATGGCACCATTCCCTGGGTTAGGGGAGGTTGACTGGAACACCACCTGGTGGCAGATTGATTACACTGGATCACTTCCATCACAGAAGGAGCAGTTCATTGTCTTCTCTCACCTAGACATTTTCTCTGGGTATAGATTTTCCTTCCCTGACTCGAATGGTTCTGCCAAACCTGTTGTCCCTGGAGTTAATTTTGCTCCCATCCCCCGTTGCTTCTGAACAAAGAAATACAGAAAAGGAAGTACAGCAATGGGCTGATGACCACGGAATCCATCAGTCAAACAGTGAAGCTAGTGGTTGGAACCGTTAGCCCAATGGACTTTTAAAGGCTCTATTACATACAGCCGGGCAGCAACACCTTGCAGGTCTGGTTATGTCCTCTAGGGGGCAGTACACGCACCACATTCACGACCCAGATAGGATACTATTTCTCTTGTCAGGATTTATGGTCCCAAGAGTCATGCTACAAATGGTATCCCTCTGGTGTTCCAGTAGTGAATTTCCTCTCTGTTTGCTGCAACTTTGAGCTCTCTAAGGGTCAAAACCTTTCCTCCCCCTCCCTTTCCTCCTCCTTCCCTTTCCTCCTCCTTCCCTTCCCCCTCTTCCCTCCTCCCCTCCTCCTCCTCCTCCTCCTCCTGCTCTTCCTCCTCCTCCTCCTGCTCTTCCTCCTCCTCCTCCTCCTCCTGCTCTTCCTCCTCCTCCTTTTTCTTCTTTTTCATTTGATGCCCGTATTGGGGCTTGAACAGCCTAGGCACTGTTTCATTTAGGGCTAGCGCTCTACCACTTAAGCCATACCTTCACTTCTGACTTTTTGGTGAAGATACGAGTCTCACAGACTTTCCTTCCCAGGCTGGATTAGAACTGAAATCCTTAGATCTCAGCCTCCTGAATATAGCTATTCAGCTGGGTGCCACTGGTACCCAGTAATAAAATCAAAATCTTAGTTTCTATGGGGGAAATGTGTTCCTCGGAGAACATAACAACCCATTGAACCGAAAGGACGGTTTTTGGTGCAGTGTGCCAGTGAACCAAGTTTTCAGTAAAGAATCAAAGAAGAATTCTTTTCCCACCTAGAGTGATGGATTCTAATTACCAAGGGGGAAGTGGACAGCTAATACATGATGGAGAAAGGGGTAGGGACTCCATGTCCTCTAGTTCATGTCAACGGAGAGCACAAGACTGTTAGCCTCAGGAATGAAGCTTTCAGTGTCTTCACCAGCCCTGAATATATATATATATATATTATTGTTGGTCATGGGGCTTGAACTCAGAGCTTGGGCTCTGTCCCTGGGCTGTTTTGCTCAAGGCTAGCACTCTGCCACAGCTCCCCTTCCATTTGTTTGTGGTTAGTTGGAGATAAGAGTCTCATGAACTTTCCTCCCTGGGCTGGCTTCAAGTCACCAATCCTCTATCTCAGACTCCTGGGTAACTAGGATTACAGGCATGAGCCGCCATCACCTAGCTTTTCGTTAAAAAACAAAACAAACAAAACAAAAGCAACATGAAACTTTTTTAACAGTCTAGTTTGTGCATTACCTGGTTCTGATGTCTCTCCGTGCTCCCATCCCTCCTCTCCTGTATAGGGGTAAATGCTCAGTCTCGTAACACCTGAACAACCTGGTGCGGGATGACTAGAGAGGAGATGGTGAGCAATGGTGAAATACCCCCTGAGGTGAAGAGGAAGGATCCAGGAATGCTGTTGCCTGTCAGCCAGACCTTGTGGCTTTATGTTGCTATGGTGACAGAGGCTGGGGATGCTAAGTGTACCAGCAGAACCTCGGGTTTAAAATAGCAGCTGGTTAGCACCATTGCTGTCCCTGGATGGCTGTCCTCTCAGTCACTATTGGGCCCCAGCTGCCCTGACCTCTGTTGACAAATGGTTGTCCTTCACAGTCAAGCCACTCATGGTACTCGAATTAATGGATGTGCTAATTACCCTTCCCTATTCCCAGCACATCTATCTAACTAACCTGTCACACAGATGATTGCAATACGTGCTGGAGTCCTGAGGCTAGGAGAACAGAGGCCTGCCACAGAGAGGTGGCCTTTCTGCCTTGAGGCTGTGGGATAGTTCTTGTTAAATTATCTTTACCAATGGTCAGGTGTGTCGGGTACATGTTATTTCCTGCAACCCAGGAGTGGTTTTTCTTTCTTTTTAACCGATCTGCAGATTCAAGGTTGGAGTGGTCAGACTTGGAAGCCCCAGTGGGGCCTGCACTTGAATCCTTGCTCTGCTCCTGGCTTCCTGCCTGTGTCCTCTACTAGGTTTCAGACTATGGGGTGGGTGGAGATAAATTGTTCCCTGGAGTTGCTGCCTTGAGAACTAACTGTGAAGCTCTTGGCTGGCATGTCAGGTCACTAATACTTTTGCCCCATGCATAGGGATGAGAAATTGCTCTAGATCTCTCCTGACTGGGCCCAGGGTGATGCCTGGCCCGCGCTGTGCGGGCTGTGGACCATCCAGCTCATCTCCAGGATCCATCCCATCATCCTGTGCGGGCATTGAGCCAGAGCAGGTGGGTGGTGCCCCCTCCTTCTGTTAGGTCTCAGCAGCTTTTTATGGAGATGAATGGCATTTCCAACAGGCGTCACCTCTGAAGTGTTCCACTGCCTGTAGCAGCAGCCAGAATCTTAATGTGCGGCTGTAATTCAACGCCATCTTGGAAGTGGACTTGGATCCCTAGGATGTGCTTTCTACGCTCTGGTGACTCCAGGGAGATCAGAGGGACACTCCCGAATCCTCTCCCAGGGCTCCTCTCTGCCTTCCAAAGTGCCTATGTCCGGACCTTCTCTTTTCTCTTCCCTGTGTGCAGGGCTCCAGGAGTCCTCTGGGTCTCCTGCCTCCCATGGTGCTGGGAAGACTCCCAGCGGTGCCACCTTGGCCCTGTGGGATGCTGTGGCTGTAGTGTACTGAGTACTGGCTCATCTGGCAGCCCTATGCACACCATCCCCACAAACAGGAAAGCAGGGAAGAGAGAGAGAGATGGGGTGAGCTTTGAGCTCAGAGTGCAGAGCAGAAAACCTCTTTCATAGCTGGGAAACTGAACCTGGGATTACCAATAGTAGATGGTCATAGCTCCTACATGCATCCTGTATCCCTGCCCTTCCCCTTTCTCTAGGGAAATTCCCCTCAACCATATGAAGACTGTAGGAGCTTCCGGGGCTCATGTTTTTCTCTGTCTCTTTTGCTGTAACTTCCTGGGAAGGGACACATAGCCAGACTTGGCAAATAAAGTTTGTTCTAAGAGCTTAGATGAAAATAGTCTGTCCTTGTAAGACATAAAATTCCTGAGTTGTAGAAATGCTCATTTGCAACAATGGTTCTTCAGAGAAAATGACAATGTAGAGAGAGAAAGAGAGAGAGGGGGAGGTACTCCTATGTTGTGTTCTTTTTCAAAGTGAGGGTTTGACAAAAGTGCCTCTTAGTCAATGCCAATAGTTGGGTGTCGGAGAATGATAGCGGGAATCTTGCATTTTCAGTAAAAACTATGGGGTAGCTGCACTGAGAGGGCTGTCCTGTTGAATGCCAGGAAAGTCATATGCTCAGTGTGTTTTTTGCTGGTCTTGAGAGTTGGAACTCAAGGCCTTGAACTCATTTGGCTTGTTTGCTCAGCAGACACTTTACCACTTGAACCATCTGGTTAATTGGAGATGGAGTTGCATGGACTTTTCTACTCCAAACCACAATCCTCTGGTTCTCAGCCTCCTAAGTAGCTAGGATCATAAGTGTGAGCCACCAGCAGGATAGGTGTCACTTGCATACATTCTGTCACAGTGGAAACCTTCTCTTTGTTATAAAGTTGGAAAGAATTTCTGGGGAGATGTTTCAGGATTGGCTCTCTGGAAGCCCGTGGCAGAGTTTGACAGTGCTTGTTTGGGTGTTTTCTTTGGGGTCCATCTAGTAACTCTGTTCTTTGATTTATTTATTTAATCAGTCGTGGGGCCTAAACTATGGACCTAGCCTCTGTCCCTCAGCTCTTTAGCTCAAGGCTAGCACTATACCACTTTAGCCACAGTGCCACTTCCGGCTTTTTCTTTTCTTTTTTTTGTTGGTCATTGGGCTTGAACTTGGCTTGGGCGCTGTCCCTCAGCTCTTCAGCTCAAGGCGAGTGCTCTACCGCTTGAGCTACAGCACCACTTCTGGTTTTCTAGCGGTTTATTGGAGGTAAGAGTCTCATGGACTTTCCTGCCCGGGCTGACTTTGAACTGCGATCCTCAGATCTCAGCCTCCTGATTAGCTAGGATTACAGGCGTGAGCCACCGGTGCCCAGCTACTTTCGGCTTTTTCTATTTATGTGGTGCTGAGGAATCAAACCCAGGGCCTCATGCACGTGAGGACAGCATTCTACCAATGAGCCACCTTCCCAGCCCCTTGATTTGGTTTTAATCTTTGGTTTCATTCTTTACTTTCTTTTCTCTTGCTTGTTTTTTTTTTTTTTCCTGTAGGAAGGGAAGCTCTTAGCTACTTCACATTCATCACAATTTATCATTCGTTCATTCATTCGTTCATTCATTCATTCATTAAAGCAGCATATATGGCTGCTGCTTTAAGTCCTATCAAGTGCTATCATTTTTCCCTCTCTAGTAATTCAAGGAACAAAGGACAATATTCAGGACACAGGTCTTTTTGATGTCATACAAGTCTCTTCTTTTTTGGGGGGTGTGTGTGATAGTACAGGGCCTCCTGCTATTGTTTAGATTTTTTTTTTTTCCTCTCAAGGCTGGCAGTCTACTACTTGAGCCACAGCTCCATGTCTGGCTTTTTGGTGGTTAACTGGAAGTTAGCATCTCACAGACTTACCATCCCCAGGCTGGCTTTGAACCTCAATCCTCAGCTCTCAACCTCTTGAGTAGCTAGGGTTAATCGGCATCTGGCATCGTTTCCCTCTCTCTCTTTGCTGCCACGAGGGATGGTGGTGACTCTCAGACCCTCGTGTTTCTGCGTGAGTTAATGCCGGGCAGGTTTTTAGTCCAGGATTCGCTCTGGAGCATCTCAAGGAGGCCTTCTATGACAAGGCCATGCAGGAAAACACGCTACCACCTCCAGGCTTCTCTTCCAAGCTCTGATTCTCCTGGCAGGTAGGTCACATGGAACCACTGACTGGACATTTTGGTAGCCAATAAAAAAGAAGTAGGAGGAGGAGGAAGAGGTGGAGGACAAGAAGAAAGATGGAGAAGGAGAAGGGAGAAGAAGGAAGAGGAGGAGGAGAAGGAAGAGAAAGAGAAGGGAGGAGGAGGAGGAGAAGAAGAAAAAAGGAGGAGGAGAAGAAAGAAGAAGGAGGAGAAGAAGAAAGAAGAGGAGGAAGAGGAGGAGGAGGTCCTGTGTTTAAGTGTGTTGGAGCCACTAGGAAACTGCAATGAGGAAAGGCAGGGTTCAGGCCTGCACTTCCCCTTCCTGAACAGTGGGCTGTGGTGCTGGGGCCAGACCAGTTCCCCTCTTCAGAGCCTGCCACAAGCATGGACCAAGAGACCCTGGGCAATGTTGTCTTGTTGGCCATCGTCACCCTCATCAGCGTGATCCAGAATGGTAAGGGAAGCCCCTCACTCTGGGATCAGAGGGGTGTTTGGTTTGTAGCTGTTTGTAAGTCAGACTTAGGCTGTTGTGTACACACAGGTTTGCCTTCTCTACTTGTTTCTTTGTATTCGAATGTATAGAGGTGCATGGATTTCTGGTGAATGTGAAATTTTCCCCCTGTCTTTGTTTCATGAGATGACTCACCATTGCTGCAGAGAAAGGCAGCAACCTGAAGGGCTGGTACAATCTCTCCCCTTCCCTGCCCCCACTGGTGCTTGCGATCAGCATTTTAACTATTAATTAATGTGGCCAGGGAAGGGGGTGGGTGGCAAAAAGCCCAGACAGGGGGGCAGGAGACATATGATCACTCAGACGTCTGGCGTGGTGCTCACCTGCATTACAACTAAGGTTACCTGCCATCTGTGTATGAAAGGAAGAAAGAAAAAAAAAAGAGTGGATTGGAGAGATATAAAGTGAAAGTCACCTTATGGTTATTTACTTACGTGTTGTTTTTCTTTTATGAGTTTTGATAATACATTCTTTCTCTATAGCAATGTATTGAAGTCTTTCATATGTATCAGAGAGAGAAGGAGAGAGAGAGAGAGAATTATCTTTGTTTGAGATTTGCATTTGCAAGATCTGCAAAAAGGCAGGACTAGTAGAACTGTTTCTAAAGTTTTGAGTTAAGCCCACTGGCCTCAGGTGTTGTGTGTATGTGTGCGTGTGTGTGTGTGTGTGTGTGTGTGCGCGCGCGTGTGCTGGTACTGGAGCTTGATTTCAGGGCCTGCTACTCTTGCTTAAGTTTATCACCCAAGGTTTGCTCTCTGCCACTTGAATCCACAGCTCTACTTCTAGTTTTTGTTTTTGTTTTCTGCTAGATAATTGAAGATAAGAGTCTTGGAGATTTTTCTGTCTGTGCTGGCTTTGAGCCTGGATTTTCAGATCTCCACCTCCTGAGTAACTAGGATTACGGGCACGAGCCACCAGCTCCTGGCTGCCCCAGGTTATTTTTATAAGTGTCTCCAGCAGTGGCTTTGGTTTATGGTTTCTTAGGCTAGGGACAACAAGAGCATAATTACTAAGGATAACAGCTACCGCTTCACAGTAATTCTGGAATGAGTTTACTGTCACAAATTGGAACCTGGTAGACTGGATTACTGTGGATATTATGCCCTTGGTCTCCATTCTGACTGTGGACAGATGGTGATTTTTGCTTTCTGGGCACAGCCCAAGGCTTCTCTCCACATCTCACCCCCATCAAAAAGACCCCATTTTGCACAGTCAAGTATGCTCCTCCATGGATCAACACTTCACTGTTTGCGGGCCCAAACATTTTCATATTCAAATACCCCATTATATCACACCATCGAATAGCAGCTCAGAGAGGGAACAAGAGACTCAATTAGGCAGCCCCGTCCTCAAGCCACTCACTGCTGTTTTTCATTGGGGCTTCCTTGTCTCTAGCACATTGAGAAGGGGTGGGTGGGATAAATAGTCACCATGTATCTACCTATAGAGACCATGGTCTGCACCAGCTAGGACCCGGGTCCCTGAGGACATGGAAATGTGGCTCCTGTCTTAAAGGACAGGGGACAGAAGGCCACAGCAAACCAGCAGCTTTTGAAAAGTTGCATGGATAGGTGTGCAGTGGATTCTTAGCTCTGGGCGGCATTTTCCCTAACCCTAACCCTCCTTCCCCATACCCATCTTTATGCCTGATGATCATTGGTGATCAGTGTTCTCTCATAGGCCTGGGCAGTTAGGACTGGGATGTGCTGGGAAGGTCAAGTTCATTTTCTCCTGCTCTGTTTCATTGAGAGCTCAGGCAAGCTGCAAGTCTCCTTGTTGTGGGAATAGAACTCCTCTCCTCTCCTTGCTGGGATGTACCAGGGACCAGGCCCTCCACCATCCAGTGGCTGCTTAGCTTCTCTTACTACACTGGAGGTACATGGTGTGATTTCGGGGACTTGAACTTGATATCTGGTGCATTTGCTCCTTGGCTGGCACTCTACCATTTGAGCCATGCCTCCAACCCCAAGATTTCTAATCATTTGGCTGGTGGGAGGTACAATTAGAAATGGTGGAAACTCTGAGTCTAAATTAAATTTTGTGTGTGTGCTCGTGTACGTGTGTGTGTGTGCGCGTGTGTGTGTGCGCGTGTGTGTGCACGTACTGGGGCTTGAACTCAGGGCCTTATGCTTTCACTTGGCTTTTTTCACTCAAGGTTGGTGCTTTACCACTTGAGCCACAGCTCCCCTTTTGGCTTTTTGCTGTTTTATTAGATCTGAGAGTCTCATGAACATTTCTGTCCAGGGTGGCTTTGAACTACAATCCTCAGATTAAAACCTTCTGAGCAGCTAGGATAACAGGCATGCACACTGACCATAGAAGAGAATGACAGGACACAGTGATCTCTCCTGAAGACTTCCATGAACTGCTGTGTGAAATGGGGGCTTCCTGGCTGGGGAGACATTGCCAATAAGCAGGGAGCTACATTGCTGGGTGAGCGATATTAGAGATATTAGACTGCCCCAGCCCTTTCTAGCCCCAGGGAAGCCAGCTAGAAGAATGTGGACTCAGTGTGACTGCACAGAGCTGTCCTATCTGAGTTTCTGTGCTGTGTCCTTGTCACCTGTGGCTAGATGAATCGTGTTGTCCTTTGAGGGTATGACCCACGCTCCCAGGTCATCTGAGATCATCTGTGAGGACTTGTTTTTCCTTTTCTTTTCTCACTGTTCAAAATGCCTTCTCAGGGTAACAAAAATAATTCAAATGAGCTGGGACATCACACCTCTGCTTATTTGTAACTGAGTTTTTAGGCAAATGAGAAGGTCCAGATAGATGTAGGCTCAAAGCCGCTCTTTGTAATTCTAACTTAGCTTCCATATTGCAACCATAAAAATATGCAAAAGTTATATTTTCCTCCCTCCAACCCCCAAAGGCCATTCTGGGATCTTCTTGTTCTTTTTTTTTTTTAATCCCATGTCGTTACTAGGCACTTCACACTCTGTTTGTGTCCCAAGACAACAAGACAGCATCTGTCTGTCTTCTGAGGTTGAACAGAGCCTAGCCTGTCTTACACGACTTCCTCCTCTGACTTTGAACATTCTTTAGTCATCAAGACTTTTTCAACTTGTGTCTTTCTTCCAGTGTGATTGAGCTGAATGTAGATCCAGCACAACAGAGAAACTTTAAAATGTATCCTTCCGAGACACTTCTTCCAGAATTACCAATGCTGGGTTTCCCAGACAGTTACAGGAAGAGCACCACCACTTTCTCCAGTCAGCTTAGATGTGAAGTGAACCTGGGACAAACATGCTGGCTCCATTTAGGAATCTTTGACTTCCTGATTGGTCTAAGTGAACCTATACAGACTTTGTTTCCTTACTTTCAAGTACTCTGTTCAAGAAATTGCACGAACATTCACTATTGTTATAGAATAGGGTTTGTGTTACATGCCCAACTGTTCACGAAGTATTCTGAGCATGTTTAAGGCAGGCAGCCTTGGCTTACCTGTGACATTTGACAAATTGATTAGCTTACATGTATTTATTATCTGTGAATCTATGTGTGTATGTATCTATCTAGCCTACTATTGGCAGTTCTGGGATTTCAACATAGGCATTTGCACTTTTAACAGGTGCTCTACCACTTGAGCTATTCATCTCCCCGTTTCTGATTATTTTTGAGACAGGGTCTTTCTACCTTAAAAAAAATCTGGGTCTAGACTTATGATCCTTCTATTTATGCTTCCTATGCAGCTGGGTTGACAAATACATACTACCACATCCAACTTTGTGTGTGTGTGTGTGTGTGTGATGGGATCTTTTCAACTCTTTTTTTTTTTGCCTAGGCTAGCTTGAAACTGTAATTTTCCCATCTCCTTCCCAAGTAGCTAGGATTATAGGTGTGAACTACCATGCCCAGAGAGTTAAACAAATCTTTAATCACCAATGTCTCCAATATACGATGGGTTTACCAGGAATCAAACCCATCACAAGCAAAGGACATTTGTATTTAGAAAATTGATTTTTCAAAGGAAAGCAGCCTCATGAGCTGGGAAGGATGGACTGAGGGGAGGTTTGCCTTCTCAGAGCTGGGAACACTGAGCCAGGCCTGGTGATGAGAGAGGATGCCAAGGAAAGATGAGCTCCACTAGGGGCACTGTTCCCACATCCCTAGTGGTGTGGGCGAAGGTGGGAGAGGCTAGCAGCTCCCCTCCCCCCTCCAAGTCCCATCTGAGCTGAGAAGAGATAGCCTTCTATAATGAGGGTCTGTAAGCGCTGTGTGAAACAGCTGAGCTGCCATGGGTCTGCTGCTCCCTCTCAGCACACACACTCACAATGAAACCCCTAGACACCATATTTGCAGGCTTGACAATCTAGCTTGGAGTTGGATGGGCTCTAAAGAGCCAGGCTGGGAGATCAGGGCAAAGCTTCTTGTCCAAAGAGGCTCTACATCCCTCACCATGGTCCTCTGTGCAGGCCTCCGGGCTTCACACCATCCTGACCTTGAACAGTTGCACATTCGGGCCTCTGGGCATCATCATGTCATGGCCCATTGCCCCTGAAAAACTTACATACGAATAACAGACAGATTGGACACCAGAGGTGTATGCCAGAATGATCATCCAGTCAGAGGACCTAAAGGCTTGTGGAGGAGATGTGGATCTTCTGCTGGGGACTGATAGGTCCTGCAGGCTCTCCAATGATCTTGCAAGTCACATAGTTTTCTCCTAGCGACACCGTATTAAACCAGTGCACAGTATATCTCAAGCGGTGCTTTCCGCTCCCCTCCTATCTATTAAGAGCTCTGATTTTCGTTTCCTTTAATAAATCTTTACCATTTTACTTGATCCTCCATGTCAGTGTACTCATTCTTCAAGACCATAGAGACAGGTGTTGCAGTTTTTTAGTATCATTTACATCACACCCTCCTCCACAACTTCTCCTGTCTGAGCACTCCGGTCACAGGGAGTGTACAGCCCACTGGCCACAACCTTCTTCTTCTTCAGCCTTCTTTGGGTTAAGCACAATGTTCTATGCTGCGGTGCCTTGCATTATTATTTAATGCTTACATCTTGAGATCTGTGTGTGTGTGTGTGTGTGTGTGTGTGGTGTGTATTATTCATTCCTATTTTAAAGATTAAACACAGCAAGACCTAGAGGTTAAGACCAAGCCAGTAGAGATGGAACTGGTATTCAAACTTAACTGTCTTGTCTAGAGAACAAACCCTCATTCTATGTATATTGCCTCCTATTCATTTCCTTAGGCGCTCACTTCTCAGGAAGTTGGTTCTCCTGAGCTGAAATCTACCACTCTGTGTCTTTCAGTCAGTGGTTCTAGTACCATTGTCTGGAATAGCTTTCCTTGTGCCTGCTACTTCTTTGTAACATCACTTCTGCAGCATTGTTTCCCATGTGGCTTTTGTTTTGGAGCCTTTATTATTGATGATTGGGTTGAGTTGCCTCTCCCCTTCTGAGGTTCTTTTCTTGTTTCTTTTCCCTTCCCTTCCCATCCCTCCCTTTCATTCCACTCCCCTTCCCTTCTCCTCCCCTTCCTCTCCTCTCCACTCTTTTCCTTCCTTCTTTCCTTCCTTTTATTTTGGTGTTGCTGAGAATCAAACATAAGGTCTAGTGCATGCATAACATGAATTTTTTTACCACTGAGTTGTCTCCCCAGCCCATCTTCCAAGCACTTCTAAATGAAGACAGGTGTCCCCTGTGCTGGGAATCTGTTTCTGACACACAGACACCAGTTCTGTCAAATGAATTGACATATGAGTTCTTCTTTTGTGGACTTGTGTCAATCATGCTGTTGATTCATATGGACCTGATGATTAATTAAATTTCAAGATCTTAGATGATCCTGAGAGACTTGAGTTCTTGAGCTCTTGAGTTCTCTGCCCTGCAGTTTTCTCACCCTGAAGGTGCTGGGTTCTTGGTAATTGCAACTGTATCAGTCTGTGAGGGTCCTCACTCCTAGTTTTGACTTAGTATTGTTAGCAGCTAGACAAGCTCAGTGTGCTCTTTGTGCATATAGTTTCTAGAACCTACTAGAGTATTACAAGCGGTTGGGAGTGAGTGGCTGGTTAGGAGAGGGCAAATGTAGATAATTCTTCCAAGTTGGTCTAATAAAGGAGAGGTTGCCTGGCACCAGTGGCTCATGTCCATAATCCTAGTTATTTAGGAGGCTGAGTTCTGAGGGTGGTGGTTCAAAGCCAGCCTGAGCAGGAAAGTTTGTGAGACTCTTATCTCCAATTAACCAACCAAAAACAGGTTCAAACTGATAGAGCTCTAACCTTGAGCAGAAAAGCTCAGGGACTGTGCCCAGGCCTTGAGTTCAAGCCCCACAACTGCCAAAGAAAAGGAGAGATCATCCCTGGTGGAATATTAATGGGACCGAGGCATACTTACTTTTGTTTGATTTTATGGGTAGGATAGGGAGCACAGAAGAGACTGTGAGTTCTAGGAACGGGGACAGCAACAAAGACGTAAAGAATGCAGCTAGGATGGGCCAGATTATGGGTAGAGAGCTTCCTTTTCTTTTTGGAAAAAAGGGAAGATTTTCCTTTTCTGAGTAGGAATGGGAAGAGAAGAGGCAGATGCTGAGAAGGGTAGCCAAGCTGTGCTTCTGGTTGAGAAAATATACTCTACATTTGGTAATACTAGCCTTGTTTACATGCTTGGTGATGGGGGGCGCCATCTTGGATTCTGGAAAGAAAGGGATGGGAATCCTTTCCAACTTTCTGCTTGGTTGAGATTCTCAGATGGGAAGATGTATTATATACCCTGGGTAGCTGATGGAATCCTGTGGAGGGCTTTCACATGACAGCATGGGGGAAGATAGATGCTCAGCTAGTTTTGAATCCCCAGCTTCACTTTGCAGTGGCTCTGATCAAGTGACTCCCCACCCCCTTCCCCACCACTGGTGGTGTCCCTGTCTATAGAGCAGGGACAGTATCAGCCACTTCACAGAGCTAGGACAGGGCTCAATAAGCAAATGTATATCAAGTTCCTACCAGATTGCCTGGAGTGTGGTTAATTCCTGATCCCACAGGTATGCACAAAATGGATAGAGTCCCATAAAGGGTGTATTTTTTGTCAAAAAAACCCGTAAGAGACTTATTCATTTATACAATTCATACATCCCCCTTTTTATGTCTTTTTTTCATTTTCTTTTGAGGAGACTAATACAAAGTGGATAAAAAGGAAACTTATAACTTCCTCCTTCCACTCTTGAAATAGAAACACAGAATAACATAAGAGAGTGAGGAGAGCAAGAGAGTCTTCATCTCCTCACGGTTCAACCTGAAGTCACACCCAGGCTTCTCTTACACTCATATACCTCTCCCCCCCCAATCAATTTCCACATCCTTCCTCTTTTCTGATGCTTGTAAACACCTATGACATTGGAGATAGAGTGGCTTTCTGATTATCCTCTGCTTAAGTCCATCCTTGTTAATCAATTCATGTTGCTCTCAAATAGAACTAAATTCTAAGTCTCTTCATGTGGCTTCCTCCCAGGTCACAACCACTCTGCAAAATCCAATAGATATTCAACCTCTCTTCTTCCCTCCCCTTCCACTCCAATTTCCTAGTGGTATTGAATTCAGGGCCTGTGCTACAAGGCAAGTGCTCTACCACTTGGGCCATAACCTCAGTCCTTTCTTTTACTCTAGATATTTCTCAGATAGGGTGTCATGCATTTGCCTGGAGCTGGTCTCAGACTTCTGTTGCTATAGCTGGGATTATAGGTATGAGCCATGGTACCTGGCTCCCATGGACATTTCTTTTTTGGACCCTGACTTAGATACTATTTCCAATTGAGCTTCACTCTAGGCATCTGAGAGAGCATACTTCAGAGACATTTTTCTTTTTTATCCATCATTCACCACACTCTGCAATTTTTAAAAAAAATTAATTGTTATCAAGATGATGTACAGAGGGGTACAGTTACATATGTCAGGTAAGGAGTATATTTCTCTTTGGACAATGCACACTCTATAGTTTCAATGTATGTGGTTTGTTTACTGTGTATGATCTGTCTCTCCCTCTACTGTCCTTGCTAGGACATAAGTCTGAAGCTCTTTGTCTTGTTAGTTCTCCGATGCAAGCAAAATATCTGGCATATGGGAAGGGATAATAGATGCATGTTCTTGAAAGAATAATTTGTTACTCATCTGAGACCTACTGGGTCCTGATCCCCAGTT
Source organism: Dipodomys ordii (assembly GCF_000151885.1). Classification (NCBI taxonomy): domain Eukaryota; kingdom Metazoa; phylum Chordata; class Mammalia; order Rodentia; family Heteromyidae; genus Dipodomys; species Dipodomys ordii. The sequence goes on from NW_012267318.1 coordinate 4,150,775, forward strand.
TTCATCCCCCAACCACAGACAATTGTCCCCTCTGGACCTTTGCAAATGTTCTGACTCTTTTTTTTTTGTTGTTTTTTTTTTGGGTCCGGTCGTGGGGCCTGAACTCTGGGCCTGGGCGCTGTCCCTCAGCTCTTCAGCTCAAGGCTAGCACTCTACCACTTGAGCCACAGCGCCACTTCCGGCTTTTTTCTTTTTGCTTATGTGGTGCTGAGGAATCGAACCCAGGGCCTTGAGCATGCAAGGCAAGCGCTCTACCACTGAGCCACCTTCCCAGCCCATGTTCTGACTCTTGATAGCTGCTTGACTCATTTCTTCTTGTTCTTCAGATTTGATCCTAGGTGGTATTTTCTTTACAAGTCCTTCTGTGACCCAAACAATGAGTTAAGCTGTGGGCTTTGACTCTTGGTAGCATTCTGAACTCCTGAGATCTCATCTGAGCATGCATCTCGTGCTTTACTTGTTGCTTCTTTAGACTGCAAGAACCTTAAAGCAGGAGCTATGTTCTGCTTGCTACTGTGCCGTCAAGTCCAAGGGTAGTGACCAGGGGATAGCACACGCTAAGTACATATTTTTTCTTCTAAATGACACTTGAGGGAGAAGATTTAGGGTTTCCCTAAATCAAGGTAAGAAACCGTGTGTGAGTGTGTGTGTGTGTGTGTGTGTGTGTGTGTGTGTGTGTGTGTCCACTAGGGCTTGAACTCAGGGCCTTGGGTTGTTTCTTAGCTTTTTTGGCAGTCTACCTACCACTTGAGTCACAGCTCCACTTCTTGCTTTTGAATGTTTAATTGTAGATAAGATTCTCATGAACTTTCTGGCCCAGACTGGCTTTGAATCACAATCCTCAGATATCAGCTTCCTGAGTGGCTAGGATTACAGAGTGTGAGCCATTGATGCCCAGCATAGAAGCATTTTAATGTTTTATTTAAACAATTAAATGCATCTCCTGAACGTGCCTGAAATGAACCAGATCCAAATCTTCCCTCCGCAGGGTTCTTTGCCCACAAGGTGGAGCACGAAAGCAGGATGCAGAATGGGCGGAGCTTTCAGAGGACTGGAACCCTTGCCTTTGAGCGGGTCTACACTGCCAAGTGAGTTCAAATCCTTGCAAGATTGAGGATTATCAACCAACACAATCTGTCTGCCTCATCCAATGGGCTCCCAGAAGGCTGAACTTCACCAGGAGGGCTTTGTGGATGCCCTTTCTCAGATTTGTGAGCACCAGTACTAGAGGGAAGAAATGAGAGGTTGGGGGAGGGGGCCCTGTGGCCTCTGTGGCTCCAGACACTTAGAACCAGTCTCGTCTGGGGAGCTGACCATTTTCTGGTGGGTGAGTCTGGTAGAGCCCACTAAAATGCAGACCAGTCGTAAGGCCATTACGGGCTGCCAAACAACAGGCAGTGTCCACTGGCAAAGCCATCCTCCAGCTGCCCTTCCTTTCTCGGGTGGCAGTCTGCAGGTGACCTCAATGAGTTTCTTCACAACAGCTCCCTTAAGCAACCTGGACAAGAACAGAACGTACAGGGCATTGTGCAATGCTATTTCCCTTCTCTGGCTCTGTATTTTTGAATAGAAGATCTGCTTGGAAACACCTGGACAGCTCAGGGAAGAGGGGTGTAGGTTCTATTTAGGATGCAAATCGGAAAGGATGTTATGCAAATATGTGCCTCTTTCTTTATGCAGAATGTATTTAAATAGATCAGCCAAAGAGCTGCTCCTCTGCCGGTGACAGAATGGAAGGCTTCCTACTGTGCAGTGGGCTGAAGTAGGGAGCGGGCCTTCAGTTCCAGACAGAGGTGACACGGAGGTCCCCAGGGCTCCTTTGTGAATGGAGTTGTAACCACCAGAGGGATGTATATTGAGAGTCAGGAGCAGTATGAACAGACTCAGGGACAAGCAAAGTCTCTGTGGGGGTAGATGGGAGAGGGGCCCTCTCCAGGCAGTCACCCCTCTAGATAGGGAACATTCTCATCCTGTGAGGTGTAGAGACAGTCTTCACCATTGCGAGCGGACATCTGTGGTTTCTTTTCTCCACTAGCTTCTAAAGCAGCTCACTGCCTGGTCTGAACCACTTGAGGACACATGGCAGAATTGCCACGGGCTGATTTCCTAATCCTTCCTCACCCCTCTGCCTTTTCAGGCCATTCCTGGCGGCTCATTCAGCCCCCATCAAGCACCCTCAGACTCCTCCCCCTCTATGCCACCTACCTGCTACAACCCGCTTCCTCGAAGCAAGCTCTGTAAGGAAACTCCAGCAGTCCCAGCTCAGAGAAACCATTTGCTGAAAAGCTTATACGGAGATTTCTTTTTTACTTTTCTTTATTTAAGTGCCAGAACTAGGGCTTGAATTCAGGGCCTTACGCTCTCACTTGATTTATTCACTCAAGGCTGGTGAATTACTTGAGCCACACTTCCACTTCTGGCTTTTTGCTGGTTAATTTGTGATTAAAAAAAAATCTCATGGGCTTTTCTGCCAGGCTGGCTTTGAACCATGATTCTCAGATCTCAGCCTCCCAATAGCTTGGATTAAATAGGTGATCCATCAATACCTGGTGATCCCTGGTGGAAGATTTTTATTTTAACGTCTGGGACTTTGGTGCATTAGTTAGTTCTCCTAATCAGTTTAAAAGACATGACAAAAATATTGACCTATTTGGAGGGGCTCTCAATCTTTTTGTAGCATTTGTTGGGGAGGGGGGAACAAGAGGTCACTTAGGAATAAGCCACATTGCTGGGTGTTGATGGCTCACGCCTGTAATCCTAGCACTCAGGAGGCTGAGATCTGAGGATCATGGTTCAAAACCAGCCCAGGCAGGAAAGTCTGTGAAACTCTTATCTCCAATAAATCACCAGAAAAACCAGAAGTGGCGCTGTGGCTCAAGTGGTAGAGCGCTAGCCTTGAGGTGAAGCGCTGACAGACAGTGCCCAGGCCCAGCATTCAAGCCTCATGACCAAAAAAGAAAAAGAAAAGAAAAGAAAGACACATTATGTGTCAGCTTCTCTAAGAATAGAATCCAGGGCTGGGAAGGTGGCTCAGTGGTAGAATGCTTGCCTAGCATGCATGAAACCCTGGGTTGGATTCCTCAGTAACACATAAACAGAAAAAGCCAGAAACGGGGTTGTCAGGTGATAGAGTGTTAGCCTTGAGCAAAAAAAGATCAGGGACAGTGCCCAAGCCAGAGTTCAAGCCCCAGAATTGACAAAAAAGAAAAGAAAAGTAAAAAGAATAGAATCCACTGGAGCCTTAATCATTTACCTAGTAGCAGGGTCCTGCCACCCAGATGATTATATTTTTTGTTGGGGCACTGAGTTCTCTGTGTGTGTGTGTGTGTGTGTGTGTGTGAGAGTGTGTGTGTGAGTGTGTGTGTGAGTGTGTGTGTGTGTGTGTGTCCTGGGACTTGAATTCAACTCTTGCTTGGCTTTTTTACTAAAAACTGTTATAGCTCTACAGCTCAAGCCACACCTATATCTCTGGGCTTTTTGTTGGTTAATTGCAAGTCAGAATTTCTTGGATTTTTCTGAGGCTTTGAACCTCGATCCTCAGACCTCAACCTCCTGAGTAGCTAGGATTATAGGTGCAGGGCCTAAATTCTTGTGAGCTCTTCAGCGTCTGCATGGAAGTGAAGTCTCCATATTTTCCAGCAAAGCACAAGAAATGGGGTTGCTCAGGCTGCCTCACTGGTGTCACTTCCCCCACCGAGAACGAAATAGCTATGTTTCTAAGAAGACAGTGAGTTAACACGTGACCTCACTGGCTGCCAGCCTCCAAATTGCAGAAGTACCATGGTGTGGCTGGTGGCTGAGCTGTGTCACTTAGAAGTGTGGTTTGGAAATTCTGCAATTCTTCCCAAGGTAAGAAGATGTGAAGGGAGAGGGATGGATGATTGTTGTGTCTGGGGATCCACACCATGTGAGTACTCAAACTAATTCTCAAAACCCCTGTGTCTTGGCAAAGTGGCAACTTCGCTTCTGTCAGACGGGAAAGGAAGGGAGGAAGAGGCGGCATGGAGAGGTAGGAAGTAAGGGTGGAGAGTTTTCCTTAAGATAAGGGTGGCTCAGCTACTGCTGTGGTTCTCTTACAAAGACCACTTCCTCCCTGGCCCAAACCACTGTTCATGTGTGCCTTTGGCAATGGCACAAAGGAACCAGACATCAGTGTAGCAGGCTTCCACACCGGCAAGAACCAGAGGCACCAAAGCTGTTGGTCTGTTCCAGGAAACGACTGGGTTTCTATAGTAGGAAGTCATCTCCCAGTAGGTTTTCCAGTGGCTTCCCTAAGCACCAAAAGCAACATATCCACAGGAATGCAGGAAGAACAGAGCATTCATTTAATCTAAAACTATACCCAATGTGTGTGTATGGTGTGTGTGTGTGTGTGTGTGTGTGTGTGTGTGTGTGTGTGTGCCAGTCCTGGGGCTTGAACTCAGGGCTTGGCCATTGTCCCCTAGCTTTTTAACTCAAGGCTGGTGCTCTACCACTTGAGCTGCACCTTCATTTCTGGCTTTGGCTTTTGGTTGGTTCTTTGGAGATGAGAGTCTCATGGACTTTCAGCCCAGGCTAGCTTCGAACTACGATCCTCAGTTCTCGGCTTTCTGAGTAGCTAGGAGTGTGCTAGAGCCTGACACACCACCTTTCATATATAGATGGACAGTAGTATGTGCATGTAATTTATGAATAAATAGGCCTGCCATATGTTTGCCTAATTCAAACCTTGGGTTGATAAGGTGAGGGAGTGTGTGGATCATGCCCATGAATAAAGGAAAGTAGTATCTAGGGTAAATGAAATTGGTGGAGGGAAAAGCCCAATGTGTGCTTTTTAGCTAGACTCTGACTATTGCTTGATGGAGATAGCTTGTGGTTAACAGTCACCCCACCCTCATATTGCATCAGAACAGACCTGGCTTTCCTAATGACCTGTCTTGCTGCTCATCACCCAGTCAAGCAGGGATTAAGACCCAGAAGGAGCTGAAACTTGACTCTGTTCACATATAAAGAGCATAGCTCTGCACTTGGAGTCCTGGCTCAGTTGATAGATTACTAGTCAATGAGTGAACGCATCAGGAACCAAGGTTGAGTCCTGGTCTTGTACCAAAAGGAAAAAAAAAAAGAAAACAGAAAGAAAAGTAATGTTTAAATAGGAATACAGGTTGACCCATTGTCATCATGTTGAAAAAAGAACTTCACAATTTAGGCGAGGGTGAGGGAGTGTAGTTGTGGAGGTGGGAGGGAAGGGATGGTAGGGGAAAAACAAAGGAAGAGGCAACAATGCTTGACAAGAAATGTACTCATTACCTTGCTCATGTAACTGTAACCCCTCTGTACAGTATTTTCCCAATAAAAAACTTATTAAAAAAAAAAAAAGAGCCGGGCACTGGTGGCTCACGCCTGTAATCCTAGCTACTCAGGAGGCTGAGATCTGAGGATTGAGGTTCAAAGCCAGCCTGGGGAAGGAAAGACCGTGAAACTCCTATCTTCAATAAACCACTAGAAAACCGGAAGTGGCACTGTGGCTCAAGTGGTAGAGTGCTCACCTTGAGCTGAAGAGCTCCCAGGCCCAGAGTTCAAGCCCCGAGATGGACAAAAAAAAAAAAAAACATAAAAAAAAGAAAAGGACCTTGAAGGTCAGAAATTATATGAAAGTTGGAATAATTGTTTAATATACTTAATGTGTTACTCTGGCGAAGAAACAAAGAAAGAAAGAAAGGAAGGGCGGAAGGAAGGAAGGAAGAAAGAAAGAAAGAAAGAAATCCTAGCTATTCAGAAGGCTGAGATCTGAGGATCACGATCCAAAGCCAGCCCAGGCAAGAAAGTCTGTGAAACTCTTATCTCCAATTTACCAGCAAAAAGCCAGAAATGGAGATCAGCCTCAAGTGTTAGAGTGCCAGACTTGAGCAAGAAGTTTGAGGGAAAGCTGCCCAGGCCTTGAGTTCAAGCCCCAGTACTGGTGATTGAAAAAATATATATATACGTATATGTATATATATATATATATATACATATATATATATAATTCTATGCTCTAGTACTAGTGGACATGTACCACTATCAGGCCCTTAATATTCTAGTTAGCACTTCTGGTTCCTCTTTGTGCAAGTAAACACTGGTTGCAGAAAGGAGAGTGGTGTCCAGAGCTGTGTAATTTCCTAAAATGTGCAATATGGATTCTACGTTCATGGCTCATTAGCAACGGTCACAAAGAAGAGCAGGTTCTTTACTGGCAGAATTTTGAGAACTTCTAATATGCTAAAAGGCAGTCTGATTTTTGGTTCTCCAAGAGAAGAATGTCTTATTCAATCGTAGATTCTTCCCTACCCTCAAGTTTTCTCCCCTTCTACTCTTCTCTTATTTTTCCTCTCCTATTCTTCCTCTCCTCTCCTCTTCTCTCTTCTCTTCTCTTCTCTTCTCTTCTCTCCCCTCCCCTCTTTCCCAGTCTTCCCTCACCTTTCCTCCCCTTTCTTTTTCTGTTATCAGAACATGTTCTGGAAATATCCAACATATTCTTCCTTGCACCTCTCAGCATCCCATGTAGACTCCATTTCAAGGTGTGTAGATTTGAACAATTATTTGAAGATAATGAGTTTGTAATGGTCCTATTGGTTTGCACCAATATTGTTATTATACTACTCTTAGTCGTAATATTTCCTTACTTTAAATCAAATTAATTGAAACCAATTAACAGAACAGTAGTGGCTCTGTGATGTAGCACTTGCCTAAAATGTGCAAGGTCATGGGTTCAATTACTGAGCACTCCTTACCCACCACACATAAACACATACCTCCCCCCCCATTACAGTGTTCCTGCATTTTACTCCTGAAAGTGGAGAAGAATGAGAGAGAAAACAGCACAAGTTCTGTTCATGACAGTGAACATGTAGGGCATTAAATTAGACATAGCACAGAGAATTCCTGTGAGACCTGCCTAGCAGCTCCAGTTTAGATTTCAAGAAATGAGAGTAGAAGTGAGGTTAACAGTTCTGGTTTGAAGAAAAGAATGGCATAAAGCTCAAACAAAACTCCAGAAAAGTGTAATGTGTCAGGACAGGACAGGACATTTCCACCGTGGTAGGAAGGAGGATATTGAAACAATAATTGCCTCTGTTCATTGAACGATTCTCATAAGCCACATGGCACCGTTTTCATTCTAGTCTGTCAATGGCAAAGGAGGCAATTACATATATCTTCCTTCACATCCTATAGAGGAAGAAATTGGAGAGTCTATGAGGCCAGGAAATGCATGCACATGCACATAGCCAATAAATGGCAGCCCTGGCGTTGTCAACAGGCCCTGTGGGTCCCCCTAGTGGCTCTATGGCTCCTGATCTCAAGGAGGGGCATGTGGACCTGGGGCTTTGCATGCACTGCGAATTTTGAATAGGACTGGCTTGTGTTAGCCCAAGGAAGAGAGGAAGAGCTTCTTCTCTGCCAGTTGGGAGAGATCCATTCTGTCCCAGACAGACCATGTTTTATTAGGAACCAAGGTTATTTGAAATAATAGGAGAGGGGGAGGGGAAGGAGAAAGGCAAGGGAGGAAGCGGGTAGGGGAGGGCAGGACAAGAGAGAGGAGGGAAAGGAAGAAGAGAGAAGCCAGGCAGGCTGCCTCAATCCTTTCAGGACGCACCTTCCATGAGCTGTGGGCCTTTGACTCTGTGCCCCATCTCCTAAAGATCCCCAGCACCATCAATAGCACCAAATGAAACTTTGGAAGATACTACTAAGATTCAGACCACAGCACCAGATTTCTCAGTAGTACCATGGAGGCCTGAGACCTGAGCAATTAGGAAAGCATCTTTGCTCAGAGAGTTTGCAAGCCATGAGCTAGTGGTCCTCATGCTGTAGCCAGGATCACTCCGGGGGCTTTTTGAAATAGATCCCTCAGCATCTTCCTCTAGCTCCTTCTTCAAAGTTCTCATTCTGGAAGTCTGAGGTGGACAAGCACTTGCATTTCTAATAAGTTCTCAAGACCATCCTCGAGAACCCATGCTTCATTGGTTAATTGATCAATTAATTATCTTGGTTTATTTTAGTTTATTATCTTTAAGTGGTTTGTATGACGGTTTTCCTTTCAACATCTTGAGAATCCCTGCTTTAGACTTTTGACTTTCAGATCTTCAGCGAGTCTTAGAATTGTTTCCAATCTCTTAGTTTTGTAGGTTAGAAAATTAGAAAATTAGAATTAGTTTAGCCAGGCACCCATGGCTCACATCTGTAATCCTAGCCACTCAAGTTCGGAGAGCTAAGGCTTGAGGTTTGAAGACAGTCCAGGCAGAAAAGTCTGTGAGATGCTTTTATCCAATTAACTACCCAAAAGCCAGAAGCAGAGGTGTGGCTCAAGTAGTAGAGTGCCAGCCATGAGCAAAAACGCTCAGGGAGAACACCCAGAACTTGAGTTCAAGAGCCCAGTACCAGCATACTCTCTCACACACTCCCCCCCAAAAACAAACTAACAAAAACAAAAAGATGCTTTGCCCTTGGTGAGCAGCTGATTAAAGTCAGAATAAGGACTAAGTTCTAGTCATGTGCTCTTCCCCATGTTCAGCTCTTCACGTCTTGTTCCATTGCGTTCCACGCTTTAGGCCTATTTATAGTCTCCATGTGAACTGCAAATTCCTCATGAGGCCACCTAGTGTTTAATTTAGATTGGTCAGAGGTTCAGGCCTGGCTTTGGTGATGGATCCTCCAGGTGTGGATCCTGACCTCTCCACCCCTAGCTGGGAGCCTGGGGAGAGTTAGTTTATGGCTGTGAGCCTGGGTTTGTCATCTACAACAGGGACAAAATTCTGTGGTAGGTAGAATAATGGCTTGCAGTACATGCCCACATCCTAATCCCGAGACACTCCCCACCCCCAATACATTACATTTCCCTGGTAAGGAAGAATGCTGGTTGTTCACTAGGGGTTATTCTGGATCATCTGGGTAGGACTCAGCGTAATCCTCAGGGTATTTTAAGTGGAGAAGGGGAGGCAGGTTTAACATCTGAAAATGGAAACAGCCAGGAATCAAAACAAGCTGGAGATCGGCAGAGGGGAGAGAGGCCAGGAACCCGACATTCCCCACAGAGATGAATAAAGATAAGCCTGCCACACCTTGACTTCAATTAATTAATTCATGAATAAATTTTGGTGCCAGTACTGGGGCTTGAACTCAAAGCCTTGCTTGTTTTTTGTTTTTTTTTCACTCAAGGCTGGTGCTTTTCCCCTTGAGCCACACCTTCACCTCTGGCTTTTGAATAGTTAGTTGAAAATAAGAGTCTCACAGAATTTTTCTGCCTGTGCTGAGTTAGAACTGTGATCCTCCGATTTTTAATCTCCATAGTAGCTAGGATTACAGCCACGAGCCACCACCACCTGTCACATACCTTGATTTTGCTCAGGAAGATCCATTTCAGACTTTTTTCCACTGGAACTTGTATTTTTTTTCTTCCAGCCACTAAGATTGCGGTGATTTGTTACAGAAGCTCCAGGAAACGAGCACACTTTAAAAATGATTACTTGTATGTTTCTCTTCCTTTACTTCTTTCTTTTTCTTCTTTTTGCCTCAAATCCTCACTTCCTATTTTCCTTTGAGTAATGATGAAAATCCTCACAGAGACCTATAGATCTCATCTCCTAATTAGGGCCTGCCTGATCCCGTCTTTATTTTTTTGCACATACCCCTTCATTCATTCCTTTCCAAGTGTTCTTACTATTCTTTATATACTCCAGACCCACCTTTGTGCATATACCTCAAGACCTTTGCATATGTAATATATGCACAATTTTTTTCTGCCTCAAATGCTCTTAGATAATTAATTGATTTTCTTACTTCCTCTTCTTTTTCTGAGTCTTTACTTGATGTCATCTCATCACAAACCCCTCTGTTAAAATCGCAAACCTCCCCAGCCCTCCCCTTCCCCTGCTTTGCCTTGCCCCTCCCTCTCTCTTATCATCAGCTTACAAATAGTATACTTTCCGTGTTGTGTGTTGCCGGAATCCCCCTTCCAGAATGGACACTTGATAGGGAGAGAGGTCATCCCAGCCCCTGACGGTGCTTGGCGGGGATCCCGTGTGCAACCCCTCATGGTTGAATACATTAATTAATGTGCACATTTCATCTTCAGTGTCTTCTCCTGCCTCTGGGCTGCAGGAGCTGGGTCTGTCCTGCTCCCATTTCTAGTCCCCATTCATACCTGCTGAACACACAATGTAACAGGACAGGAAGGAATGGGAGAAACAGAGTTGGGGACCTGTGACCTCAGCCCACCAGTGGAGGGAGACAATTATGTTCCTTCTCTCCCCTTGCCTCCTTCACTCCTCCTGTCCTTTCCCCCATCCATCCATCCATCTGTCCATCTGTCCATCCATCCATTCTATTCTGTTCCATTTCCTTCCTAGTTTTTCTTCTTTCTCTGTTGGAGATAACCCCAGTGCAGGTGATTCTCTAGTGATGATTTTCTTGCTTGTGGTTCTTCTTGCTCAAGTGTCTTATGAAGCCAGAGGTGATGGCTGGGTGTCAGCAAGGAGGAAAGATGTCCCACATGGTTTAATTCCTCATGGTTGCCTGACAGGAATCAAGCTGTGAGTATGCCTGTTGCTTAATTCTTGGGATATCTTTCCTCCATTCTCTTCCCAGTTGCCTTCCAGCCCTATGACTTGGATGGAGATGGGAAGATCTCAGACTGGAGATGCTACAGGTTCAGGAGAAATTCTGGGGCCAGATGCACTGCCTGGGGAGTGGACTTTGAAGGAGCACAGTTGCGGATAGGGTCTGGAACTTGTATTGTTTTTAAGCCACTAAATTTGTGGCCACTGGTTATTCAAGCTTGGGGAAACTCCTAGAGTGCTCTTGTGTACTCAGCGGAAAGCTCTTGTGTACTCAGCGGAAAAGGGTGGATTTAAGGTAACAATAGACATCAACTGAGAGCTCAGTGCCTGGTCCAAGGTATCCCCACCCCCACCCAGCCTCCTCAGGAGCTAGGATTATAGGTGTGAGCTCCATACCCAGCTTGAACTACTTTATATGTGAGGTAAGGACAGTTTCTGACACATAGGAATCAAGCCATTGGCATGCTAACTTTCTCCCATCAGTTTTTGTGAATGGATCCTGATTTCTTTCATGCTTCAAAGATTGCTTTCCTCCTTAGCCTGCTCTGCTGATGTGTATCTGCTATACTGAAGTTGTTAGTCAGGCTTTTCTTCCCCCCAGTTACACATACCCTGACTGTGACCACACCCTGCTGTCAGCATTGCTCACTTTTCAGTTCCAAGAAGTGCACGGATGCAGCCAGGAATGGGAAGGCTGCCAAAGTGAATACATCAGGAAACCAAGCTTTTTGATGGCTTCCCTATAGGAGACGAGTTAATGGATCCTTAACATGTATTTTCTTCTTGCCAGTGTGTTGCTGATGTGGCTGTTATGTGGGTTTTAGTGGGAGGATGTAACTGGAGTGATCAAAGGGGTTTGTGACTCTTGCACAGTGCTGGTCACTAATTTGGGGCTCCAGGTAATTTTCAGCGCATATCACAATAACACGTGTTCTCTTTCTTGTTGACAGCCAGAACTGTGTGGACGCGTACCCCACTTTCCTAGTGGTGCTTTGGACTGCGGGGCTACTCTGCAGCCAAGGTAACTCAGAATTTTTTTTTTTTCTAGAATGTGCATCTCACAGAGGTTAAAAAGGCACGCGCTATGTTGAAAAGCCTTTGCCTGACCTCCAGCTCTGATATGAGAAGCCCAGGAGAGCGGAGAGCCCTAGGGGGACCTGCTGTTCCCAGCATGCTCTGGGTGGCACTCCTCCGGTGATAATGCATTGCTAATACTTGCTTCCTGGGGGCTGGCTGAGAGCGGCTGTGCTGACAGGGGTGGTTTAAGGCTAAATGTGACTCAGAATCCTTAAGCAGTGTTAGTTCAGATACAAGGGCATTATAAATGAGAGTGCTCAGATACAAAGACATATAAACGACAGCGCCTGAAGCATCTATTCTGGGACTCGCTGTTGCTTAGCTCTTCTGCTAACAAGCTCCTGGCGTGGTGGCCCTTGAAGAATAGATGGTTCCAGAGTTGCTTCAAAATTAAATGGAGCAAGAGGCTGCTGGTGGCTCAAGCCTGTAATCCTAGCTACTCGGGAGGTTGAGATCTGAGGATCGCAGATCAAAGCCAATCCAGGCAAGAAAGTCCATGAGATGCTTATCACCAATTAAACAGCAAAAAGCCAGAAGTGGAGGTGTGGCTCAAATGGTTCAATGCCAGCCTTGAGCAGAAAAAAAACCAAAGGACAGTATACAGGTCCTGAGTTCAAGTCCCAGTAGAGGCACACACACATATACACAAGTTAAATAGAAATGAGAGTCATAGTTATTGGTTGATTTTGGAGATTTAGTATGTTGGCTTAGCCATCACTGGCATCTGTCAGCTTTGGTGATCAGTTCCAGGAAGGCCCATTCAAAGGGGCCATGAGCCATCTGCTGAAGAATTACTTAAACCTGTCATTTTCTCCCCACTCTGGAAAGTATATGGAATGGACATCAATCCCTCTCATTACCTGTGAGGATCCTTTGTTTGGGAAGAGAAAGTCATCTGTTCAAAATGACCTCACTGTCAGGCCACAGGGGCAAGACTAAGACCCAGATCTTTCAGTCCCAAATTCCAGAGTTTTCACAAGCATCTTCTTGTATTTTTCTAAATTTGCATATTAAATAGACATTGAATTTCTGTCTACTGAGATCTGTGCCTGGATATACAGGCATAGGGTTGGTAGATTGAGGGGCCGAATAAAGCAGAGACAACATGAAATGTACACTCATGGTCAAGATGAATCAGAGAAAAGTGGACAAATGGATACATGGATGCAAAGAACAAGGTACCAGGAAGGCTGAAGGCTAGGGGAGGCTAGCAGGAGCCACCCAAGGGCACTGTGTAGCTTCCCCTGGGCCTGTAGAGCTGCCATTAGCTTACCATTTATTTTCTATTTTCTATCCTGAGTGATGCAAGAATCATGTCTGGCATTATTTGAAAAAAAATCATATCAAACTATGCTTCTATTAGGAACTATGATTCCTTTCATGTCTAGCTGACATATGAGCTAGATGAGTCCACAGCATCTCTAACTAGGTGGGTTCAAAAGATGTCTAAAAGTGTTTTGGAGGCCTCAGAATATGCATATTCTGTCAAAACAAGCATTGACATTGCCTGGCCCAAATGCATCTGTCAGCCCTGATTATTGCTATTTGCTATGAATATAGAATATTATTTATTCATTTTTGTGGTACAGAAGTTTGATTTCAGGGCTTTGTATTTGCTATGGGATGCTCTACTTCTTGGTCTCCATATCTCCAGCTCTCCCTGCCTCCCGTTTTTCTTTGCTCTGGTTATTTTTGAGATAGGGTTTTGGTTTATCTTCATGGTGTTCTGGAGCATGATCCACTTATTTTCACTTCTGGCTCTACCTGGGAATGACAGGCATGTGCTACCATGTCTGACTTTTTCCATTGAGATGGGAATCTCATGAACTTTTTACTCAGCTATCCTCAAAACACAACTGATCTCATAAGTAGCTAGGATCACAGAAATGAGTCATCGTTACTCAATTAGATTGTAGGATATTTTAACTAGAAGGATTCTAATAGATCATTCTAGCCTAAAGTCCTTCCTTACATAGGAGGACCCCAAGGCCCAAAGAGACAAGTGGTGTGCTTAAATTTTAGAATTTTAGGGTCTCAATATGTTCCCAGTTGATGGTCCAGGTGGCCCAGGTTACTACTATGTTACTACAGGTTACTATGGGTACTTCTCCAGTACCCCACAGAAAACAATGGTGTATGCCCTTTTTATACCTGGCATCTGTTTGGTCCTGTTCAGTTGAGTTCCCATCCACAAGGAAATGGATCAACAAGTCAGAACAGAGCTTTTTTTTTTTTTTTTCTTTTGTCAGTTGTGGGGCCTGAACTCTGGGCCTGGGCGCTGTCCTTCAGCTCTTCAGCTCAAGGCTAGGGCTCTACCACTTGAACCACAGTGCCACTTCCAGCTTTTTCTACTTATGTGGTGCTAAGGAATCGAACCCAGGGCCTCATGCATGCAAGGCAAGCACTTTACTACTGAGCCACCTTGCTAGCCCAGAATAGAGCTTTATAGCAAAGCCTTTGTCCAAGAAAAACTATGGATTGTGACAGTCTCATAAGAATAAACAAATCTCACTGTTTCTCCTGTGCTTCTATTCTCTGTATAACAGTAGCGTTTTGGAGGTCAGGTAGAGTTGTGGAAAGGAGTGAGACTTGGAAGTGACAAGTTAGAGGCAAATCGAGGTCACTCATTGCTGGCAGTAGCTCAGCCTTTCAGAGTTACTTATTGTGAAATTAGACTGTTGTCTACCTAGTTGGAATCTTGTGACCAATAAAAGATTAAATGAGCAGGAAACCTCTGATATGTTCCTGGCAGATACCAGATTGAGCCAATGTTGGACTATTTATGAGGCACAAAAGTAGAACTTTTGTCTGGCTCAGTATAACCACAGAAGCTCTGAAAAATGTACATATATTGATGGTGCTGGAGGTGGTGATGAAGTTTTGAAATCAGAAGGTTGTGGTTTCAGATTCCACTTCTGGGATTCTTTGTCTGATCTTTTCCATATATATGTAAAAGATAAATGAATCACATGTATGATATGCTATATGTATATATCATATGTATGGAATACATATGTATACATCACATATATGATACATATATGTGATATATGAAACACATACATATATGTATATACTACATCTATCTATCTATCTATTTATCTATCTATCTATTTATCTATCTATCTATCTATCTATCTATCTATCTATCTATCTATCTATCTATCTATCTATCTATCTATCTATCTAATACTGGGGCTTGAGCTCAGGGTTTGGGCATTGCCCCTTAGATTTTTTTGCTCAAGGCTGATATTTTGCCACTCAAGCCACAGCTTCACATCTGGCTTTTTGATGGCTAAAAGGAGATAAGAATCTCAAAGATTTTCCAGCCTGGGCTGGCTTCAAATTATGATCTTCGGAGCTCACTCAGGCTCCTGAATAGCTAGGAGTACAGGCATGAACTACAAGCACCAATGAAGACTTTTTTGTTTTTGAAAGTCATATATATATATATATATATATATATATATATATATATATTCATGGAGCTGGATAATAATAACTGTCCTTATGGGGTTTTTTTTGGTCTGAGCCTGAATTTCCTCTCTGTCCAATGGTGGCAGGAACTTTCTCCTTAGCAGAAGGTGGCTGGAAAGTACTTTCCAATGACAGTTGATTTGATGTCTGAACAATGCTGAGAAAAGTTTTAAGTGCTTTCATTTCTACAAGCCTACCCCACACCCCCACTCCCTGTTACCTGGAAGCTGTAATCAGCCTTTGTCCATTCCCAGAGTGAGTTTTGTGCCAGTTCTGGTTCTTCGCTTGTGGAACAGGGACTCCCAGTTCCAAGTTCAGGACCTCAGGGGGATTTTGGGGTGCCACTTGTGCCTTCTTACCAACAGGCTGAAATACAAAGGGAACTTCCTTCACCAGAGCGATCTTCTCCAGACAGTAACGATTATGCATGGAACCACTGTTCTGCTGTGGGAAGCCCCAGGCTATTCTTCAAGACAACCAGTCCCAGAGCTGGGCTCAAGTTCAAGTTCTGTCCCATGTTTACTACATGATGGTCTTACACAACCTTTATGGCTACTTGAGCCCACCTTTTCACATCTAAAGTTAGACATGTTGATACTGGTTATGTTGAAAGGATTCTCAGGACATGACGGATAAACAACATTTTCTACATCATGCCACAGGACTCATCAAAGGTCGCATATTTGTTACTCAAGTTCTCCATTGTCTACTGGCCCCCTGGCTTTTGTCTGAAGTTCAGGTGAACCTTTACCACCAGATTCTGCGGCTCTGCTGGATCTTGTATCTACTGTTGATTGCTTTAAGTCTTTATTGTCACTGTACTCACAAAACATGTTTAAGTGGCTGCAAAACTAATCCAGATGTTTTCATTTCTCCCCTTAGTTCCTGCTGCCTTCGCTGGACTGATGTACTTGTTTGTGAGGCAGAAGTACTTTGTTGGCTATCTGGGAGAGAGAACTCAGAGGTGGGTCCCGGACACTGTGGCAGAACCTGGCATAGTTCATGCCTTTCCATCTGAAGGAGTGCTGATTTAAAACAATATTCTACAAGACAACTTTGGGTGAAAGAGGAGGGTTGCCTATGGAGGGAGAGGCTTGCTTGTCCTCATTTCTTTGAACTTGGAGTGCTCTGAACATACTACCAGGGCCTTGTCTAGTTTTTTTCACTAACAATTTTTATCCATGGATAGAAACACATGTCTGTGACCCCATCTTCTGGGAAAGCTGAAATAAGGGGATCACAGTCTGAGGTCAGCCTGGGCAAAAGCAGAAGACCCTAGTGCTCAATCCCCCGCCACCACCTAAAACAAAACAATACCCTAAAACTGAAAGAGCTGGGGATCAGTGGCTCATGACTGTAATCCTAGCTACTCAGGAGGCTGAGATCTGAGGATTGTGATTTGAAGCCAACTTGGACAGGAAAGTCCATGAGACTCTTATTTCCAACTAAACACCAAAAAGAAGCCAGAAGTAGAGCTATAGCTCAAGTGGTAGGGCACTCACACTGAACAAAAGAAAAAAGAAAAAAAAGAAGCTCAAGGGCTGCACTCAGGCCCTGAGTTCAAGCCCAGGACTGGCACAAAAAAAAGAGCTGAAGGCATGGCCCAAATGGTCAGTACTTGAGTGTAAGTTTCTGAGTTCAATCCCAGTACTGAAAACAAAACAAAATGCCCAGAATGCCAAATCCCACAGTTGCTCAGCATAGTGCTGGACCCCCACAGGGTGTTTTGACACGGTGCTGCACACTCTTTGCATTCCACACCAACTTCTTTCACCACGCAGAGTCTGCACGGGAATGACTTTTTATGTCTGGATTTCTAAGGATGCAACATGTCGTTGCTCACTATGTGAAATGACGTCTACAGCTTCCACCTTGCAAAACATTGTCTTGAGTACACAGATCTTCCTGGAGCCCATGACAGGAAGGTGGACGAGGTCAGACACAGTGGTGAGAATGTGGCTGAGTCACCAGTGCAACGTTGACAACGTTGCTGGACAGAAAGTCCCAGGGTGGCCCCATACCAGTCTCTGTTCAGGACCCTTGGAATGGCCAGTCTAGATTTAGATAACATATGTGATGTTTCTGCAGGAAGATGATTTGAGCTCCAATGTAACCCTCGTTCTTGATGTACCCAAGGGAAAACTCCCCTCCCCACCCCCATATCCAGAAGGCTGTCACCTCATAGGCTTCTCTTTTCCCCGGCCTTCTCTACTATTTCCTTTTTTGGCTTTAGTTTCTCCAGCTCTGTGTTTTACAGAGCACCTCAGGGGTAGGATGGGGCGGGGGAGGGCGCGGAGAGCTCTTCCTTGCTTGGTACATAGTAAGCAATGTCTGAAGGAGGTTGATGGATAAAAGAACTACCCTGTTGGGAGACTAGGAGCCTTCCAGACGCGGTGGCTGTAGGAAGGACTGATGGGGAGCGGGGCTGTACTCTGGAAAAGAGTCAGTTGTTCTTATATGAGTTCTTTCCCCTCCGCCATCTATCTTGTGCGTTTACTATTTGTCCTCTTAACTGCAGTTCTGTCATCCTCCCATCCTCAACACTGTCCTAAATAACAGGCATTATTCTCTTGTACCCTGGGTGGAAAATATCTACTTTTCTCCAGGTAGTGATAACTTGTTCTTACATGGCAGGGTGGGTCCAGCGATGAAATAAAAAGGCCTCTCAGCCAGGTGTCAGTGGCTCAGGCCTGTAATCCCAGCTACTCAGAGGCTGAGGTCTGAGGATCAACACTTGAAGGCAACCCAGAATGAAAAGTCCGTGAGACTCTTATCTCCAATTAGCTAAGCAAAAAGCCAGAGCAGAGGTATGGTGCAAGTGGTAGAGTGCTAACCTTAAGTGAAAAAAGCTAAGGGATAGTGTCTGGGGCCTGAGTTCGAGCCTCAGTACTGGCACACACAGGCACGTGCATACAAATACACATGCCTGTGCATGCATATGCGCCCTACACACACACACACACACACACACACACACACACACACATTGTAATTTTCTAGTGGCTTACATCTGTAATCTGAGCTACTCGAGAAGCTCAAATCAAGAAGATTGTGGTTTGATATCAACTTGAACAGAGAAGTTGCCAAGACCCTTTCTCAACCCACAGCTGGGCATATAGCTATATGGGAAGCTAAGATAGGGTAGATTACAGTTCCAGGCCAGCCTTGGTAGAGAGATCCACAGGACTACAACTCAATGGAAGAAGCTGAGGATGGTCATGTGTACCTGTCATTCCAGCGAGGGCAGTCATTGAAACATAGGAGGCTCCAGGTCCGGGTGCATACCAAGGCAGGAAATGAGACCCTATCTCAAAAATAACCAAGGATGAAGGTGTTGCTCAGCAATAGTGACTAGGGAGGCCATGGCCCTGAGTTTAACCTCTACTACTACTCTTCCCCGCTAAAAAAGAATAGGGGTGGGAGTTGGCGCTGGTAAGGCAGGGGAGATTGGTGATTGGCTGGATGTCAAAAAATGTGAAGCTGGGGCTGGAACTCAGGCCTCTGAGCGTGTACGTTCACCCTCTGCTATACTGCAATGTCTCATTTGAGACATTTCCAGCATGCTTCAGATGGGAATTGTTCTTTTATATGCACATGTAAACTTTACACTGCTTGTGGAGAGCCCATTTGTTTTAGAGCTAAGAACCAGATTGTAGTTTCCAAAGTCAGAAGGATTCTATAGGATGTCAGTGTGGTACAATGAGCAGAACTCCAGGATTCTCTGGGTATGTGTGAGCTCCCATTCTGCCTCTTCCTAGCTGGGTGGACTTAGGCCTATCACTGTACCTCTATGTTCAGTTTCCCCAGCTGGAAAATAGTACAGAGTGGGTGTGAGACTTAAATGAGATAGATATAAAACATCTAGCTCCAACAAATGCTTAATAATTAGTTTTTTTGTGTGTGTGCTGGTACTGGAGCTTGACCTGAGGACTTGGGTACTGTCTCTTAGCCTTTTTCTCAAGGCCGGTACTCTACAACCTGAGCTACACCTCCACCTCTGGTTTTAGGGTGGTTAATTAGAAATGAGTCTCATGGATTTTTCTTTCTGGGCTGCCTTCAAATTGAGAATCTCAGGTCTCATCCTCCCAAATAGTTAGGACTACAGGTTTGAGCTATCTAGTGCCTGGCCTATAATTTAATTTTTACCTTCTCCATCCATTTAGAATTACACATCAACTTTTAGAAACAATAAAAGGCATGTCTGGATTGTTCCAGGGCGAATGATCCCATCCATATGTGGTGCACTGTCTAAGCTCCCAACCATCCCTCTGTCCTTTGCCTCCTACCAGTCCCTGGTGGCTTTGCCTGAGCCTGAGGTGGGATCTTTCTTGGTAGACACTACACCCTCCCCCAAGGTATGGCTACCAAACCTAGCGAATCCAGGGTTCTGAGCAACTATCATCTGTAGATCTGGCAGATGCTAGAGGAAAGTTAGAACCCTAATCCCATGTCTAATTTCAAGAGACTGACAGGGTGTGAGCTGGGTCTACATTCATGCTTCGTGAGTCAGAGTGTACAACCAGGCCCCTGTCTGCCACCACGCTGTATCTGGCCCTAAAATAGTTACTAACTCCTGGGGCCTTAACTCCTCTGTGTGTTCCTTGAATTCAAGGGTAATATCATTTCTTCAGGAGGCATACTGTCACTTTCTACTGCGGTTTTACCTTCAGCTTAAGACATCTGCAAATCATTTTCTTGTTTCTGAGGGAAGTATATGGTGCCTCATTCATGTGATAGATCTGAGACACCATATCACCCGACTTTTCACAATTTAGCTTCTCTGAACCCTCTGTTCTCTGGCTAAACATGGCTGCTTACTTGGTTGCTTTTCATTTTCCTTTCTATTTTTTGTTTTTTGGTTGTGGGGCTTGAACCCTGGGCCCAGGTACTATCCCTGTGCTCTTCAGCTCAAGACCAGTGCTCTACCACTTGAGGCACAGCTCTACTTCTGGTTTTCTGGTGGTTATTGGAGATAAGAGTCTCATGGACTTTCCTGCCCGGGCTGGCGTTGAACTGCCGATCCTCAGATCTCAACCTCCTGAGTAGCTAGATTACAGGTGTGAGCCATTGGTGCCCAGCTACATTTCCTTCTTTACCAGACCTAGCTGATGACTGTTCAGTTTGCCAGGCTGTAGAGCAAAACACTCTAAGCAGCTCAAATAGTGGGAATTTATTGGCTCTACATCCAAGAGACTGAAAGTCCAGATGCATGTCAGCAGGATGGGTTGCTCTAATGCAGGGATGGAAAATGATTGGACTGTAGGCCCTGTAAGACCTTCAAAATCCTTTAGTACATGAGGGACAGACGTGTAATGCTTTTCATTGGCTACCTGCCACTAGCCTCTGCTGATAATTTTGTATGACCCAGAGGGCCCTCAATGGAAGAAGTTTCTTAATCCCTGCTCTAAAATCTCTTCCCTTGGTATAGACAGCTATCCTCTTGTGTCTTCACATTGTCTTGTCTGGGTCCTTCTGAACTTGTGTGTGTGTGTGTGTGTTGTGTGTGTGTTTGTGTCTTTATTGTCTCTCCTTAAAGGAAACAGTCAGTGTAGACTGCAGCTCCTTGTAAACTTCACTTGGTTTGTATTGCTCCTTCAAAGATCCAATCCCCAGGAGGGATGGGGCAAGAGCCACTGGCCAGAGGGTACAATGATTTGGTTAAATGGGAGGGGGTTAGTACACTGGCAGTGCCCAGTGATCACAGTGAACAGAAATATATTGTATATTTCACCATTGCTGAAAGAAGAAACCTTTATGATTCCCCCCACAAACATGGTAAGTTAGTGAGGTCATGATTATGTTAATTGCTTGAATGAATTGTTCTACAAAGTGCAGATACATCAAAATATCACATGGCGACAGGGACTGGAGGCTCACACCTATTATCTTAGCTACACAGAAGCTGAGATCTGAAGATCTCAGTCTAGGAAGGAAAGTCCATAGACGCTTATCTCCAAAGAATCAGCAAAAAATCAGAAGGGTAGGTATGGCTCAAGTGGTAGAATGTTAACCGTGAGAGAAAACAACAAGAGTGTAAGGCCTTGAGTTCAACCTCTAATAACAGCACAAAACAAAAACCAAAACCCCGATCACTTTGCATCTCATCAAATACAAACCACTATTGCTTTTCAATTAAAAACACATGAACAATATGGTAAAGAAAGACCGGGTCACTTTCTACAGTATTCTGAGACAGTAGCAGTTGGGACTTCCACATAGGAGTTTGGAAGGAGCATAGTTTGGGCCCTACTTTCATTGGAACCAATGTTGTTCTCCAAAAGGGGACAGAATTCCTTGCTCTATGAATGTGACTATAAACAGGCAACTGAAAAGGAAAGGACAATCTGGCATCAGTGTATAGCTGTGACAAAAAGCCTGAGAAAACAAATTAGGAAAGGTTTATTTTGGCTGATTGGCTCATAGTTTCAGAAATTTCAGACCATGGTGTGCTGACTCCATGTCTTTGAGCCTGAGGTGAGGCAGAATATTACGGTAGTAGGAGAGTGTGGTAGAAAAGGCTTACCTCTTGGTGTCCAAGAAGGAGAGATGTTGAAGAAGAGGGAGAGGGAGGAGAGGGAAAAAGTCAAGGAGGAGGGGGACGAAGAAGAAGAGGAAGGAGGAGAGGAAGGGGGGAGGAGTGAGCAAGGAAGGGGAGGGATCAAAATATTTCTTTCAAAGGCATGCCTCACAACCTACTTTCTGTGACGGGGCCCTGATCCCTTCAACTATGAAAGATTCATTTATTGATGAGGTTAACATCCTCATTGTGCAATCACTTCTCAACAGCACTAATGGTTGGGGACCCAACATTCCATATATGAGCTAGTAAGTTTCTTTATTTAAACTCTAATGACCATACTTTTCAAACCTTCAGATGTGTGTGAGTTGTGTAGAAAAGCAGATTGAAATGTAGAGTGTGACCAGATGGGTGGCTTACGCTTGTAATCCTAGCTACTAGGGAGGTAGCTACTGGGAGGATTGTTGATCTTGGCCAACCTAGGAAAAAAAGTTAGTGCTCCTCACTCCCCACCACTGCATCTCAACCAATTAAAAGCTGAGTGTGGTTATATGCACCTGTCATCCTAGGCATGTGAGAAGCATAAATAGGAGGATGGTGGTCCAGGCCACTCTAAGAATAAATATATGGTCTTATTTGAAAAATAAGAGAAGCATAAAGGCTTGGGTATATAGCTTAAATGGCAGAGCATTTACCTAGCAATCATGAAGCAATGAAGTGCTGAGTTTAACTTCCCCGCACCCAGTACTATTCAAAAAAGAAAATGAAGAAAGGAAGATGATGTGGAATCTAATTGCTAGGCTGAGAAGCACCTGAGAATTTTTGCTTTCTGATCAGCTCTGGGCAGATGCCTTTGCTGGTCCTTTTGTATGGAGAAGGAAGATATTTAAATTGCAGGGCAACTTTTAGGAACATTGTGAGTTCTATCCTGAACCTTTGGAATTGGGATGCCCTTTAAATAGATAAAATCTCTAGTTTGAAATCAGTGCATTCCCAGTTTTATACCCCTGAGGGCTCCTTCCCATGCTTGCATGATGGCAAGAAATGACCTGTTCAGTTGAGCTAGTTGTCCTCGGTAAGTGGTCCTGGTTGCCAAGGACACCCTTGGTAAGTCTTCATTAAGAATCTTAAGTGTCTGGGAAGGTGGCGCAGTGGTAGAGCGCTTGCCTTGCATGCATGAGGCCCTGGGATCGATTCCTCAGCACCACATAAGCAGGGGGAAAAAAGCTGGAAGTGGCGCTATGGCTCAAGTGGTAGAGTGCTAGCCTTGAGCTGAAGAGCTGAGGGACAGCACCCAGGCCCAGAGTTCAGGCCCACGACCCGACCCAAAAAAAAAAAAAAAAGAATCTTAAGGGGCCTTACCTTGATTCCACAGACTCACTAGCTGTGCTCACACGGCCCAGCCACAGCAGCCAGTGGATCCCGTAGAGAAAATGACCAGTGGCTCACACCTGTAATCCTAACTACTCAGGCAGCTGAGATCTGAGGGCTGAGGTTCTAAGCCAGCCCTGGCAGGAAAATCCATGAAATGAGTATCTCCAATTAACCACCAAAAAGCTGGAAGTAGAGCTGTGGTTGAAGTGGTAGAGTGCTAGTCTTGAGCAAACAAACTCAGGCCCTGGGTTCAAGCCCTGAAGCACGCGCATGCACGCACGCACACACACACACACACACACACACACACACACACACACACACAAAACATGGGTGTCACATCTCTCTGCTCCCAGCTGGTACCTGCCTGAGAAGTTTAGGATTGAGAGTCCTGGAGGAAAAGAGAGAAATGGTATATATATAAAAAAGGTCCTTCTCCCTCCACTGTCTCTGTTACTGGGTGCTTGGTTATCATCAATGTCAGTAAGTTATTTCCAGGTAACCTCAGGAGTATAGATTGGACACCTAGAGACTAAAGTACCTTTCAGATTCTACTGGTATTTCTGGCTCATTTTGATCATTTCTATGACCACCATTTGTAAAAGGGGCCAGTGTGGAGAGCATTTCACCCTCTTGCTTGGCTATTTTGCTCAAGGCTGGCACTCTACCACTTGAAACACACCTCTACTTCTGCCTTTTTGGTGGTTAACTGGAGATAAGATTCTCATGGACGGGATGGGAAGGTGGCTCAGTGGTAGAGCACTTGCTTTGCATGCCTGAGGCCCTGGGTTCGATTCCTCAGCACGATATAAGCAAAAAGAAAAAAGCTGGAAGTGGCGCTGTGGCTCACATGGTAAAGCGCTAGCCTTGAGCTCAAGAGCTGAGGGCCAGCGCCCAGGCCCAGAGTTCAGGCCCCACGACCGGACCCAAAAAAAAAAAAAATTTCTCATGGACTTTCCTGCCTAGGATGGCATTAAACCTTGATCTTCAGGTATCAGCCTCCTGAATAGCTAGGATTATAGATGTGAGCTACTGGCACCTGCCTTAAAATTATATGAAGGGAAGTAATCCAGACCCAAATAAACATAGGTCCCATAGTTTCCCTTATCTGCAATAACTAGTATATGTGTAAGACAAGCAGAGGAGGTCAAAAGCTATGTGTACATATGACCATATAATTTGGGGAGGGGAAGAGAAATAACACGATGCTGAAATAAGGATACAGGTTGACCCATTGTGACAACGAGATGTTCAAGACACTATGTTGAAAACGAACTTTACAACTTTGTGGGGGAGGAGGGTGGGGGATGGAGGAGTCCGGGAGGTGGGGAGGAAAGGGATGGTAGGAGAAAAAACAAAGGAGGGGGTAACAATGCTCGACTGGAAATGGACTCATGTAACTGTAACCCCTCTGTACAGTATCTTTACAATAAAATGTATATTAAAAAATGAAATACAAAGACAAAGGGTAAAGAAATGCAGCAATGGTACTCACTAGACACCATGTTGAAAACGAACTATACTACTTGTGGGTGGGCTGGGAGGGAAAATTGGGAGAGAGCCAGGTAAGCCAAAAGAAAGTGTACTCTTTACTTAATGTATATAACTGCTACTTTTCTGTTTCATAAAAATATATCTATAGCTATATCTATATCTCCTAAAAAAAAGAAAGGGTCTTAATGAGCTGTTAACATTTCTAAACCTCAAGCCAATTGCTTGACAATCAGCAGGACTGAAGAGTGAGGAGTGGGTACCATCCAGCCCTGATATCGATGGGCTTTGAAATCCAGTCTCTTTGACCTTGGCTTTGAAATATATTCAGTGACTTAAGTGTAGCAAAGATGCTTTGGCCCTACAGCGAGAGCAAGTGGGGAAATGGAGCATTGTTACTGAAGCTCCATGGGTCTGACAGTGAGACAGGTGTCATTTGGGCCTACAATTATCTGTCTTATTTTTACAGCACGCCTGGCTACATATTTGGGAAGCGAATCATCTTGTTCCTGGTCCTCATGTCCCTGGCTGGCATCCTTAACTATTACCTCATCCTCTTGTTCGGAAGTGACTTTGAAAACTACATAAAGACCATCACCACCACCATCTCTCCTCTGCTTCTCATTCCCTAGCTCCCTGTGGAGTGCGGGCTCAGCTGATCAATACCTGGGAGTTGTCATAACTCAGCCCTTTAAAGGATCCTGCTTCTCTCCTCTATAGATAGCTGTAAATCTAATGGCCAGCCGGGCCTCACAGCATGTGTTAACCTTGCTTTTCCAGGAAGAAGACAATTTCGTGTCAGCTCCCTCCCCCTCAACGCATCAGTAGCCTCTTCCGATTTATTACTCAGATCCATTCTATATGTTTCATGACTTGCTTTGCTTTCTGATGGTGTTTTGTGGCCAGATGCATGTTTTCTTAAAATAAAATGCACAGACAACTTTCAGGCTAATGCTTCAGTTCTTTGTAGCTGCATTGCGAGTTCATTTCCTTCCACCTAAACGATTATAATAAAAGTATACTAAAGCCAGGTGCTGATTGCTCACATCTACCATCTTAGTTATGCAGGAAGCTGAGATATGAGGATTGTGGTTCGAAGCCAGCTTCTGGTAGAAAAGTCCATGAGATTTTTATTTCCCATTAACCACAAAAAGAAGAAATGAAAAAAGAAAAAGAAAAGAAAAAAAAGTGTAGCTCAAGTGATAGATTGATATCCTTGAGAAAAAAGTTCAGGGACAGCACCCAGGCTCTGAGTTCATGACCCAGCAATAGAAAAAAGAAAGATATGCTATGCATCCTGTGGATAGACAGACTTCCTTAAGAGTCTTTGATCTATCAAATACTCTCCCCCCCACTCCATGTGGATTAGATTGGGGGTATTTCATATTCTAGTACTGTGCTTAACACACATGTACACACGGTCTGAAAAGTGCTATAATTCCTTGGCAGAGTTGCAGAAATTGCCTAGTCCATCACGTGTAGGTGTCATCAAATATTGTCTGAATAACTGAATGTATAAATTCATGAATCATGGTTGGCTATGTTAAAAAAACAACAATGATGTCCCATATTGTGAATAGATTTCTATTGATGTCACCCAGGTGGCATAAAAATCACAGCTTGGAAGATGGTCAGGAGCAATCAAGCATCCAGAATAGCCAGTAAAGGAAAGTCAGGTCTTGTAGGGGAGTTAAACCCATGAGGACTGAGCTCTCAATCAAGGTGTCCAGCAATAGAGGGGCTCCAGATTCCCCCAGCTGGGTATCATGATGGTCACAACCAACTAGGAGGAGGTGAGCTCCCCGCAGCTCTCTGCAGTTGCCCACATGGGGAGCGAAGCTGATAGAACCTAGAGGCTGGTGTGGTCTGAGATCTAGAGCATTAGGCCTCCTATGTGATTTTCAAGACCAAATCTCTCAGCTTGAGAGAAAGGTTTTAAGGGGTGTGTATGTGTGTGTGTGTGTGTGTGTGTGTGTGTGTGTGTGTGTGTGCGTGCG
>NW_012267318.1:4178963-4247123 GCF_000151885.1 Dipodomys ordii
TATATATATATATATATATATATATATATATATATTTCCCCAGGACAGGACAGAGAATAGAACTCAAGGCTTTGCATTTGCTGAACAAGCACTTTCCTCTTGCGATACATTCTTTATTGTTTGGCATTAATTAATTTGTGCCTGTCTTGGGACTTGAACTCAGGGTTTGCGTGCTATCCCTGAGCTTCTTTTGCTTAAGGCTAGCCACAGCTCTACTTCTGACTTTTTCTGAGTAGTTTATTGGAGAGAAGAGTCTCATGGACTTTTCTGCCCAGGCTGGCTTCAAACAGCCATCTTCAGATCTCAGCCTCCTGAGTATCTAGGATTATAGTCCTGAGCCACCAGTGCCTGGCCTACTTTATTTTATTTTTCAGATAGGGTCTCTTGCTTTTTCCTGGGCCAGTCTTAGACCTTATTCTCCTATCTCTGTCTCCCAAATGGCTGGGTTTATGAGTTTGTACCATGTGGCAGCCTCTAAACTTTCATCCTTAGGCACGATTCTTTGCAGACAATATGGAAAAAATGTGCCCAGTTACCACAAATAACACAAAAACCATAAGTGCCACAAATAACACAACAGTCCTGCTTTAAATCTGGAAAGCAATTCTTTGAGGCTTGTTACCATATGATCATGAGAGGGTTTCATTAAGTATTTCTTATCACAGATGCAGCATATTATTAAAATATCATTTTTTACAGTCACCCTAGAGGCTGAGGTTATCTTAATATGGAGAGAGAAACAGCTTGTGGAGCTGTTGTAGAAATGAAATTACTAGAAAGCAAGGCACTCAATTGCATATTGGCTCAGGGGGGTGTTCTTATTAACATATTTAGAAAAGAGATTCTCTTCGTTTCTGCAGAATTGTGCTCCAAATTAAAATTTTGGCTTGGTCCACCAATATACCAGATTCCTAAGGGAAATGCAGCATCTAATTTTTCTTGTGATCCTTGTTAAGTGCATAGGTAACACACACTGCCTCTATGCTTATGCCTGTATGCCTAGCTACTCAGGAGGCTGAGATCTGAGAATCACAGTTCAAAGTTAGCTCAAGCAGAAACGTTAGTGAGGCTCTAATTTCCAACCAACCAGCAAAAAAAGCCAGAAGTGGGGCTGTGGATCAAGTGGTAGAGTGCCAGCCTTGAGTGAAAAAAGCTAAGGGACAACATCCTGGCCCTGAGTTTAAGCCCCAGTACCAGCACACACACACACACACACACACACACACACACACACACATTATATATATGTATATGTATATATATACATACATATGTGCATATATGCATATACATATAATATATAGTATATATATACATATATATAGTATATATATGCATATACATACAATATATATAGTATATATATACCCTACCTGACCTAAAATAAATCAAGACAGAGGCTTCTGAAAAAAAATCAGCTGGGCTTTCTGCATCTTTTCTGGTAATTTTTTCTGAACAAAAATTAGTAAAAATTGGCCTAAATAATTGAATGCAACTATGGGCTTGCTATTAATGGCCAGCAATCTACTGCATGGATATAATGAAATGCAAGCCTTCTCATAATACAAATTAGTAAGCAGCCAATCAACAAGAGGGTGAAAGAATGACCATTTGGTGCACAATTACATTGCTTACTTTGGTTTGCATGCATTTGGAGCTCAAGGTTGGTGCTATGGCAACCATTTCTGCACATTGCCTGTCCAAAAATGTCTGTTCTTACCTGGAACTAGAAGGCTATGCATTCCAATACCATAGTCTCTCTCTGTCCCTGCTATGATCTGAATGTTTGGGCCCATACCACTGTATCCCCAAATTTTTATGCTAAAACCCCAGCTCCCCAGGTGATGTGTGTGTGTGTGCACGCGCACGCGTGCGTGCACGCACGCGTGCGCGTGCACGTACCAGTCCTAAGTGCTTAAATTCAAAGCCTGGGTCTGTCCTTCAACTTCTTTTGCTCAAGACTAGCACTCTACCACTTGAGCCACAGTGCCCATTCTGGCCTTTTTTTTTCTGAGTAGTTTATTGGAAATAAGAGTCTCATAGACTTTTCACCGTGGGCTGATTTGGAACCGTGATCCTCAGATCTCAGCCTCCTAAGTAGCTAGGAATACAGGCATAAGTCACCAGTGTCTGGCTTCCTCAGGTGATACAATTAGGAGATGAGGCATCTGGGATAATTAGGCCTTGAAGGTAGAATCCTCACCAATGGGCTAGGGCCCTGTAAAATAGCCCAAAGGAGGCCGTTTACCTCTTCTACCATGTGAAAAATCTTCCAGAAGATAACATCTGTACACTAGGCAATGGGACCTCACCAGATATCTGTGTTTTGCTCTTAGATTTCCAGCCTCCAGGATGGTTGTTTGTAAGTTACCTAGACTAGACTGTGGTATTTTTATATGTATGTCAGTCCTGGGGCTTGAAATCAGGGCCTGGGCACTGTCCCTGAGCTTTTTTTGCTCAAAGGTAGTGCTCTACTATTTGAGCTGAAGTTCCACTTTTGGGTTTTTTGGTGGTTCATTGGAGATAAGAGTTTCATGGACTTCCCTGCTTGGGTTAGCTTTGAACTGCAGTCCTTCGGCCTCCTAAGTAGCTGGGATTACAGCCACATGCCTGGTACTAAACTATGGTATTCTATTACAATGGCTTGAATGGACTAAAATATTCAGGGGATAGGGTATAGCTAGCTCAGTTGCAAAGTGCTTGCCTAGCAAGTACAATGTCCTGTTCCAGCCCCAGTACCAAAAAAGAAGAGACAAAAAAATAAATCCATGTTAAAATATTCAGCAATGAAGCTCACCAGTGCCCAGGACAGTGATACATGAAAAGGGGTTAGGCTGGCAAGATGAACACTGTAAGACTTGATGTTTCTTACAATATCTAGCCTCAGAAAAAGGTTGGGGAGAGGGATTAGAGAAGTGTGTGTGTGTGTGTGTGTGTGTGTGAGAGAGAGAGAGAGAGAGCACACATGCATGTGTGTGCGTGTGTGTACATATACATGTGTGTGGCAGGTGCCTACTGAGAGGAAAAGAGCCATAATAGCACTTTCAGCAGATACAACCTTTCAATCACCTGGGTTAATGGAGACTAGAGCAAGCATAGGTTCTGGCCTTGCTTTCATCCTCAGTTCAAAGTCTGTTCTTTCAAGACTTTCCTCCTTCATTTTCTCCATCTGCTGGAGCTATTACTGAGAAACCAAAATGCAGGAGGCCTGGCAGAGAAAGAAAGTGGGTCACGGAGGCAGAAGCTGAGAGCTGCTTGTCTACCTTTCTAGAATGTTCCACTTTCCCTCAGTGAAGGATTCCCAGCTGCTCTGTTAGGAAACCAAGGGGGTGGGGGGGAAGTGCTGAGCACAGAACCTGGCCTTGATGAAATGTAAAAAAAGAAAAAAAAAGTGGACTTGTTTATGACTCTTATTACTCTTTTCATTGTTCTGTTTGAAGCATTTTTGAAAGTGTAGCATCAGCAGAGCTCCCAGGGTGGAGAGAGAAGTTGGAACTGATTTACTCTGACCTGAATGAGGGAGGGAAGGGCATTGAAGAAGGGCAGGGAAAAAAGAGGAGAAAAAAAAAGAACACAAATCAATATAAAATGACATGCTAAAGAGGAACTTTAATGCCTGTGAGAAATACGGAAGACATTGCGGAGAGGTGTTTGTGTCAGAGGCTCAGTACTGCTCACTGGGGTGGTAGGCCTCAGGAGACAAAATACAAAGGATCCTTGTCTCAAGGAGGCCAGTTTTTTTGGGGGGATGGGGGGAGAGGGTTGTTTCATGGAAGCATGGTCACCCAGTTGATGCTCCAGTGGGTTAGGGCCAGCAGTTAGGACCCCAGGACCTCAGGGAAATGGGGGAGTGTTGCTAAAAATAGTCAGGGGATGGGGAGGTGTCAGTGGGTCCCAGAAAAGACTGTGTATGGGAGGGAATGGAACAGAGTTTGGGGGACAGCAAGAGGACCGACACAGCTGTGGGTTCATCCCCACAACCTCCTGGAGACTGGACCTGTCAATTTCACAGTACAGCAGGGTTGGTTGAAAATGTGTGTGATAACTTTGAATGGATTAAGTGACACAACCATGATATCCAAACTCTTGATATGAAATACAAGACTGGACAGCAGCTCTACTCTGTGTTTATGTGCATGCATGTGTGCACATATGAGTGTGTATGCATGCGTACGTGCAAAGTAGTGCTCTTGAATCATACTTTACTGTATTTTTATAGTGTGTGTGTGTGTGTGTGTGTGTGTGTGTGTGTGTGTGAGACCTAAGGCTTGAACTCAGGGCCTACGTGTTCTTTCTGGCTCTTTAGGTAAAGGCTAGCACTCTACCACTTGGTGCCAAAGCAAAGTTGATCATAAAAGCCTACACTGTAAGTTTTGGCTTATAGTTTTATATAGATCCTCATGGAAAATGGCTGTCAGAGCACAATGGAAACTTCACAATAAAGAGGAACAGGAACTCTAAACACTGGCTAACCACCGCAACCATGGATGTGTACCCTGGACTCTGTAGGCTATATTAGTTATGCTTCTCCAGTGACACAGAACCCAGGGACTGTTTGATTGGATAGTTGGCTAACTGTGAGGATTGACTCACACTATTGAGGAGGCCCATAAGTCCTAAGAACAGCATTTTGCAAACTAGAGAAGCAAGAAATTGGGTCATTCAGTTTGAGTCCAAGGTCTAGGAAGTGGGAGAGGGTCAGAAATATGGGGCATGTATCAGTTGGAGGCTGAAGGTCAAAGGATCAAAGGCACTAATGTCTGAAGACAGGAGAAGTGAGGCTCCAACTCAAGAGGAGGGGAGAATCCATCCTTCTCTGATGGCTCGGCTTCTATCTACCCATCTTGGTGAGGTGGATTTCTCTATTTAGTCTACTGATGTCAGTGCTCATCTGTTATGCAAACCCCCTCGCATGCACAGTCTGAAAGAAAGTTTACACTAGTTATATGGGCATCCCTTAACTCAGGCAAGTTGGCACATACAATGAACTATCACAGATACCTCACTTTGATTTGTTATTTTGTGTGTGTGTGTGTGTATGTGTGTACTAAGGCTTTACCTCAAGAGTTTTCGCTTTTGCTTAGCCTTTTCTGCTCAAGGCTGGCATTCTACTACTTGAGTCACAGCTTCACTTCTGGGTTTTTGCTAGTTAATTGGTGAAAATAGTCTTATGGACTTTTTCACATGGGCTAGCTTTGAACCAGGCTCTTCATATCTCAGTCTCCTGAGTAGCTAGTATTACAGGTGTGAGCCACTGGTATCTGGATCTATCTTTTCTTTCTTTTCCTTTTCTTTTCTTTCTTTTTTTTTGTCAGTGGTGAGGCCTGAACTCTGAGCCTGGGCACTGTCCCTCAGCTCTTCAGCTCAAGACTAGCACCCTACCACTAAAGCTACAGCGCCACTTCCGGCATTTTTTGCTTATGTGGTAGTGAGGGATTGAACCCAGGGCCTCATGCATGTGAGGCAAGCACTCTACCACTGAGCCACCTTCCCAGCCCTGGCTCTATCTTTTTTTAAAACTGCTATGAATGGACAGGGAAAGGCTTTGTTTAAATCTGATCTCCGTTTGGTTATATCATAACACTAAGACTTTTGTGAATGAGAGCTAGCTGTGTCTTCAAACTTTATCATTATGTTATTAAGAAAATAATTTTCAAACAAAATCTGCCATGCATGCCTCTCCTTTTTAAAAACACTCTTCTATATGGACTGCCCTGGGCAGTCCACTTCTTAATAAAAGATCTGAGGCAGGACTTTGGCACCTGGAATCAGCATCAGGCATTAAGAATCTCCTCAGCAGCATCTGGGAGTGGAGCCACAAGGAAGGCTCTTCTCCTGGGTGCAGGGAGAACAACATGCAGCTCTGGAGGCTCACTGTCTTCAGCCTGTTCACACAAGGATGAGGAGCACCCTGGTAATACTGTGTACATGGCCCTTGAATTTTACCATTGAGAGTCTGTTGTTGCAAGTCTCTCAATTCCCCAATGAAAACTCATTTTGAGCCAGGCATTGGGGATTCATGCTACTGGGGAGTCTGAGATGTGAGGATTATGAATTAAAGCCAACCCAGACAGACCAATCAGAGTCTTCCCTATAATTAAATAGCAAAATCTGGCTGGAAGTTGAGGTGTGGTCCAAGTAGTAGAGCACCAGCCCTGACCCAATAAGCTAAGCAAGAGTGAGAAGCCCTGAGTTCAAGCCCCTACAGTAACACACATACCCCCCCCACACCTCAACAACTTATACAACTGACAGCTCCATTTTCAATATCCAACTCTTCTAAAGAAAGTATGGATATTATAAAGTAATTTCTATTTCTATTACTCTTTTAGAGATGATAGAGATTATTCCTTTGAATTGGTACAACAAACTACATAATACTTATATATATGTATATGTATATATATACATATTCTTTCTTATTGGGGCATCTTACACTCATAAACCAAGAAGGAAAATAACTAGTGACCTCAGAATTACCAGCCAATAAATTTCTTATCAACAAGAAATTGGATCAAATACATGAGACCCATCTGTTTCTTCAATCTTCAAAACAAACTCATCATCCAGATTCTCAATCCAGTTGTGTTTCTACAGAAGAATGCCTGATGCTGGGTACTTTATAAAGAAAAATAGGTTTATTTTGGCTCATAGATCTGCAGGTGAGATTGGCTGAGGGTATCTGGTTAAGGACTTAGAGCTGTGTCACAACAATGGTGGACATGTTGAGCTAGGTGGCCAACAGCTTGTATGAAGAGACTAAACACAGCTTCAGTGATAGTAATCAACTTTCATAGTAACTCATCCAGTGCTGGAAGATCTAACAGTGGTCCCCCATGACCTAACCACCATCCATCTGACACCCCCTCCTAAAGTTTCCATAACCTCTCAGCACTGTTACATTGGGGATCTAGATTCTTTCAGGGATAAACCTTAGCATCCAAGTAGCACACACCCATCCTACAGAGAAGGCAAGTGAGCATTAGAGAGAGAGCAAGCAATTTGCTTCAAGTCACACAGCTAGGAACTGGAAGATTGGGATCTGGGCCTCAGAGGAAGAGAGACTCAAAGCCTATAAAATTACCCACAAAATGGTGGACGTGTGGTCATGTGTGCTGTGCATGTTGCTTCAGCCAGGAGACAGGAGAGGGTCATGGTCAGTATCTGTGACTCCAAATCAGATCGAAACCAGTTCCCCTGGAATCCAGACCCCTTGGCCCGACAGCTGTCCATCACAAGTTATCCTTGATCCTATGGGCAAGAATGCTCGGCTTCTTCTTCCTCAGATTGCCATATTGAACTGACTCTGTTATTCTAAAAATATAGCAGCTTCATCCTTATTTATGGAAAATGTGTCAGGTAAGAAAAATCATGTTTGTAAGAAATCAATTGATCCTATATCTTTATCACTTATTTTTCTGAATTTTCTCATTTAGAACTGGGACCAGAGAAAGCAGGATGGCAGTATACAATGACAAATAAAAGCACATGTCTTTATCTGTCTTGTTTGTTAAAGAAACTAGACTTAGCTGGGTACTGATAGCTCATGCTTATAATCTTGACTATTCAGGAGCCTGAGATCTGAGGAATGCAGTTCAAAGCCAGCCTGGGCAGAAAAGTCAGTGAGACTTTTTCACCAATAAACTACCCCCCAAAAGAGCCAGAAGCAAAGCTCTGGCTCTAGGCCCTGAATTCAAACTCCAGGACCTGCGTGTTTACGCATACACACACACAGACACACATACACAGAAACAAGACACAGAATTTTCCTGATAATATTCTCTTCCAAGATTTCAGGACTACTCAGTAATTGCGACTTGGTCCTTCACTATTTGATAAACCAATGTCCTCTCATATGATTTACACCAAACAAAATTGGACATGTTTCCCATGGCCTTGACTGAGTGATGACAGGAAAGCTAACTGAATACCTCACTGCGGCTAATGTACACTGACTTGTAAAAGAAGGTGAGGTGAGATGGAGGAAGTGCATGCTTTCCTAAAATGCTTTCCCTTCTATTTGCCTTCTGAGCTATTTTGAGATTAACAGAATAACATTTTAAGAATGAGTAGAGCTGTGTGTTGTAGTGCACACCTGTGAACCTAGCTCTTAGGAGGTGTAGGCAGGAGTATTCAGGCCAGCCTGGGGAACTTAATTGAGGTATTGTCTTAAAAAACTCAGAACCAACAAGCAAACAAGCAAAAAAAGAATTAGTACAACAAGAAAGCATGTGTTTTTTCTTACAAGCAAGTCAGTTGCATTCATCTTAGAAAGTGCAAATATTTCTATAGAAAAATTCTATATATTTATATTAAACGTGACAATTAATTGAAATACACACTACTTAGATACCTAGAAATCCTCCAGTTTTCAGTGTGGTTCAGCTCATACTTTAAGAAATGAGGCTAAGACCAGCCTGATTCCTTTTTGAGGCTCATTCACCTCTTTCATAGAAAGTTCCTATGGAGCTTGATATTGTTGCTTAAGCCTAAAGTCCTAGCCACTCAGGAGGCAGAGATCTAGAGGATTGCAGTACAAGGCCAACCTGGGCAAAAAGTTCACGTACTTCCATCTCAACCAATGGCTGGACACAGTAGCATGAAGCTGTCATCTCTGCTACACAAGGAAGCACACATAGGAAGATTCTGGTTGAGACTAGCCCAGGCATAAAGTGAGACCCTATGTCAAAAATAGCCAATGCAAACAGGGCTAGCTTAGTGGCTCAAATGATAGAGTACCCGCCTAGCATGAATTCAAACCCTAGTAGCACATACTCACGTATGCGCAGTCCACTGTCCCGCTCAAGTATTTGGGGTTACTTTATCAGAACAAAGGCAGGAACTGGGGTGGAAACTTGCAGAACCTCTTTGTATCTGGCTGCTCCTGGGGGGAGTAACAGGTGGAAGCTAATGAATGGAGAAAGCCATCCAAATATATCACCTCCGTTCTGGCCATGGTTCTCTCCTACCTCCAGTTCTGGTGGAAGGAAGCCTAACCTCAAAACTGAGCGGCTCAGAAAAGCCAGTGTGCCTTGGGGTTCTCTCATCAGAGGTCACTGGGTTACATGGTGGTTCATTTGCATTCTCTTGCTGACTTCCAACCCTCATGAAACTCCTGCATTCACCCCATTCTCCCGCAATCCATAGCAAAAAGAAAATCTCAGACTAGAGCTCAGAAAGAGGCACTTTCTATGTGAATGGGTCCTTTTTCCCATCGGTAGTTATTAGGTTTCTAGTCTGTGTTATAACTACTAAATTTCCTTTTTTTTAAAAAAAAATTGTGTGTATATTGGTTTTGGGGCTTGAAGTCAGATACTGGGTACTGTCTGTTAGTTCTTTTGCTCAAGGCTGGCACTCTATCACTTGAACCACACCTCTGTATCTGGCTTTTCTGTTGGTTAATTGGAGATAAGAATCACACTGACTTTCCTGCCTGGGCTGGCTTTGAACCAAAATCCTTTGATTTCAACCTCTTGAGTAGCAAGGATAACAAGTGTGAGCCACCAGCACCCAGCTTCAATATTTCTTTAGAGCTAACTGCAGTCTCTCCAATGGGATGCAAATCCCATGACAGGGAAATGCTTGTCATATAGTTCTCTTGCATATTTTCAGCAAAGAGCTGAGTGCTTAGAATCCAGCAGACAATGAATCTTGGTGGATGAACTCTTTGGATATTGTGGAAGTTTTTGTGGACCAGTTATTTGCTCTAGTAGGTAGAAATAGTAGATAGAAGCTGTGTGCTAGTGGCTCACATTTGTAATCCTAGCTACTCAGGAGGCTAAGATCTGAAGCTGTGATTGAAAGCCAGACTGAACAGGAAAGTTTGTGAGACTCTTATTTCCAACAAACTACTCAGAAAAAGCCAGAAGTGGTGCTGTGGCTCAAGTGGTAGAGCACCAGCCTTGAGCACAGAGAGGCTCAGGGACAATGAGTTCAAGTTCCAGGACAGGTGAAAGAAAGAAAAAAGGAAGGAAAGAAAGAAAGAAAGAAAGAAAGAAAGAAAGAAAGAAAGAAAGAAAGAAAGAAAGGAAGGAGGGAAGGAAGGAAGAAAGAAAGAAAGAAGAGAAAGAAAGAGAGAAGAGAAAGGGAGGAAGGAGAGAGAGGGAGGAAGGAGAGAGAGGGAAGGAGAGAGGGAGAAAGAAAAGAAAGAAAGAAATTAGATAGAGATAGGAGGACAGAGCTACGTTGTCATCATTTTTATATTTTATACAACATCCAATTCAATTCACTATCCCTGGGGAAACTAATCCCTCAGAAGGGATTATGTTGTTCTAGGAGAGACAGTGAGGAGCAAACAATTGGAGCAAACAACCTAGAACAATAGAAAGTGGATGGATGGATAGTATTGAGATTTCCTTCCTGGCATGGGGATTTACCTGGCGTGGCTGGCTCACTGTCCATCTTGAAGGTGCTTTCTTCACAGGCTTCTTGCTCTCTTTCTGTGATATTGCAGTGCTATTTCCTCTCCAGCCTTCTTAACAATGGGGCCTAAATTTGCGGCACACAGCCCAACATCTCCATTCCCTACGCGTGACAAGCTAACATTCTGTCACTGACAAAAGAGATCTCTTAGGCCTGAGAATAAAGCTCAGTGATAGAGTGCTTGCTTACCATATACAAAGACCCTGTGTTCAGTCTCCAGCACAGCAAAACACAAAGCAAGCAAGCAAATAAAAACAAGAAGTGTGCTCTCTTTCAAAATTTCTATACTGAAATATCTAGTCACTTTCATATCCACTTAGTCCACCAAAGCAATGCCCCCTTTCTCCAACTCTACAATTGCTTTTCTCATTCCAGGGTCCCATCTCAGTACATGCCAAGTCTGTTCTAAGGCTGGAAACAAAGCCAAGGCTGTGCATACAATTCATCCAGGTACATTACACACATGTGTGAGAAGGTCAGGATGAAGCTCATTTTTTTTGTACAATTAATGTCTGCAGATTTAAAAAAAAGGAAAAAAGATTAAAATGAAAAATAGGAAAAGATTAAACAATAACCATCACCACCTAGAATTGACTTTGACTCCTCTTCTTTCTGACTTCAGTTCATCCTCAAAAGATTCTTGGTAGATTAATGTCTTCAAATGGTGCATTAAAAAATCTGACCAGGGACTGTGAAGGTGGCTCAGTGGTAGAGCACTTGCCTTGCATGCCTGAAGCCCTGGGTTCGATTCCTTAGCACCACATAAGCAAAAAGAAAAAAGCTGGAAGTGGCGCTGTGGCTCAAGTGGTAGAGCGCTAGCCTTGAGCTGAAGAGCTGAGGGACAGCGCCCAGGCCCAGAGTTCAGACCCCACAACCGGACCCCCTCCCCCCCAAAAAAATCTGACCAGTCTCACCACTCCGCCACCCCTATCCTGTTTTAAGACTCCACTATAGTTGCAACCTGGATTCCAGGAAGGTGAGTGTTTGTGCCTGTTGTTTGACTACAATCCTCAATTCAAGGAACTGTGCCTGGCCCACAGCAGGTGCTCAGAAGCCCTAGCATGAATGCATCTCTTGCCCAGAGTATCTTGTTTCAGTACTGGGGTTTGAACTCCAGGCTTCATGCTTACCATGCCACCTCCCTTTTTACTTCTGTATTTTGAATAGAGTCAGCTGGACAGTTATCCTCCTATTTATACTTTGAGTTGCTGGGAGGACAGACATGTACCACTGCGCCGAGTTTTTTGTTGATTTGTGTGTGTGTGTGTGTGTGTGTGTACTGGAGTGCTCTCCCACTTAATCTACACCTCTACGTCTGGCTTTTTGCAGGTTAATTGAAGATAGGAGTCTGTTGACTTTCCTGTTTGGGCTGGCTTTGAACCATGATCCTCAGATCTCAGCCTCCTGAGGAGCCATTATAACAGGCGTGAGCTACTGACACTCAGTTAGACAGGCTCTTACACACACCCCTCCCACTGCGTCCACCCCTCCCCCCTGGGCTGGCTTCAAACTTTGATCCTCCGGGAATTTCTACTGTGGAGCAGCTAGGATTACAGGCCTGCATCACCATAACCGGCATTGTCTAGAGTTTTGACTAATTCCCCTCAGTCTGAATTTCTCATTCTTGACTTTTGGTGTCTTAGGTCCTCTAAATTGTAGAATGTTTAGCAGCATCCTTTGTGCTATGGTTTGAGGTGTCACCTACTAGGTTCATGTATTGGAAATCCTGATTTCTTGGTGGGTCAGTTAGGAAGTGGAGCCAAGTGTGTTGGGTGTCTGGGAGATGGGGTAGGGCCCTGGTAAGCGAGTTAGTGCCTTTCTCAAGTGAGTGAGTTCTTACTCTCATGGAATTGGATCAGACACTGAAGCAAGCTCTTATAAAGTAGGCCTAACCTGTGTTTAGTCTTATTCCACATTCCCCCTTGTATTTCTGCTTCCTTCCAGGTGTTCTTATAGCATGAAGCCGTCACTCTGTGGGTTCTCTGATCCTGGGCTTCTTAACTTCCAAGACAGTGAATCAAAATAAAGCACCTTTCTTCATACATCACCCAGTCTCACATCACCCAGTCTTCACACCCTCAGGTGTCATTGTTATTCTGTTGTGGCGATGACTGAACCCATACATTCCAAGAGCTCACACAGGCACAGTCATGTACATGAGAAGGAGGTTTATAAGGAGGTTTATCAGAAGGGCTAACAAGGCCCTCTCCCCATGGGAGAGGGAGCAAAATGGCACCTGTCCCTATCAGGAGGATAACATCTGGGCTAGAGGTGGGAGGTATTCTGCATGCGCAGCCAGGTCTGGACAGAGAGTGGGAATACCGACCTATCCTGGAGAAACTGGCAAGAGCCCTGGGAAAGGCAGGGTGGAGTTCAGGTGCTCTGGGAAGTGAAGTGGGAGGGGCTGAGGACCTGAGATGGAGGGCATGCTAACAATGACAATGGACACATAGCTGGCCTCTACCTACCAGATGTCACTGGCACCCACCACCCACCCACCACAGCTACCACAATAACTAAGGCTGGCTCCAGACATTGCCAAGTGTCCACCAGGTGGCAGAACCAGCACCATGGCTGCTCTCTTTTCATGTTTGTGTCCCCAGAGTCTCTTAGTGGCTGGAGTGATGCTCTGTGAGCTGGAGTAACATCCAAGTGTCTAACAGTATCTGATCAACTTCTCCCTGCTCATCCATGATACACCCTGGACATCTTCCTGCCTCAGGCCTCCATATTTGCTCCCCTCAGACTGGAAACCCTACTCCAAGATACTCCCATGGAATCAGAGAGGCCACTGCTCAATGCCCTCCTTCACAGCACATCTGTTGGGATGGCTGGGTGCACCCTAAGGTCAGGGGCCACCGAGGCCTTCACTCTTCCTGTATCTTCTCTCTCTACTTATTCTTGTCCAATCACAGTGGGTCCTGATTCTTCTTAACACCAATTGGATGTGTGGGACTATCTACCAGACTCAGACCCCCTTCCTGTGCTATTTGGATGACTTGGTTTGGGGTTCCTAGTGCAGCACAGTGATCAGCTTGGAGTCTGACTGCCTGGGTGCAAACCTTGATTATATGACTTACCTTGTGTGAGCAAGTGACTTTTCCCATCTGGGCTCAGGTCCCTCATCTGCAAAATGGGGTCATACTAGGAGAGTTTGCAGGGTTATAGTGAGGAATCAGAGGATAGTTCACGCAAATGCACGCTGGAAATGAGCATGATCATCAGCAGTATATACATACATAATACTGTCTTCAGGAGGCGCAAACACAGGACGATGACATCACATTACTGTACCAGATTCATGGATTTACCCCTGCTTTGTTGAAAGCATCAACGGCCTACCAAGGACTGGGGAGATGTGGTAGCTGGGACAAACAGAAGCTTACATTGTATTTTGAGGAATCAGGTAGGAAACAAGAAAGAAAGAGAAATGGCTGTGATGGAAATGGTAAGGGTGGTGAGACAGGAGAGCTTCAGATTTCATGAGCAGAAAAGTTGTTCTGAAAAGTGACTTGTTTCATGTTTATGTACCTGTACTGGGGCTTGAACTCAGGACCTAGACACTGTCCCTTAGGCTTTTTACTCAAGGCTAGTGCTCTAACACTCGAGCCACAGCTCTACTTCTGGCCTTTTAGTGGTAAATTGGAGATGAGATTTTCATGGACTTCTCTGCCTGGGCTGGCTTTGAACCATGATCCTTCGATCTCAGCCTCCTGAGTTGTTAGGATTACAGGCATGAGCCATGGGCGCTCTAGCTGAAAGATGACTTTTGAGCTGCTTTCTGAGTGAGGGAAAACAGCTGCCAGGTGACACTGGAGGCTGAATTTCCCTGGCTCAGCAACAGCGGATGTGGAGCTTGGTACATTTGAAGAGCAGGAAGAAGGGTTTTGAGGGGCTGCAGAATCAGCAGGAGGTTGAAAGCAGGCCAGTGACATTTTTCAGAGACTTCACTAGTGCTGGTGGATGGTGGATTGCAGAGAGGCAAACACAAAATCAGGGGAGCAGCAGGACGACGAGTGTGGAAAATGGAGGGTGTCTCTGATGGAGATTCTGTAATGCTGCATTGTTTGGACATGGCTCTGGGTCACTTATGGACATCAGACAAGCTGGAGCGCTGACAGGTCAGCTCTGCTCCTACCTTGGGAAGGTGGATGGTTGATTTATCCTTTCAACCTTCTTGTCTCCCCCTCCCCCCTCAAGCCACCCCTGATTCTATGAAGGTTTTAATGTGAACTCCTAGTGTAGGAGGGAATGGTGAGGTGAAATTTTTTTAATTTCTAGACTTTTCTTCCACAACGTCTGAAAATATCAAGGAAATAAGCCAACAGAGTTTTAATTTAAAGGGAGAGAACAAACTCCTTTGTAAATCACCTTTACAATAAAATCACTATACATTTTTTTTAATGAATAAATAAAGGCAAAGAACAAAGGTGTCTGTCTAAAGGCTGGCCAAGACTCCTGTGCTGCTGGGCATTGTAAGATCTGATCCGGGCCCTGCAGGCCCTGTGCAGACACCTTCCTACCTCTTGGGTAAGTTTCTGCCTAGTATCTGTGTTACCTAGGTAACTGGCACACCTGGAAGTAGTCACCTCCCCCTCCTGCTAGGTCACATCCTGGGCCAACTCTGGTCATGCCTCCCCTCTGACCTTAGGAGGGTTCCAGGCCCTCAGAGTACATCCA
The DNA here is from genome assembly GCF_000151885.1 of Dipodomys ordii. NCBI lineage: Eukaryota > Metazoa > Chordata > Mammalia > Rodentia > Heteromyidae > Dipodomys > Dipodomys ordii. The sequence continues at coordinate 4,194,066 of NW_012267318.1, forward strand.
GATCCAACGTGTCCACACCTTCCCCACCTGGCCACACCTCTTCCTGTCCCTGGCCTAGCTAAGTCCTGGCCTGGGGGTGGCTCCCGGTTTTGGCTATTTCCCCAGGCACTGTGGGGCCAGCAGTTCAGTAAATAAACTTCTTTTCCTGCCTGAATAGTGCACTTGTTCGCTCAGCTACTTAATGAAACCAACCTACTTATTATACCTTACAGGCATAGTGGTGTTTATCTGTAATCCCAGCACTTAGGAGGCTCAGGAGGGAGGATCACCATTTCAGGAAAACTTGGGATACATAGACAGAGCATGTAAAGAAAAAAAAAAAGGCTCCTGTGCTGACAATGGACCTTATTTTCCTATCAGTTTCTTCACACTGACAGTAGCCATATACGAATGTGCTTGTTTGAAGAATCTTGGAAAAAACACATTTTTTCCCCCTAAAGGTAAAAAGGAGAACGCTTCCCTGCTGTGCTCCCATCCTATGAATCCTATTATGAATGAAACCTCAGATTTCACTTTTAATAAGGTCATCCGTTGGGGGGGATGGATTTCCTCTTTAGAGACAGTGGATGAAGGGCCAAGGGCTGGTTGTGTGTGTGTGTGTGTGTGTGTGTGTGTCACTTTAAATTACACCACTATTTTTAGACCTGCTGTGTTCTGTATTTAGAGCATTTCCCATAACCCAGGAAAAGAGGCCAAATGATGTTTCTAGAGGTCTGTCCTCCCAGTCATTCAGAAAAGACAAAACACCCGGCATTAGAATGTGGATCCCGGACCTACTGGCCCTTGACCACGTCAGCATCTCCCCACATGGTCTGAAGGAAGTGACTTGCTGGGCAGCCTGCCTCACGGTTATCAAATCAAGTCACTTAGTTCATTTCAATTTTAGGCACAGGAACTATTTTTATTTCTTACATTTTAATTTTCTTAAAATATAGTTTTAGTTTTGGATGTATTGGAGTTTGGACTCAGGGCTTTGATCTTAGTGAGCAGGTGTCTTACTACTTGAGACACTCTTATTGTTCTTATCTCATGGTTAGATTTTTGGACAGAGTCTCAAATTCTGCCTGGCCTCAGACTATGATTCTCCTACCTGGGGCTTCCTGCATACTTGGAAACCACAGATGCACACCAAAACACCCAGCTTATGAGATGGACTCTTGATAATATTTTTGCTGGCTCTGGCCCTTGAACTGCTATTCTCTAGGATCTCTACATCCTGAGTCAATGGGATAACAGATGTAAGCCACCATGCTTGATTATGGATAAATAACTTTTTAGTATAAGAATATCTCCAATATCACATGGGTAGAGAGAGTCATTATAGCTGAAATGAAAATGTAATAGGGCACCCTACATTTTCATTTATTCACGTGGTAGAACTCTAGTGCTGGTTGGGAATAAGTGAAACATTCCTAGCAGCAAGAATCACTTGGACCACACAGCTGTTATGTCTTGACATATTTTGGGTTTCGTACACTTTTCTATGCAATCGGACTTGCTAACATATAGCAGAAGGTTATTATCAGTAGAGTGAATGGCCCTCTGGCCTCAACTTCCTTCACTAATGTTAGCACATTATTCTGTCCACCCTTTATCCTATAGTGGAAACCATTATTTTTCTATCTGTCTATCTATCTATCCATCCATCTACCAACTCCCTATCCATTCATTCACCTCTCCCCTCACTCATCCATCTATCCATCCGCTCAGCCATCTATTTGTCCATCCATACACCTATCTACCTAATCAGACAAGTATAGAATACCTTTTAAGTTTCAGGCAGCAAATTTATAATCTCCTTGAGAAAGTGTCCCATGAACAATTCACGGTCTGTCTTGGACTCAATTTCCTGACAGTATCTCCAGACCACAGGATGCAACTGTCATTCTGAACACAATAGTTTGGATCCCCAGCATCTCTAGACCTATCCAACTTTCACCTACTTTCCTCAGATGCCACCAGTTCCTTTGAAACCATCTCTGGGATGAGGTGCAGGGAAGCTGAAGGCTAGCGCATGCTATGTAGCACTTAGGAAGTGTGGATTATAGTTAGCAAATGGGCCCCAACAGTAGGTACAGTCACACTAGGAGTTGATTTCTAATTCCAGTCCTCATGTTTGGGAACCCTCCTCAGTGTGACCACCCAGAGATACAGATGGGCACAGGCAGGCTCTGCCTTCTTCATGAAGTCCTTTCTGAGGTCACCTGGGAGTTACTGCCATTCTGGGCAGCCAGAAGAGTATGGCAGCAGGATGGCACATGTGGGTGATTGCCACCAGGCTTCGAAGTGACCTTCATGGCTTGTGTCACTAGAAAGCCAGCAGAGAGAGAAAACTTTCCCCCTCCCCCGACATGGTGAGCCACTGGACCAGGCTACATATTAACAGGGTGAAGGTACAACATGGATTTGGGTAGCTTTATGGGCCTCAGTTTCCCCTTTTGTGAAACACTCCACTGATAGCCTCTCAAACCCAACTGGGAAAATTCTGAACCTTCGTCCATCCTCCTTCCGGAAGCCTCCTTTTCTTCTTTTTGATTTGAGAGAGATTTATGTTCCTGGGACACAGATGAGGGTTAGTTCACCATGTAGGCGGAGAGCCCCGGCCAGAGACCCAGTATCCACCAGTGATTGGCAGGTAGGCGCTCAGCTCCAGGAATGTTCTTTTGGAGGAAATGGATGTGGAACTGTGTTAGGGGAGGTTGGTAATGGAAACGAGCCAAGATGAAAAGGTTGCTCTGGTCCCCGCGAGCGACTGGTTCCAGCCTTGGAAACAGCTCTCCATCTCCCGCCCCCCTCCCTTCCTCCCCACTCCTCCCCCACTCCCCCCTCCCTCCCCAGCTTCTAGCTGTAGCGCCTTGGCTACCGGGATTCTCGGCTGCGGCGCGGAGATGCCCTGCGGTTGCCATGGGAACCGGCCATTCACAAAGCGCCCTTCTCCGCGGCCCCTGAACTCCGTGCCCCTCCCCTCCTCCCTCCCCTCTCCTCTCCCCCCCCACCCCCACCGCCTCCCTGCTGCCAGCGCCTTCTCTGATGCTGCCATGGGAACTGCCCAGGTGCCCGGCTACGGCCCCGGCCCCGCGCCCCGCGGCTCTGCGCCCGGAGAGACGCGTGCGAGTTCAAAGCCGCGCGCGCCGGGGCTGCGCCCTGCGGGGCGCACAGTCCGACCAGACCCTGGAAAAGCGAAGCGCGGTGGATCCGCAGCAGCATCTGCCTCCTACCGCGTTCTAGTGGCTCGTGGAGGCCTGGAGCAGAGCGGAGCAGGTGTTTTGACTGGATCTCGTCCGTGAGGAGTCGGTGTTCAGAAGAACATAAGGACGTGTCTGTCCTGAAGCATCCTCTTGGAGAGGATGAGCATTAGGGAGAAATGAGTCCGATATGACTGCTGAATACTTTGAACTACTTTTCTAGTGTATGTGTATGTGTGTGTGGTGGAGAGGGGGGGCTTCTGGGGCTTGAACTCAGAGCCCGATGCTCTTGCTTAGCTCTATCGTTCAGGTTCTGCCACTTGAGTCGCAGCCTCCACTTCCAGTTTCTTAGTGGTCGATGGGGGGATTGAGTCTCACAGACTTTTCCTGCCTGAGTTGGCTTTGAGCTGCAATGCTCAAATCTCAGCCTCGATTACAACAGGCATGAGGCATTTCCTCTTGACTTTCTGTCCTTTGGAGCAGGAACCTCCAGCTATGGCTGGTCCTTGCACGAGAGGGATCTTTTTGACTTTCTAGTATGCAGCCTGTATCACTTTGAGCCAGGCTGCATTAGCATCCCTGACTCTACATTCCCTCCAGCGGTGAGCAACTCCAAAGGTCAACCCCAGAAACCTACCAATGGGGGTAAACCCGGGACAGAGATGAAAGTCTCGGACAGATCTTCAGACTGACAGATAACAGTTAAGAGGCTGGCTCTGGAGCCAAGTCTGCCCAGTCAAGCCTTAATTTCTATTTGTAGCTGAGGATATATTGCAACTTTCAAGTTTTCACAATTCTCCCCTCCACCCCCCCCACGCAGTGATAAGGAAAAATACCTGTCATAGATAGGGATTGAGAGAATGTGGGTTAAACTCATACAGGAAGTGCTTAATCAATGACAGCCATATTCCAAGAACAGGCATTTCAACAGTTGCTGTATAATTGGTAAAAGCTGCATTGAGCTTTTATAGTCCATGCTAGAGGCCTGGAAGAGGGGCTTGTAACTTCTTGGGGTGGCCAGCATTGTTCTCAGTTGTTTACAGGACTCTCAGATGGGGCTCTCCTGGCTTGCACACTCATTGTGGGTTGTGATGGAAAATTAGAGGAAGTAGCTGGGTGCTGCTGGCTTACACTTGTAATCCTAGCTACTCAGGAGGCTGAGAAATGAGGATCATGGTTTGAAGGCAGCCCAGGCAGAAAAGTCCATGAGATTTCTTATCTCCAATTAGGCAGCAAAAAGCCAGAGGTAGAACTGTGGTTCAATTGGTTGAATGAAAAAGTTAAGGGATAGTGCCTAAGCCCTACATTCAAGCCCTAGTACTGGAGCATGTGCACGTGCGTGCACACACACATGAAAGAAAGAAAGAAAAACATGAGACGGAACTGAAGAGCAAGACTCTACTGACAAGCAAGAGAATCTGAGTAGTGTCAATCCCAGAGAAAAAGCATACGTGGCCTCTCAACTCCAGTTTTCATAGGCAAATAGCCTGATGATAGGAGGTTCTGAAGTCTGCTAGTGACCTGGAGATGAGAGCTGGGCTTCCCCATAAAAAGGCACAGGCATGCCAGGCTTCTCAGAAAGTCCTGGAACATTCTAGTTTATTCTGGAATGCTCTCTCTGTGCAATATAAGACCAGAGGGCAGAGGGAAATACACAGGATTCTGGTTGTGGGGAAAATGAGGCCGGCTGATGTGTCTGTGCTGCTGAGGCATCTGGCAGCTATGTCTGGAGAAGTCAGCCTACCTAGAGAAGCCAGGATTCCAGATGGAAGAGAACTTCCTCCTGGTCCCTTGCTCTACTGGGGCTTGAACTCAGGGCTTGGACACTGTCCCTTAGCTTTTTCACTCAAGACTGCTGTTCTGTCACCAGCCACACCTTCATTTCCAGCTTTTGTTGGTTAATTGGAGATAGAACTCTCACAGACTTTTCTGCCTAGGCAACCTTTGAGCCTTGATTATCAGTTTTCAGCCTCCTGAGTAGCTAAGATTACAGGCCTGAGCTGCCAGTGTCTGGACATGACATGGAATTGTATACCTGTCACCAGATGGAGGTGATATTTAGTGAAGTTTCCCCTTAAATGTAGGAACTCTCCACTTAGGATCCTTGACTTCAATAGCAGAATAAGAATTTCTGGACAAGGCACAATGGTAAGAAAATTTGGCAGAGCTTTAGTAAGTAAACAAACAAGCAAGCAGACAGACAAAAAGTAGACAAACACAAAAATAAGGGATTCACTTTAGCAGAGAATGGGTACTCTCATGGGAAGAGAGAGAGAGAGAGAGAGAGAGAGAGAGAGATGCAAACACAAGGAGACACCCAGAGAGACACACCACTTCTTGGGCTGTTAGGGTATTTATAAGTTAAAGGCAGAGGTCTGACTTCATAGTTATACAAAGATAGGTGCTTTGTCTTTGCTGTAATATACCTGGTGTCACTTTCTGAGTTTCCAGGTAAGAATTCATCTTGCTACAAAACAGATCCTTATACTTGAGATAAGGAGGCACCTTGTGATCTGCATTTTGGGGCATGTGGCTTAAGTTTGGGGAAGCATTCTTTTCTGGAAGGCATACATAAATGCATGACTGCATCCTGTTGTCTCTCTTTGAAGCAAAGATGGCACATCTGTGTTTCTAAATACCATATTTCTAGTTTGCTTCACCAGGCCTCAGTTTCCTTGAGTTATCCTGCTTCACACCAACCACATTTCCCTCCTCAGAGCTGTGTGAGGAGGCAGCCAATTCATGGTGGCAGGCCTGGACCTCCTGACCTATGGGGATCAGCACAAATGTTCTGCCTCCACTTCTCCACTGCTCACCTCTGCTGAACACTAAATGCCATTTCTTGAGCCCTACATGTTACTACTTCCCAGACCCCAGACCAATGACAATGATCCATCGCTATTTAAAATGTGTGTGTGTGTGTGTGTGTGTGTGTGTGTGTGTGTGTGTATCTGTATGGCAACTTGAATTCAAGGCCTCATTCTCTTGTTTGGCTTTTTTTCACAAACAAGAGCGTCATACCTCACTTTTGGCTTCTGGCTGTTTAATTGGAGATAAGAGGCTCTGGGCTGGGCTAGCTTCAGACCACAATCCTCAACTCTCAGCTTCCTGAGTAGCTATGATTAGAGGTGTGAACCACCACCAACACTCAGTTTTAAAAGTTGATTTCTTAAGGCTGAAATGTGCTTAGCAGCTGCATTTCACTAGAGCTTCATGTCACCTAAATGGCTCTGGCAGCAGCAGGCAGGAACTCTGCATGCTTTGCATACTTGTGAGTGTATGTGTATGGGGATGGGATGGGGGACTGGGGGGGGTGGGGGGGTGGAGAGGGGGGTTGGTTACTGCTATTGGGGTTTGAATTCAGGCCCTCATGCTCTCACTCCGCTTTTTCACTCAAACCTGGTGCTCTGTCACTTAAGCCAAAGCTCTACTTCCAGATTCTTCCAGGTTAATTGAAGATCAGAGTCTCCAGGTCTTTCTTATCTCAGCTGGCTTCCAGCTGCATCCCTCAGATCTCGGCCTCCTGATTAGCTAGAATCACAGCTTCACTCTGCATATTGCTATACCTATTTCATGTGCTCAGTGAAATGGCATAAATTCCTAAATAAGAACCTCAGATTTCAGCCCTAAAAAAAGATAGGCTTGGGTTCCAGAGGACTAGATGGGATGGATGGTCAGGAAAGGAGTCGATCCTTCTCTTATTTCCTATCCAGCTCATCATATGTTACTATGAATGTGTTATCGTGGAGCTTCATTATGTATGGGGAAAAAAAAGACACCATTTCTACCAAGTGTCAAGACAGCCAGCTTCATCTGCATTTGCAGGTGTGGGTAGTGTGGTAATGAGGAGAGGGAGACATAAGGAGGTCGTGATTTGGGCTGGGAAAGAGGCCCTGACCCACGTACTACATTCTCCTTCCAGTCTTCCAAACAGGGTTCATGTATGAAGATCAGGCCAGCTCAGCTCAGGTCAGGCTGACTGTGCTGGTTTCCATGCTGGGGGCAGGGAGCTGCTCAGAACAGCGCCTGTATCCCTCACCCCTGGGGGTGGGGGTGGGGGTTGAGGGTGGAGCAGCACTACCAGAGAGCCCAGCAGGTCTTCTGGATCTTATTAAATCACAGCTGCCCTTAGCCTGAATCCCAGAGCAAGGGCCTGGTTTCCATCACTTGACTGTTGCTTCGTCCTGTAATCATGATCAGAGAGCACATTCCAGGTTCCTGGCTGAAGAGAGAAGCCGACTCTCCAGTGGAGGAGGCATTCCATTCCCAGTGGCTCACCATTCTCCTTGGCTCCGTGGAGCCCCTCCTTCTGTCTGCATCTGGCCACGTGTGTGGCTTTCATTTCAGACACAGGCAGGCAGAATTGGGGAGGGTGGAGGAGAAGGAGGGGGCTGGCAAGGCCCCAGTCTGGATCTGCCAAAGAGCTAAAAAATCACAAACACAGCCGGGGATGTATTTGTGCAGTGTTGTTTGTGATGGAGTTTCCCAGGGTTTGCTTGGGCTTTGCCTCTTTTATTGGAAACACCCAATAAACTACTGGCCTCAAGGCACCTTAGTTATTTTAGGGCAGGGTTTGAGGCAGTTTCCTTCAGGTTGTCAAGATTCTTTTGCTCATGTTGGTCCTTGCAATCCACACCAAATATGGTGTCCCAAGACTCAGCCTCGACCCACAACTGGGGCCAGAGAGGCTCTGTTTGCTGTCTGTGTTCAGAGGTAATTTCTCAGTGTACTCCCCCACTGTGCACCCAAAGATGACACTGGGGACCTATCAGGGATGGGGGAGATCAATTGGGCCTCCCATCTCCCATGGGAGACTTACAAAGGCACCTGGCTAAGGCTTGAAGGGTAACCAAGGTGAATGGCAAAGGTGCAGGTTTTGTATGAGTGTGTGTGTTAGTACTAGGGCTTGATCTCAAAGCCTGGGTGCTGTCTCTTAGGTTTTTTTGCTCAAGGCTTGTTCTCCACCACTTGAACCACAGCTCTACTTTCGACTTTCTGTGATAGTTTTTCAGAGGTAAGAATCTCACAGATCTTTCTTGCCTGAGCTAGCTTTGAACCTTGATCTTCAGATTTTAGCCTCCTGAGTAGCTAGGATTATAGGAATGAACCACTGGTGGCTGCCCAGCAGGACAGGTTGTCTTTGTGTGAGGTGATAACATCCCCATTCCTCTAGGTTGTAACCAGCCTAGGCAGAAACAAGGAGCTATCTGCTCATCAAAGCCCGGCAGGACTTCTCCTGCCAGATGGCCAGAAAATTAAGCCTCTGTATTTTAAACAGATTCACAGAGAATATACTCATTTTAGCTCTAGGGAGACCCTGTCGTTTGCTGAAAACTGGGGTTTGTGGGCATCTTGGTGACTGTGAATGTGTGTACAGAGGACCAGCCCTGGCTAGGAGGCCCAGTGATCCATGAGTCAGGGCTGGCTCCTGGCATTCCGGAATGTGGGGTTATTTAGGGATTCATGGAGCCTGAGGATTTAAAACAGTTGCCAGCAGCAGCAGAGCAGGCGCTGGGTTGTATGACCAATGGAATGCACAGCACATGATACTATCATGCTAACCTGCAAAGCAGCCTTCCACCCTTGGCAAAAACCTCTCTCTCTGAAGCAGGATTGCCCACAGTCAAAGTTACATCAGCGGAGTTGGCAATGACCAAGGGCTTATCCTCGGCCAGCAGGGAGACAAACGTGTCAACAAATGTACAAGTGACCGAACCTAATCTGATTTCAGCCATAAGGAACAGATGCAAGCTACAGGTTCCTGTATTCCTGTGACGGGCTAGAATATTAGGTTTCTCTCATCATCTCTCATTGTTGTGTCCTTCCCAACACAAGGTTCCCTGGATGAAAAGGTTGAATTTTCTTTATCTTTTGTGATAGTCTTGTGGCTTGTATTTTTATTTTTATTTTTGTCGGTCGTGGGGCTTGAACTCTGGGCCTGAGCGCTGTCCCTCAGCTCTTCAGCTCAAGGCGAGCGCTCTACCACTTGAGCTACAGCACCACTTCTGGTTTTCTGGTGGTTTATTGGAGATAGGAGTCTCACAGTCTTTCCTGCCAGGGCTGGCTTTGAACCACGATCCTCAGATCTCAGCCTCCTGAGTAGCTAGGATTACAGGCGTGAGCCACCAGCGCCGGCTTTGTGGCTTGTATTTAGAGAGTAGGCACTGTCCCTGGACTTTTTGTGCTCAATTGTCATTTGAATCACAGCCCCACTTTCAACTTTTTTGGGGAGGGGAATGGGGTGGGGGGGGGTGGGAGTGGTGGTTAGTTGGAGATAAGTATCTCATAGACTTTCCTAACCAGACTGGGTGCAAACCCTGACCCTTTGGTATCAGCCTCCGGAGTAGTAGCTAGGGTTACAGGTGTGAGTCATCAGCACCTAGCACAAGGTTGAAATTTCTTTCTTCTCTTTCTTTTTTGTATTTTATTTTTTGGTCCTGGGGATCAAACCCAGGACATGAGGAACCAGAAGCAGCTGGAGTCAGTGACTAAGAAACCCAGGTGGGTCGCCATGTCTCTGGAAGGTTTGCTTTACCATGAGCTGGGTGCACAGCCTTCCATTGGTTTCCTGGGGTCTTCTCCCTGATCCTTTGTTAAGATGGAACTTCCTTGGGTGCTCTGACTCCAGATGTGGGGCCAAATGGTGTCTGTCATTCCTGTCTAGGCCACTACTTCCCTGACCAGAGTCCCTTTGAGGGACTGACCAGTTATGGCTGACCAGAAGCTTTCCTTCATATTTGAACGACAGCTTGTGGGATAGTGGTATTCCCTTTCTTGAGAGGACAGCTTATAAGTTGATAACACCGACATTAGCTTTCCAGAACTATAACCCCTGAGATAATCGGCTGAAAAAGAGGTTTCTTTTGGCATACGCTTTAGAGATTTCATTCCTGTTTCAGTTGGCCTGTGGTTGCATACTTTGTAGAACAGAGTGGAAGAGAAAAATTGCTTACTTTATGGTTGGGAGCAAAAGAGAGACAGAAAAAGAGGCATGAACCCCATTAGCCCCTGGGAAGGTACCCCTCAATGACTAAAGATATATCACTAGTAACTTTACCTCTTAAGGTTTCTACTAGCTCGAATAGTGACACCCCTCCCACCCCCCAATCAAGCACCAAGGATAGCAATGGCGGTGTTCCTGTCTGCCAGGAAAAAGAATGCATTAATAGACTTCTCATCATTGTTACTAAGACCTGGGGGAAATCAAATGAAAGAGAAGAAAGGTTTACTTTGGCTTCTGGTTTCAGAGGATTCATTCCATAGTCACTTGGCTCTGTGCTCTTTGTTGATGGTGAGGCAGAACATTGTGCCCGAGAGGGTGTGTATTGGGGATGGAGATGGAGAGGGTAGTGTGTGATGCTCACTTCATGACCCTCTCCAGGGGTCAGGGTTAAAGTCTACCTTTCCAGGGCAGGCCCTCATGAACTACTTCCTCCAAGATAGCTCTATCTCCTATTTTCCATCTCTTCCCAAGGATGTCATCAAATTATGAACCCACCAATGGGTTAAGTCAGAGGTCCTATGATCCAATCACCTCTCACTGAGTCCATTAGCTGGGTATCAAGTCTTACACATAAGTCCGTGAGTGGGGACACCTTATATCCAAACCATATCAACTGCCCGTTGATCAGATAAAGCCAAAACACAGAGAAAACTATAATCAGAGCAGCTGAGAAGTTCTGAATTGTGTCCTTGTTTCAGTCAAGGTTGAGATGCACCTGCTACCATTGGTTCTGTGAATCAACACATGCCTCTTCTTGCCCAAGTTCACACTGCATTCTGTGTGTGTGTGTGTGTGTGTGTGTGTGTGTGTGTGTGTGTGTGTGTGTGTGTTAGTCAATATTGGTTTTGAACCCTGAGGCTGGGAACTGTCCCTTAGCTTTTTCACGCAAGGCTGGTGCTTTACCATTTGAGTCACAGCTCCACTTCTGGATTTTTTTTGCTGGTTAATTGGAGATAAATGTCTCTCACACTTTCTTGCCTGGCCTGGCTTTGAATTGTGATTCTCAGATCTCAGCCTCTTGAGTAGCTAGGATTACAGGCATGATCCACCAGTATCTGGCTCTACATTGTATTCTTGACATTATGCTTGCTAATCGTTCCTTAGCATTCTACAGCATGTTTCTTATCTTTTTTGGGGCATAATTTTCGGCACATGTTGGCAGCTAAGCACTCATACAGTTCAGCAGCTCTCAACACATGAAGCTGTGTTGGAAAGCAAACTTAGGAGGCTTTGACTATGAATAGGCATTGACTTAGAAACACATTTCCGATCAGGCTTAAAAGGCAGACAAGATTTTGCTTCAAACTATCACTTGGCATTTGTTTCTTTTGAAATCAGGAGCCAAAAAAAAAAGGTTATTTCAATTTGCACTTATTCGAACTTATTCAAATATTTAGTATTTACCAGGAAAAACTCAAGGTGGCAAAGAAAGATCACCCTGAGAAGATGTTAACCTTTGAGGCTGCTAGAATTTGTCGTCTTGGTGGGGATAGGCAACCATTAACCTCTGCCTCCAATGGGGAACCAACAAGTAGGATTGAAACCAGATCAGATTTTCCTGTTCTTCCCAATCCATCCATTTCAAATCAACTCTACACACACATACTGTCTACACATGCTGGGGACTCAAAGGAAAGCCCTAGTCTTTTAGAGTCAGGCCCATTAAAATTCTAGTCACCTACTACAATCAAACCCTTGTATAGATCTCTTTTCAAATACCCCATCTTGGCTCACTTTATGTTGCTGTACAGAGTACTAGAGACTATTTGTAAAGAGAAATACATCTGAGCACCAGTGGCTCAGGCCTGCAATCCTAGCTGCTGAGGCTGAGATCTGAGGGTCATGGTTCAAAGCCAGCTGGTGAAAGAGAGTCCATGAGACTCTGTATCCAATTAACCACCAAAGAGCTGGAAGTGTAGTTGTGGTTCAAGTGGTAGAGCACCTATCTTGAGTAAAAAAGGTGCCTAGGTGCACATGAATACACACACAGACAGAGACATAGACACAGAGACACACAGAGACACAGACAGACAGACAGACAGACAGACACACACACACACACACACACACACATACAGAGGAAGAACTTATTTCTCACAGTTCTGGAGGCTGGGAAATCCAAGACTGAGGACCTGTTATGTGCTAAAGAAGGCCAAGTTTGCTCTTATGACAAGTGTACTCTGGGGATAATTACCCATTCTCTTGAAGGCAATATGATCTTCCTGATCTAGCTGCTCACTTCCCAGCACTGTAACGCTGTGGACCATGTTTGTAACACATACATTTTGGGGAGATACATTCAGACGACAGCATCCGTAGACCAGTGTCTTGGCTAGAGTCAGCTTTTGTGACCTCCTGATCCTCCTGCTCACCCTCACTGTTCCTGGCACCCAGAGGGAGCCCTATGTTCCTCTTCCGCTGACCCACTCAGCCTCTACCCTGTGTAGCAAACCCCACCCCAACTCTCTCCTATTCACCTGGTCAGGCTCCACTCAAAGCCTCCACGCCCAACTCCAATATACCTTCCTGATGGGATTCCCTTCATATTTGTTTTCCTCCCAAATAAGGGAATTGGAAGAGGGCTTTCAATTCTAGCCTTCCATACATGATGTTCCTATGTAGGCGATACACTCCCCACACCTGCTGGCACCTATGTTATGGGGAGTATCCTCACAGTGTCAGAAAGGGCCCGGGGTCTGGTGGGACAGGTGGGTACGTGGGCTGTGGACACTACAGTGAGTGCTGGGGCCCTCCTCTGGGTGCCACTCCTGGCAGTGAATCTGCCTGTTGGGCTGTTTGCACAGACCTCTCCTTGCCCTCAATTTCCCCTCAGTCTGTTTTTGGGCTCCCCTCCAATCCTAGGGTGCTTTGTCACCTGTGCAGTTACCTTACCTGGCTGATATGCCTCTCTTTCCCCTCCCTGCCAGGAGCTCCTGAAGTCAGAAAGTCCATCCAATTCTTCCCAGGCCCTGAGTGAGTCTGGGAGACTAGGTAATAGTAAGGGCATAATAGACACTTATTTAATGAGTGCATGGACAAAGAAGACCTGCCTGTATACCCCCAGGACACAATCTCTCTGGCAATATCAAGTATAATTTTATAACAACAACAATACCCACTGACAGCCCAAGCCCACAGGCACTGTTCTAAGCCTGTCCTGTGGGCTCCTATTCAAAAGAACCACCCAGGAGGTAAGGCCATTGTCACACCCATTTCCAGAATCCAAAATACTGTTCCATGGTGGAAACTCTGGTTCTCACCTTCATTTTTAAGATGCATGTATTTGCTTACCAGCATGGCTAATTCATTATCACAGGTGAGTGGCTTAAAACAACACGAATTGTCTTATACTTCTGCAAAGTCTAAAATCCTGGCACCGGCAGGGCCTCCTTCTTTCCTGGGACACTCAGGAAGAATCTTTTCCTAGACCTTTTGCAGCTTCCAGAAGCTTCCTGTTCTCCTTGGCTCCTGAGGCTGCATTTCTTTCCTCCTGGTGTCTGTTAGAATTGGCTGTGACCTTCCTGTCTACCTCTTGTAAGGAGGTCCTTGTGCTTTTATTGGAGTCTCCAAATCATCCAGGATAATCTCCCATCTCAAGTTCCAGTTTCATCCCATCTATTAGGTCTCCTGCTGACCGGCTCAAGGGATTGAAGCATGGTCACCTTGGGGGCCAATTGTTTCTCCTGGTACAGTATAGAAAAGCAAGAAATGTTAAAAAAAAGTTTATAAAAAGTGTGAACTGAAAACTGGGAACTATGGCTCATGCCTGTAATCCTAAACTACTCAGGTAGCTGAGCTCTGAGGATTGCAGTTTGAAGCCAGCCTGGGCAGGAAAGCTCATGAGACTCTTCTATCTCCAATAAACTACCAAAAAGCTGGAAGTGGAGCTGTGGCTTAAATAATAGAATGCTAGCCTTGAAGAGAACAAGTTCAGGGATAGTGCCCAGACCCTGAATTCAAGGCCCAGGACTGGTACAACGAAACAAAACAAAAAGTATGAACTGATAAGTATAAAGCACTTTATATATAAAAGATATGAATACTTTCCATAGCTTCAAGCACTCCAAACTGCTAGATAAGTACTTCTGAGTTACTGAAGTGTCTCAATAATTCATGCTTGGAGATTTTAAAATACAGTTACCCAGGTTTAATGATCATGTCTCAATGTTGGGAGTTCCATTCTCATAATTCTGTTTTCTTTTTTTTTGGTGTTCATACTGGGGCTTGAATTCAGGACATCGAGATCATCTTTATCCACTCAAGGCTGGTGCTCTACCACTTGAACAACACCTCCACTTCTGGCTTTTGTCTGCTTAATTGGTGATAAAAGTCTCATGGACTTTTCTGGCTTTGAACCATGACCCTCATATCTCAGCTTCCCAAATGGGAATATAAGTGTGAGTCACTGGCGCCCAGCGTTCATTTTTCATTTCCTACAATCTTCAAAGACTAGACTGTTACTGAATTGCTGCTCTCTGTGAGACAATGGAACTTTTTTTCACTATTAGAGAAAATGAATATATTGAAGCTCTTCACTGAAGAAAGATTATACCAAGTCTGCCATTAAAGCAGCCATCAGATGCTTCCAGTTCCAGACTCTGAATTGGAAATGTGTAATAGCCATTCTCAGGCCACTGTCCAGTCATTCAGTCACCCAGCTGGCACTGGCAGGATTCTCCACACGTGTCCTGAGCTGATTATCCTCTGACACGCCCACAGAGGGGAAACCACACAATACCCAATGATGATGTCACACCACTGGAATACCAATGAGAAGATGGGAACCAATAAGCAGGCAGCACTGGTTTCCTGGGCACTGGTAGAGAGGGGAGGCTACCAGAAACCGGTAGGATTCTAAACAGGTCTTTGAACCTCTGGGGGAAACACTGGATAGAGATGTAGCTGAGGTACAGCCCAGAGAGCAGAGCAGGTTAGGGTGAAAGGGCCTGCTTGCTGAGCCCTGAGACTGTGGGTGGATTGAGCTGGGTGGGGAGGGAGAGTCATGAATTGGCTTTCTGGGTTCTGCTCACTGGAGGCAGCACAGAATCTAAATCCTGACTCATTCAGGTTTGTTTGTTTTTTTAAATTTTGTTTAGCCTCAGATACCACTTCATTAAAAAACCTACTGTATGTGTGTGTGTGTGTGTGTGTGTGTGTGTGTGTGTGTGTGTGTGTGTGTGTGTGTACTGGAGCTTGAACTTGGGGCCTGGGTGCAATCCCTTACCACCATTCTCAGATCTCAGCTTCTTCAGCAGCCACGATACCAAGTATGAGCCATTGGTGCCTGGCTTCAAAACCAACATAATTTGAACCAAGACAAGATCTATTTCCCTGATGGAGACTCACAGGGCACCAGCACATGGCTGACCACTGGAACCAAAGGCTTCCCTGGACCGGGTACCTTCTTTTGAGTGTCAGTCTCCGAGTGACACACCCAAAATGCTTCCTTTCGTCTCTTTGTATTTCCTAACTCTGGTTACCTTTCTCAGCTGTTGAACTAGGAGCAGACAACTTAACCTCTCTGACCATCGCTTCCCTTCTGCCGACCATAAAGCACCTTCTCTGGTGGTTGTAAGGATGACAAGATTCAATGTATGTAAAGTTTCCAGCCCAGTGCCTGGAGCTCAATGGGCACACAAATAACATGCCAACTGCCTTCACTGGGAAATTCTGCCCAAGGGAAGCTTTAATTACAGTTGCTTTCTCTTCCTCTCAATTCAAGGGTTTGCTTCCAAGACAATCAACAGACCAGGGAATTCTGCTACCTATCAGGCCCTGGTAGCCAACAGATTCTGCTGTTGGCACAAATAGCATCTCTCAAAGCCCGGACACTTAAGCAGGTGCCAGCTTGTTGCGCCCTGGCTCTCAGTGCACGTAGATCCTTGACAGTTACACAAGACATGTGCTTAAATATTTACCTTGCTCACAGCCACCCCAGCATGGAGGGGCTCAGAAGAAAAATCTGAGAAGCGAGATGGTACTGGCATCTTCTGTTCCTAGCTTTGGTGGAACATATGTCTCTATGGGAGAGCTCCTCAAAAGACCGGGCAGACTGTTGGCTTAAAAAAATAACAATAATCATCATCACTTAGGAATACACAGGAGGCAAGTTAGATCTTGGATAAAAATGAGGAATTTAGAGTGGTTCCCCAGCACCATTTTTTCCAAGTATTCAGGGACCAGAGCTAGGTGTCTATATAGAAAAAAGGCTAGAGGAAGAATGGAGGGGGGGAGAGTCAGACACGTTCTAGTACCAGCTAGGCATCTGACATCTACTTGGGTTATCTTATCATTAGAGCAGGAATGCTCTCCATCATCCATTTGATTGTTCTACAAGTAAGGAAGCCTATACCTCAGAGAAGGTAAGCAACTTAGCCAAGGCCACATAGCAACAATGTCCACCATCCTTTCAAAAAAGGTCTTTGAGGAAATAGGTCCCTAACGGGCACACTTGTGGTGTGCCACCAGGTACTGCTTCCTTCTGTAGAGCCAGATTTTCACACTCATGAGGGGCCATCTGTTAAGACCAGGTCAGCGTCCAGTGGGCTACACAGCCCAGGGGTCAGAGACACAGGGGAAGGAGGTATTGTAGGTCCCTTTGCAGAAGTGGAGATACACTTTGCCTGCCACCATCAGCCATTCTGATTTTGTAGGGGCAGTTGCTGTGCATGTGGTTTGGGAAGATAGTCACTTTTTTGGGGGTGCCAGTTGTGGGTCTTGAACTCAGGGCACTGTCCTCTTGGATTTTTTTTCCCTTTCTGGTTAATTGGAAATAAGAGTCTCTTGGACTTTGCTGCCCAGGGTTGGCTTTTGAACCATGATCATCAGATCTCAGTCTCCTGGGTAGCTAGGATTACAGGTGTGAGCCACAGGTAT
Source organism: Dipodomys ordii (assembly GCF_000151885.1). NCBI lineage: Eukaryota > Metazoa > Chordata > Mammalia > Rodentia > Heteromyidae > Dipodomys > Dipodomys ordii. The sequence goes on from NW_012267318.1 coordinate 4,211,130, forward strand.
CCCGCAAATGGTCACTTCTAACAAACATTCTTTCCTGATAGTTTTGATATAGGGGAGCTGATAAAGGGGGCGGGGAGAGATGGGGCTCCTCCCAACATAGTTTCTTGTTTTGGCCATAGCAGCACTTCTTCCAGGACATCTCAAGGAATATTCTAGAAGGCCAGTCTATCCTGAAGTCAATAGGCATCTTAACTTGGCTTGTGGTTGTGCTGCAGAGGAAAGTTAAGACCCCAGGAAGGAGCTGTTCCAGCCAAGTCTTAGCTGACACAGAGTTGCCTCTCACCCCATCGCCCAGAGGGGTGGCATGTAAGAGACAGATGGGCTCATGAGTCCCACAGCTGAAGTGTCTTCCTGGAAGCCTGGATTCCAAGGAATAACTTTGGCTTTCGAAAATCATAGTCTTTTCTGTCAGGCCTTTATCCCCTGAGCGCCCCAGAGCTGTGTGACCAGTTCTGGGGGACTGCCAGGACTTGGAATGAGCAAAGAACCACATCCCCTGAGAAATACCTGAATGCACCAGGGACCAGGACTTGTCTCCCAACATCTGAGTGTTCTCAAAATAAATAAGTAAATAATAAACAAAAGCATGAGGGAGTCACACCAGAGTTCCTTGTAACAGGAGAAGTTTGACAACTTTGCCCTCGGCACCCTCTCCCATTCATTCTTCAGGGTTCTAAGCACTATCTTGGTGACTAATAGGAAACTCCATTAGGCCTTTTAAGAAGGGAATTAATGACTTCATCAATGTAGTACTTGGTAAACTGTAGAGAAATCCATCTCCCCTGTGCTTGCTGACTCCAGCAGGGAGGGAGAGATGTTGCCAGAGAGGGAACCTTCTAGTCTGTTGTAAAGGTACCTCACCTGGGTACCACTGACTGCTGCTTTGACTGAAGCCAGGCCCCACATCATGCCTGGCACCCCCAATTCCTGAGAGAGAAAAATCAAAGAGGAAGACATAAAGAGCATAAGGAAATGAGATGTGTACCGCTGAATTGAAAAAGAAAAAAAAAACCCTACAGCAAACTGACCAGTGAAAATATCAATAGTAAATTAATAAACAGGGTTTTTTGGTTTTTGGCAAGCTGAGCTTCGGTCCTGAATGAGAAAAATTGGTTGTTTATACAGCCTGAACTCTCAGGCTAATTACTCGCTTTGAAGCTTTGTAGGCCTGGCCAATGACAGAAAAATGTTTGGAAATATAAATAAATAAATAAAAGGACAAACGTTTGGAAGGGAGCCCAGGAAAGGCGGGACCGGTATAAAGGGAGGGAGGCAGCTGGAGGGTTCATTCTATAAAATTAAGGCATCCTCAGGAGTGGCCTCGAGAAAATTTCCAGGCCTCACTCTTTCAAAATTGTCCTTTTATGCTGAGAATGGTAGCTCCTGCTTGTAATCCCAGCACTAGAGAGGCTGAGGCAGGAGCATTTCAAGTTTGAGAGCTACCTTGGGACTTCTAGCAAGAGCCTGTCTTAAAAAACAAAAGATGAGCACCAATGGCTTGTGCCTATAATCCTAATTTCTCAGAAAGCTGAGATCTAATGATCATGTTTTGAAGCCAGTCTGAGCAGAAAGATCTGTGAGACTTATATCTCCAAGTAACCAGCAAAAAGCTGGAAGTGGAGCTATGGCTCAACTGGTAGAGCACTTGCCTTGAGCAAAAATGCCCAAGAACAGTACACAACGTACAAGACTTGAGTTCAAGCCCTAGGACTTGAACACACACACACACACACACACGCACACACACACACACACACACACACACACACACACACACACACACCTACTACCAGCACCAGCACCAAAAAAAAAATCCAAAACAAAACTAAAAATCCCAACCAGACAAGCTGCTCTTTCTTAGGGACCTGCTCAGTCCCCTTTTCTCAAGAAATCCATAGCATCTACTTAGCAAATCCTTCCTCCTTGGAAGTCAATCAGTCCTCCTTGGGGACTGGGACAATAGGAGTGCTGGGAACTCACCCAGCCTCCATTAATTCTCCTTAGAACGTTAGCTTGACTAAAATAACGTATGTATTCATTCTACAAATAATATAACCACCTGCTGAGCCTTAATTTTTCCTTTTTTTTTTTTTTGAGGTGAATCTTTCGAGATTCAGGAATTGGAGAGGGTCTTTTAAAAGTATCAATACTCATAACAATGGCAGCCCAAATGGTGGCTTTGGGGATCTGTGAGTTTTAGGGTCACTTGACCAGGCCTTTCTTTCTGGTTATTGATAGGTATTTGAAAGCACATGCTAGATTAATAAAGTGGAATTGATGGTTTGTGATTGTGTTACTTCAATGGGTGTTGCTGTGACAAGGCAGAATTAAGGTAAGGGAGGAAAAGTTCATTTTGGCTCATGGTTTCCCAGGTTCCAGGCCATGTGGGGCTCAGTCGCATTTGAGCAGGCAGAACATATAGTGGAGGAGGTTGTTCATCTCATGGCAGCAAGGAAGCAGAGCTGGGGAGGGAAGAGCTGGAGCCCTGCCCCCAGCGACCTAACTTCCTTCCACTGGGCCTCACTTCATAGAGGTCCCATTACCTCCCGAGCAATAGCACTTTGATCAAGACTTTATCTTGGAGATATTTAAGATCCAAACTGTAATAGTTCATGTGACCCACAAAAGTTTAATTAATTAATATGTCAGGATCAGCCTTACTAAGCTTTCTTGCTCCTGGCTGGCACTTAAGCCACACCTCTGCTTCTGGCTTTCTTTTGTTAGTTAATTGGAGATAAATCTCTCAGCTTTGTCTGCTTGGACTGGCTTTGATCCTTGATCCTCCTATCCTACCTCCTAAGTAGTTAGGATTACAGGTGTAAGCCACTGGTGCTAAGCTAAACAGTTAAATTTGTAAAACTATTTTTTTTAAATCTTCCAGTCAGCTAGCTCCCTAAGTTTTGTAAGAAATTAGATTATACTTCCAGAAATTAGAGAATCAGAAAAGAAGGCTTTATGTATTACTTTCAAAGGTGAAAAGACTAGAAGACACTAAGTTTAAGTAAAAAAGAGACAGGATAGAAAATGTCACCACTTGAGAAGCCCAGTGGAAAACTTGAAACTTCCCTTTTCCTGAGCCAAGGACTCCAATTGACAAATATTCATGAACCTAATGCAAAGCCAAAGAAAGAAAGTCTTGGATGCCTTTTGTATTTTGTGTCCTGTACTGTTCCCAAAAGAATTTAAGTACTTGACACAGGAAACATAACATATAATTTAAATAAATATTAAAAACAGGATCCAGCAGGGCACAGGTAGTTCGAATCTATAATCTAGCTACTTAGGAGACTACGATCTGAGGATTGTGATTTGAAGCCAGCTGGGGCAAGAATATCTGTGAGACACTTCAATTAAACAGCAACAAGCCAGAAATAGAGCTGTGGCTCAGGTGGTAAAACACCAGCCTCCAGCAAAATAGCTGAGGGAAAGCAGCCTACAGAACTTGAACCACTTCCTCCTCCTCCTGCTCTTCTCTTCTTCTTCCTCGTAGAGTCTATGGAAACTGAACCACCATCACCACCAGCAGCAGCAACCCCTCCCTCCTTTTTTCAGGGGGTCCTGGGTCTTGAACTCAGGGCCAGGGCACTGTCCCTTAGTACTCTACCATTTCTAGATTTTTGTAGTGAATTGTAGTGAAAAGTCTCGTGTGTTTTCCTGTCCTAGGCTGGCTTTGAACCACAGTTCTCAGATCTCAGTCTCCGGGGTAGCTAGGATTACAGGGGTGAGCCACTGGCAGCCCTCCCCTTTCTTCTTTTGAGGTGCTGGAGATCCCAGAGGCCCCGGGCCTTATGCATAGTAGGACATACCCCAAAGCCACACCCAGCCTGGGCTCTGCACCATTGTGAGCCCCCATCCCTCAGCCTGGGGGCGGGGGGGGGGGAGAGGAAGGGGGCAGGAGGGAGACCTCCCTGTATCCCTAAACTTGAGACATCTCCCCAAAAGAGACCAGAGTGGGCAGTTCATTTGCAAACGAGAACCACTTTCTTCTTCCGTGTGCGAGTATTTTCCCCTGTGTCCACATTCAATGTGTCTGGTTGCTGCGGTGTGGAAGCTGCTTTATGCTCGAAGATCAGCGAGCGTTTCCCTCTGGTAGGAGCCTGCTGACTAAGGCGCTTTGGGAGCAGCCTGCTCATGATTAAAGAGCCATTGAAAACCGGGCTCCCCCGTGGTGCTCCCGCGCGGTGCTCTGCAGTAGGCAGAGCAGACGCGCCATCTAGTGGCCGCTCTCAGAACGGCCGCACGCAGAGCACCCGCGGGCTCTGCAGCCTGGAGCGAGAGACCCCCCTTCCCCGCCCCCCCACCCCCACCCTCATACCCCATCCAAAGATAGGATTTTTTTTTTTTTGGTGAGAGAACACATTACATTTTTATTTTTAATACTGGTCTCAGGGCCTGGGAAATGTCTCTGAGCTTTTTTTTTCTTTCTCAAGGCTATAGTACTCTACCAAGTACTTCAGCCACAGCTCCACTTCTGGCTAGTTGACTGGAAATGAGTCTCACAGACTTTCCTGCCTGGGCTGGCTTTCAACTGCTATCCTCAAATCTCAGCCTCTTGAGTAGCTTGGATTACAGGTGTGAGCCATTTATGCCCGGCTCCATCCTTTATGCTTTTAATTTGCCTTCCATTTCTAAGGCAAAGACGTTCTCTCCCAACAGTTCACTGCTCCTGGCTGGCAAGACCCTGTTCTTCTGTCTTCCTTAGCCAAGGTGGGCACCAGGAAGCTGGGCTAAAAGACACAGTCCACTTGCTCCTGGGGTTGGTGGCTGCCTTTCTGGGGGCAGGTGCTAGGCAAAGATTCCCTTTTAGAACAGGAGATAGAGTTGCAAGGAGCAAGATGCTCCTCAAACCGGGCCTGAGACTGCAGAACTGGTCCCTGGCCAGCCTTAGAGAGGGGGTGAGCCTCAGGGCCTGGCATAGCTATCTAACATGGAATCCTCTACTTGGCAGTCTGTGTTCCCGACTTCCCTACTGGACCAGCTGCCTTCTTCCCCATCCCTTCCACCCGACTATAGACTCTCTGCACCTCTAACTTCATCCCAAGATCTCTCCTGGAGAACCTGGCCTAATGGACTGAGCCATCTAAGTGGTTCTGCCTAGGCTGGGCCAGGCCCTGCCACAGAATGCAGGCCTTTTTCCTGGCCATGCAGGGGACTTGGATCAGGAGGGTCTCCTGGAGTAAGATAAAGAGAACGGAGCTGGGGGGGGGAAGGTTAGGGGAAGAGCTGGTGGCTGCAGGGTAATAATCGAGGATCAGCTGTTAGGAGAGGAGAGTTTCTGCTCCGTTCTGCTTCAGTTCTAAAGCACAAGTCAGCTCCCCTGGGCTCATGGACTCTGTGAGAAAACCCTGGAAGCCCATTGTCTTCCGTGTGCTTGCTCTGAGGCCTACTGTAGCACAGCTGCCCGGCTCAGGCCCCAGAGGCTCTGGCACAAGGAAGGGTCTCAGGACACAGAGGTGGCTCTGCGGTGGGAGTCTGGGGCAGGGGGCCTTGGCAGCAGGGTAGTGCTCCTTTGCTCATCTGCTGGAGGTTGGTAGGTGTTGCTCATGTGGAGAAAGTCACAGTGCCCATCAGGCCTCACAACCGTCTTGCAGGAGGCTGCTAGGAACATGTCATTCCCTTACACTGTGGATGAAGCCGGAAAGCGAGGAGACAATAACTGGTACATGGCCCTTTCTTCCATGGACTGTCTTCTTCCTGAAATAATTAGCAGGGACTTACAGGTGCTCAAAGGCCTCTGTCAGTGGGATTGGGAAGCCGTCCTTAGGTTTCTGAGTCAGGAAACGCTGCATTCCCACAGATTCTGATGGGTTTCATCCACACGTAACTCTCACGTGAGGTGACATTACCTTATTTGTTATGCAATTTTGACCAAGCATAGTTTTTTAAATTTTTTTATTTTTATTTTTGTCGGTTGTGGGGCTTGAACTCTGGGCCTGAGTGTTGTCCCTCAGCTCTTCAGCTCAAGGCGAGCGCTCTACCACTTGAGCTACAGCGCCACTTCCGGTTTTCTGGTGGTTTATTGGAGATAGGAGTCTCATGGTCTTTCCTGCCAGGGCTGGCTTCCAACTGTGATCCTCAGATCTCAGCCTCCTGAGTAGCTAGGATTACAGGCATGAGCCACCAGCGCCCGGCTTAAGCATGGTTTTTAAAAAAATAAAAATCAAAGGAAATTTCAAAATCAGTTTTGATTCCCCAGCACACAGGTTCCATCTCAGGTGACGGGTGAAGCCCTCAGCCAGGCCCAGGTGCCAGTAGCTCACACCTGTAATCTTAGCTACTCACAGAGGCTGAGATCTGAGGATCACAGTTGGAAGCCAGCCTGGACAGGAAAGTCTATGAGATTCTTATCTCCAACTAACCACCAATAAAAAGAGGTAGAAGTAGAGCTATGGTTCAAGTGGTAGAGCACTAGCCTTGAATGAAAAAGGTCAGTACTCAGGCCCTGAGCTTATGCCCCAGGACCAGCATCCCCCTAAAACAGGCACAATTGAAGATTGGTTGCAAGATGACAAGTCTTTAGTGGAAAAATGAGCTGGGCATCCACTGTATCCTGAGCATGTGTAGAGGAACTGATGTAGTCTACAGTGCTATTCTCAAATTGTACTCTAAGTGACACACAGGGAGGTTTAGTAATCTGCTAATGTCACAAAGCCAAAGAGTGTCAGAGCTGGACTTTGAGCTCAGGCACGGTGGCACAAAACCCTGTGTTCTCTCTCATTCTGGGCTGGCTCTCTGCCTTCTAGGATCCAAGAACTTGGATGTTGGGATCCAAGAGCTCAAATTTCATCTCCAGATCTCCCTGCCTCTTTTTTAGTGCTGATCCTAGAGATTGAACTCAGGGCCTCGGACTCTCACTTGAGTTTTTCACTCACAATGGTGCACTACCACTCAAATCATGCCTCCCATCAAGCATTTTGCTGGTTAACTGGCAATAAGAGTTCCACAGACTTTTCTGCCTGAGCTAGCTTCGAATCCTGATCCTCAGATCTCAGACTCCTGAGTAGCTTGGATTAATGGTGTGAGCCATCAGGCCTGGCCTGGTGTCTTTGAATCTCTTCTTTACCAGTTGTAGGAGTTCAGATAGTTTTCATATTTCTATTGGACTCAGTTTCTTCAGCCTGAGTGTGAAATCACCTGTGGCAAGGAAGGCATGTGGTTAAAACAAGCCAATAATGTTAAGGGTTTTGGCTGTTGCCCGGGGAAATCTGCTTGTGATGACATTGAATAAATAGAAAACTTTTGGATCAGAGCCACCTACCAACCTTGAAACGGCTTCTTGAAAGAAGCTGCCGGTGGAAAGTCAGCAGCCCAGCCCAGCCACCCCAGGCCGTGAGACAGGAGATCTGTGACCAGCTTGTAGCACCGAGAGAGCCAGACAAGAGCTCTTTCCTGGTGAATGCCTAGTCGCCCAGACCCAGGGATTTTCCAGCTGCTGGCCATGTGTGAGCGCCTTTCAAGAGACTACCGTTGGCAGCCTGCCATGCCCTGCACGGTCTCCCAGTGCTGGAATCAATGCTACCCTTGTCCTCTCAGAGGCTGGGTGGGCTCGAGAAGCTGAAGAGCCCAGCATAGCCCCGCCAGGCTGCCTGGAGCGCGGCAGGGAGCCAGAACAACCAGGTCTCCTGGTAAGGGAGGGGGAGGGGACGTGGTTACCATCAGCTCCCACTGAGGGTCTGGAAGAATTATCCCCAGTACCAGGGCTGGCTTTGTTAAAGGAATTCCAGCGGGTTAGGATCTATTGAAAGGGAACATTTTGTTTTGTTTTGTGTTTGGTGTAAAGACATAGGCTCTAACTCACGCTCAGAGAGGCTGAATATTAGTTCTAGAAAAATCTTCCTTCCAGGGCAAAAACCAAAGGGAAGAGAATCTCGGTTCTGAAGACAAAGGAAGGAAGGAGTATGCATGCAGCGTGGGCAGCACGGGTGTAGCCGGTAGAGCTGGTGGCCAGGTGGACCTTTTCTGGAAGCATTGTATAATTTCCCTTATCATCTTGACCTAACTGGACTATTCCAATTAGGAGGGTTTTTTTTTTCTTTTCTTTTTGTGCCAGTGCTGGGGCTTGAACTCAGGGCCTCCCATTCTCACTTTTATTTTGTTTGTTATTGCTCAAGACTGGCACTCTACTGCTTGAATCACACCTCCACTTCTAGCTTTTTGCTGGAGATGAGAGTCTCTTGGCTTTGTCTGCCTGGGCTGGTTTCAACCTTCAGTCCTCCTGTTTCATTGCCTCAGTAAGGCTGCCTCTCCCTTCCTATACTTTTGTCTTTTACTTCTTGCTTTAGAATTCATTCGTCTTGTTTCCTTCTAGGTGTTTTGTGAACTGGCTCCTTTTCTTTTCTTGTTTTCTTATTGGCTGTGCTGTGTGGGCAGAATCTGACCCACACCTATGGTAGGTGAGAATCGTACGCCTGAATGACACTCCCAGGCCTGGGCCCTGCTTTAATGAATTTTACAAGCCAGGAATTCCTCTGGGCACACCTCAGCTGCAGTGGCACAAGCCATTTCTAAGAATTAGAAATAGTCATACATCCCTATCTTTCTCCTTCTCATGCATACGCCTTTATATGCAAGAAACTTTTATTTTCCTCAAAAAATAGTGATACATATTTATACACTGTTATAAATATGTATTTCTGAGTGATTGCTAACATTAATGCAGAAGGTAACTCATTTAAAAAACAACAAAACCCCCAAAACAATAACAACAGAACTTTTGCCCTAAGCTAATACTTAGAAGTTTTTTATTTGCTTTTGCTCAATACATGTTTATTTATTATATACCAGGTGTGCAGTGTTTAGAAATCACACAGATGGACTGGGAAGGTGGCTGGGAAGGTAGAGCGCTTGCCTTGCATGCATGAGGCCCTGGGTTCAATTCCTCAGCACCACAGAAACAGAAAAGGCCAGAAGTGGTGCTGTGGCTCAAGCGGTAAGGCACTAGCCTTGAGCTGAAGAGCTGAGAGACAGTGCCCAGGCCCTGAGTTCAAGCCCCCTGACCGACCAAAAAACAAACCAATAAAAATCACATGGATGAGCTGTTGGCTCACGCCTGTAATCCTAGCTACTCAGGAGCTGAGATCTGAAGATCATGGTTCAAACTTAGCCCAGGCAAGAAAGTCGGTGAAACTTTTACCTCTAATTAACTACTGTATAAAGCCAGATATGGAGCTGTGGCTCAAGTGGTAGAGCATTAGCCTTGAGCAAAAACACTCAGGTATGGCACCCGGGCCCAAAGTTTAAGACCAGAGCATCCACACACGCGTGCACACACACACAAATCACACGGAATAGGCAATGCGTTTGCTCTGTGGAGTTTTGAGTTTAGAACTGTACGCAGTCTTTTTTTTTTCTTTTTTCTCTTTTTGTTGCTAGTCCTGGGACTTCCCAGGACCAGCAACTCTGGGCCCTCGGCTCCTTTTGCTCAAGCCAAATGCTCTACCACTTGAGCCAGAGCTCCATTTCTTTTTCTATGATTAATTGGAGATATAGGTCTCATGGACTTTCCTGCCCAGGCTGGCTTCAAACTGTGATCCTCGGATCTCAGCCTCCTGAGTAGTTAGGATTACAGGCGTGAGCCACCAGCCTGGTGAACTGTATCCTTTTGGTAAGTGTGAGTCATAAGAAGACATATTTAATCCCTCACTTCTCAGCAAAAACAATAAGTTACCTGAACATTTAGGGCTAAACTACCTCCATTTTTGCATCTGGCAAGAGAAGAATCAGTCGAGATGGGGACTCAAGGTGATGGGAATGCTTATTCGAAAAGAAAGATGGCAAAGAAAGCGAGCATGTGGCACACCAGGCCACAGGAAGACAGTGCTTTGACCCGGCTCAGCCACTGTACATCACCTTCCTAGGGTACAGGAAGATGGCCTTGGCTTCAGTAGGGAGAGCTGGGGTCCTTGAAGATGGCTTTCTGATTAGTGGGTATGCTTTCTGTTTCTGGTAATTCTGTGACATCAAAGATTTACTGTCCCGTCCTTATTTCCTCGTTCTTTTGTAGCTCCCTGTCCCCATTTTTCTTGTTAGCTGGGCTTTGGTTTTCCTTGCTGTTTGTCTGTTAGATATACAGGCCTGCTCTGACCTATATCAGAGCAAGCATAGTTTAGAAATAAGCCAGCCAATTCCATGGTAGTGATGTGGAAAGTGGCCAACAGGATGGGACAGGGGAGAGGGGAGGACGCCATAGGAGATAAACTCACGGGCGGGGGCCATTTGGAGGGTAGAAATCCAAGTTGAGCTGTGAGTGCCAAGTTGGAGATAGCCACACCGATGTAGGGCAGTAAATAGTTTTGATAGCAGCAGAGCAAGTGCAAAGGCCCTGAGGTAGGGGACTACCCAGGGAGTGCAAAGAACAGAAGGGAGTCAAAGTCAGGGACAGAGTGAGGAAATCCCGGAGTGAGGAAATAAGATTAGGAGTAGGCAGAGAGTAATGAGGCAGGGTTCTGAGGGCATGAGGTGGGGAAGACGAGATTGGGCCTCATGGTAGATGCCTCCTGAGTCTAGTGAAGGTTTGCTGTGTATAGAGATCCTGTTGTCAATCAGTTGCTGCACAAGAATGAGAGAGAGAGAGAGAGAGACAGAGAGAGAGAGAGAGAGAGAGACAGAGAGAGAGAGAGAGAGGTGGGTTTGGACAAGAAGAGCTCACCCATGTTTAGAGATGTCTATAATAAAGCCTTAAAAGAACTGTGTAAGCTGCAAAAGGAACAAAATAGAAAGAGAATCCTTGAAGAGTTGCAGACAAACCACACGGAGCAATAGCAGATGCCTCATTCAGGGACGAGGGCTGGGCTGATCAGAGGGAATGTGTCCACCGTGTGGCTTCCCTATTGGATGCTTCCACATATGGATGGGTTACGTGATGAAGTGCCCGAAGCCACCATTGGAGGAGAGTCCGGCCATTCACATTCACCTGGGAGGCCAATGCTTCCAGGGATTAAGGCTGCCGAGACTGTGGCAGCCGTTGGTTCTTGCGGCTAGTCTGTGCCTGCTCCGAGTGGATAGAAGTCTGATGATCATCGAAATCACAGGTGGATCAGAGATGGCAGTCAGGGATTAGAACCCAGGTCCCGTCAAGTCTTGTGGAGGGTCAGCTAATGACCAGTGCCTCCTGGTGCCCACCTGTGGTATGACTTGTTAATGCTCAGTGTGATCAAAGGCAGAGAGCAGAAAGGCAGGTGTTGGGACACACACCTGTAATCCCAGCTCCGTGGGAGACAGAGGTAGGTGGATCTTCTTCTAAGGCAAAAATGAGACCAACCTGAAAGATAAACCACAGCGGCAAGGCCTGTGGCGTGGCTTGAGAGACAGGGAGGCTCTGAGTTCAAACCCCAATACTGCTAAGTACTTATTTGTGTGCTCACACTGGCTTTTGAACTCAGGGCCTGGACTGTTCCTTAGCTTTTGTTTTTTTTCTTCCTCCTCAAGGCTGGCACTCTACTACTTGAACTGTGCCACCACTTCTGATCTTTTGCTGGTTAAGTGGAGATAAGAGTCTCCCAGACCTGTCCTTCTTAGCTGTCTTTGAACTGGGATGTTTAGATCTTAGCCTCTAGAGTAGCTAAGATTCCAGGAGTGAGCCACCTGTGCCTGGCCCAATCTGGCAGAACGGATAATTAAATAGGTAAAGAAGAAACGAAGGGAGGAGAGCCATGAAGGGGGTTGGCAAACGTGCACATGGGCACCCAGCACCTCTCAATGTCTTTAGATCCTCTCTAGAGGGAGCTGGGGATGAGAAAGGAAATTCTACCCTATGGGGATCCCCTTCCCCTCCTAAATCAAGCATGCATTGATTCAATAACTCTGTAAGTATTTAGTGGATACTTGTCCACGCCGGGCACTGTACTGAAGGCTAGGGATTCTGTGGAAAATGAACTATACATGGTTCCTGTGCTGGAGGAAATGATAATCTAGTTGTGGAAGATAGAGAGGAGATGGACGAGTAACACAGTGAAGGAAATGGGGAGGAGCAGAGGTGGGACTGGCCCCGGCAGAGTGAGCAGAAGACAGGAGCACACACAATTCCAGGCAGAGGGTATGTGCAAGGCCCTGTGGCTGTAAGGCTGTATCTGTTTTGAGATGCTGAATAAAGACCCATGTGAGAGAAGAGGGAAGTGGAGAAGATATAGCATGACCTGAAGTGAAAGAAAGACAGAAGTGGATCATGTAGAGCCCCAGGTCATGGCAAGAGTTTCACACTTGTTCTGATTTCAGTCTCATTGCTTTTCACAGCATCTCCAGCTTCACCCAAACACTCTGAAGTTTTGCCCGTAGCTCATGCCAGCCTTGCCCTGGGGTAGGGCGGCCTTTGCCAGAGGCCGGGCAAACTTCATGTGGGGATTTCACCTTCCCCCTCTTCTCCCTACCCAGGAGGGCGGCTGGCCCCAAACATGGGACACACACAGCTTCTGGCTCCCGCAGACAGCAGGGAGTGGGGCAATTCTCTGTCCTCAGTTTCCCCAGTGGACCCACAGGCACACGGGCAGGTCATTGCTGGGAGCATTCGGCCTGGGGTGAAACCAGCGGCCCAGCAGGAATGCAACCCCCTAAGGAGAACAATCCAGAAATCTACCGTGCAGGGGGCAGGCACAAAACCTTCCTCGGGTCTGGCTTACTTCACTTAATATGATTGTTTCCAATTCTTTCCATCTTCTTACAAATGGGGCAATGCCATTCTTTCTGATGGAATTCCAGGCTCTCTGGTTTCCTTCATTTGTAATGATTAGTATATGTCTAGGATAGTCCTAGCAAAGGATCACAATAGCTCAATAGCTATGTACAGATGACCATAGAAGATGATGCTAATTGAAATGAATTCCAAGATATGTAAACAAGAGGGTCTTCTTTGATGTTGTTGTTAATGTACTGTGGGAAGTTATTTCTCTTTAAGTTTTTTTTCTTTTCCTCTTTGGCCTATCCCCTGTTAACACTGTATTTGATTTTGGTACCCCGTGTCTTGTATATATGTTTATCTGATTTGGGGAAGGGAAGGGGAGCAAAAAAAATGGTGGGACAAAGGACAAAGGGTGAACCAATGCAACAGTGATACTCACAAGACACTATGTTAGACATGAACTTGACAGCTTGGAGGGGGGAGTTAGGGAGGGGGAAAGTAGAAGAAAAGCAAAGGAGGTGGTAACAATAGTTGACAAGAAATGTACCCATTACCTTACATATGTAACTGTAACCCCTCTGTACATCATCTTGACAATAAAATTAAAAAAAATACCTACCTCAGGTTCAGTGCCAAGTAGCAGGCCCTTCCAGGGACTATAGAGGGTCACTGTGCATGCCCAGAGACAGATCCCAGCTGGCAATAACCATGCCCTGTCCTTACAATCATTCCCAGTACCCCAAGCCTTTGGTTGTCACACAAGTTATCCATTTTGCTTTGCTTTGCTGTGTGTGTGTGTGTGTGTGTGTGTGTGTGCTGGTCCTAGGGCTTGAACTCAGGGCCCGGATGCTGTCCTTCAGTGCATTTTGCTCAAGGTCAGTGCTCTACCACTTGAGCCAGAGTGCCACTTCCAGCATTTTGGTGGTTCATTGGAGATATGAATCTCACAGGCTTTCCTGCATGATCTGGCTTCAAATTGGGATCCTTAAATCTCAGTCTCCTTAGTCGTTAGGATTAGAAGTGTGAGCCAGCAGCTTCCTGGCTCACTTGAAGTTTTAATACGCAGTTTCACTGGCTTGAATATGAGCTCGCATGCAGATCATCAAAGAATGACTCGAGGAGAATTTAATATGAGCCTCTAGCCAGGGCTGCAAGCCATATCTGTGCTAGTGCTGAAGCTCCCGCCTTGGGCTTAAGGTCAGGAGTCATTTAGTGGAAAGTATTGTTTTGCAAGGTGATAGACACCTTTTGAGTTGGATTGCTGGGAACTTCAGGACCAGCGAGCATGGGGCATGGACATGGCTAGAGTGGGAAATGTTTTCCTCAGGATACAAGGAGAAGAAATAGGTTTCTTTCATAGATTGTGAGAGTCGGGGAAATATCACTGTGGGTAGGCCATGTGTCCTCTCAAATGCTTCAAATATTTGGGTACTTTGAGAAATAGCCATATAAGCTTTTTTTTTTCCTGTTTAAATTCCTGGCAGGTGTCACTGGCCCACACTTACAATACTAATTACAGGGGATCCTGGAAATAGGAGGTTCATGGTTCGAAGCCAGTTCTGGCAAAGAAATGGTCCTACGACCTCAGTCCACAGCCGGGTGTAGTGGCTCGTGTGCCTGTCATTGTTAGCTACAAGGCAGATTGAGATCAGGAGGACGGAGAGTCCGGGAAAAGAACATGAGTTCAGTTTCCAGAAAGTAAAGCTGGCCAGTGTAGCATACACTCGTGATCTCAGCCACCCTGGGAGGCCTGAAAAGTGTGCAGATCAGGACTTGGAGACTCTATCCTTGATAAGGAAAAATCTGCCCTGATCAGAACTAGTTTAACCTGATATTGCCAGAATCCATTTGCAAGTAATTTTTGAGAAACTCTTAACAGTGGGAGCAAATCAAAACTCAAAACGCCGGTGTTCTAACCTCAAACTTGGCACTATAAAACCTGGTGCTATAAAACCTCTACTCCTGTCTGTTGGGGCTCAGACTGTGGAGTGAGTAGGAGTGCCTCCTTGTTATGCTTATCATCATAATAAACCTGAGTTGTCCAACTCTCTCAGTGTTGTCTGGTTCTTCTCAGAGTATGTGCTACAATATCCTAAAATAACCAGAGAAAACTAGGGCTGGAGATGTAACTCTGAGGTTAAACCCCTGTATTACCAATAAATAATAAATAAAAATTAACTTTTTCTTATGGAGAATATCAAATATAAGTAGATATTACCAACTTGGGATAGGCAGATCTATGATGTGTGTGTGTGTATGTGTGTGTGTGTGTGTGTGTGTGTGTGTGTGTGCTGGGTCTGGAGCTTGACCTTGCTCTCTTGTTTAGCCTTTTATGTGCCAAGACTAGTGCTCTGCCACTTGAACCACAGCTCCACTTCTAGCTTTTTGCTGATTAATTGGAGATAAGAGTCTAATGAATTTTTCTGACTGGTCTGGCTTTGAACTACAGTCCTCAGATCTTAGCCTATTGAATGGCAAGGATTATAGGAGAAAGCCTCAGGTACTAGGCTGGCTTCTTTGAAACCCTGTTGCCCATTATCTACCTATTGGATTCTTTGAAACAAGCTTTAATCAACAAATGATTTGATCTGCATTCATATTTCAGTATTTATCTCTAAAAGAAGACTCATTTTAAACATAAACTACGATATCATTGTCACAGCTAAATATGTAACAATTCTCAATACCATCACATATTCAATTAGTATTCAGCTTTCCCAACTGCCTTACAAATGTTTCATATGTATGTATATATGTAGATGTGTATTGTGCAGTTTTGCTCTTAATTTATTTAAATTAGAATCAAAATAAATCCTACTTATAATAGTTTAATAGGTTTCCTAAATCTCCTTTGTTTTGAATTCTCTCTCCTCTTTCCCTCTTTCCTCCTCTTTTTCCTGTTTGTCTTCTTCTTTCTCTGCTTCCTCTCTTCCTCCTCCCACTCCTCCTCCTTCCTTCTTTCCCCTACCCCTTCTTTCCCTTTTCTTTCTTCTCCCACCTCCCACTTTCCTCTCTCCTCCTCTCTCCTCCCCTTCTCCTCTCTTCTCATCTTTTCTCCCCTCCTCTTTTCTCTCCTACCCTCTCCCTTCCTCTTTTTTCCTCTCTTGTTCTCATCTCTGTTCTGAGCTTCCTCTCTTCTCCTAACCTCTTCTCTTCTCTTCTCTCTCCATTCCTGTGTCTCCTGCCTCTGCCTCTTTCTCTGTCTCTCTGTCTTTGTCTCTCTCTGTTTCTCTGTCTCTGTCTCTGTTTCTGCCTGCCTGCCTGCCTGTCTGTCTGTCTGTCTGTCTGTCTGCCTGTCTGCCTGCCTGTCTGTCTGTCTGTCTGTCTGTCTGTCTGCCTGCCTGCCTGCCTGCCTGTCTGTCTGTCTGTCTGCCTGCCTGCCTGTCCTCAGAGTTTCCTGTAGCCTGGGTTTTGCTATTTTCATCATTCTGCTGTTGTTGGGCTTGTTGCTTTGTCCTGTCCCCTGAACTTTCTACGATGCCACAGGATTTTCTGTCACCTGGAAATCAGATCTAAGAGCGTGGTGAGGTTGTGGTTTCCCCTCTGTGTGGTTTTGGTGAGATCGTCGGTGTTCCTGTGCCCTCCTTTCAGGAGGACCATGTTGGGTGATAGCTTCTCTTCTTGGTGCTAGCAGCCATTGGGATTAGTGCCTGGATTCACTGCTTAAAAAATATCAAAGTCAACCAACATAACCTTCAAGAGCAATTTTGGATTTAGGAGAAATGGAGCAAGTTTCCTGTGGAACCTGTGACTGGTACTGGTGTGGTGCACACTGGCTGCTTTGGCTGAACCAACATAGAAGAGACCTTAGTGAGGGAAGTCCAGAGTGGAAGCTGGGGTTCTCATGCTTTGTTTTGGCAGCTCTGTGGGCTCTGATAAATGCATGATGCCAGGCATCGTGCGTTCCAGTAGCACACAGCGTGGTTGTACTACCCTCTGAGCCCCGTTGTTACACGTAGACATCATCTGTTCTTGAACCCCAAGCCTCTGACAGCCACAGAACATTTTCCTGTCTGTATAGTTTTCCTTTGGCAGTGCGAAAGGAAGGCTTTCCTAGTGGCTTCTTTTCCTTAGAGTGAGATTTCCTCCATGTCCCTTTGTGGTTTGATACCCTAGTTCCTTCTGTTGTATATTCTGTTGTATAGTCTGTTGTATACTCACACCAGTCTTATTTAGCCACTTACTAACGAAGATCTTAGATGGTTCCGGTTTGGGGAAACTTCAAATAAAATCACTATAAATATTCATCTCCATGTTTTCATTTTCTTTTTCTTCTTGGTGCCAAGATTGGAGCTTGAACTCAGAGCTTGAGTGCTAACCCTTTACTTTTTTTGCTCTATCATTTGAGCCACAGCTTCATTTCTGTCTTTTCAGTGGTTAATAGGAGCTAAGTGTCTGAACCTCGGTCCTCAGATCTCAGCATTCTGAGTAGCTGGGATTATAGGCATGAACCACTGGGGCCCAGCTCTGAGTTCTTCCTTTGGAAATTCAAATCTGTAACCTGCTGGCAATTAGCTTAAGTCTTCTCATTTTCTGTGCATGTGGTAGACCTCAGAATACTTCTGCTATTAGGCAGAAATGTCACTCAGACTCCCCCCTCCCCTTTTCCATGTATTGATTGATTGATTGATTGCAGTGTTGAGGATTAAACTCAGGTCTTTGTGTTAGGCAAGTGCTCTACCACTTGAGCAACCTCTCAGTCCTTTTACTTTTAGTTAGTTTTCCAGGTAGTCTTGAACTGGCTTTTGCCAGACTGAACTTGAACTCCCGGTCTTCTTGTCTCCACCTGCTGCTTAGCTGAGATAATAGACTGGCTTGCTTTAGAGACAGACTCTTGCTAACTCTTTGCCTTGGCTGGCTCAAACAGCAATCTTTTTCTCTCTCCTTGTTGCTGGGTCTCAGGGGTGTTTTCTTTATGTTCTTCAGTCTGGTGTGATTCTAGCTGTCAGGAGGCTGAAATCTGAGTATCAAGGTTTCAAGCCAGCTTGGGCAGGAAATTCTGTGAGACTTTATTGCCAAGTAACCATCAAAAAGTCAAAAGTAGAAGCGAGAACAGCAGCCTTGAGTGAAAAAAATGCTTATGCCCTGAGTTCAAGCCCCAGTACCGCCACGACAAACAATCAATCAACAGCAAAGAAATTCATCTTTGGGAAGAGAGAAGGAAGCAATGTTTTCTGAGAGTGTCCAAGAGCCTGAATTTGTATTGTTGACTAGAACAACAACAAATATAGCTGATTAGTTAATGGACTAATAATTACACTGTATTTCCTTCAGCATGGCCTCAGGGGGCCAATAAATGAAAATCAAGATCAAATATATCATAGACTTGCTGGATAAGAGTTAATAAGAAGTGGAAGCAAGATAAATGATCACAGATGGGCTGGAGACAGAGCTCAGTGGTAGAGCACTAACATGCTTCATTTTCTCCCATGTGGGCATATACAAAGTCTTGGGTTCAATCCTGAGTACTGGAAACCAAAAACCCAAACCACATCCTAAATCATTGTTCATTCTTTGGGGCTGTAGCTGTAGCTTAGAGGAAGAGTGTTTGCCTGCCACACACAAGGCCTTGGCTTCACATTTAACACTGCACACCGCACACACACACACACACACACACACACACACACACACACAACTGGAGCAAACATCTTTGATAAACTCCTTTGATTGTGGTAAGATTGCTAGGAAAATGAAACTTCTGGGTTGAGTCCATCACAATCACATCTGGAAGTGAGCCGGCCTCCTGATTGCCAGGGCCAGTCTGCTTGCTCTATGAGTGGGGCAGGGAGGGCATTGTTGGACAATGAAAGCATCTTGGGTCAAAACTCTGTGATAAACAACTTTAAGGGGCCGGGAAGGGGGCTCAGTGGTAGAGTGCTTGCCTTGCATACATGAGGCCCTGGGTTCGATTTCTCAGCACCATATAAGCAGAAAAAGCCAGAAGTGGCCCTGTAGCTCAAGTGGTAGAGCACTAGCCTTGAGCTGAAGAGCTGAGGGACAGCGCCCAGGCCCAGAGTTCAGGTCCCACGACTGACAAAAAAACCAACCAACCAAACAAAAAAGCTTTAAAAACACTAGAATCAACTTGCATTGGTGGTGTTCCCTCACTAGGCCTGTTTCCTAAGACTCTCCATCTGTGGAACAATGAACTCAGCTGCTACGCTCAGAGCTAGGTTCTAGAGAACACCAAATGAGCTTGGATATGAGATTTAAGTGCTTTGGGTCCGAGGCTCCATGACTCATGTCAACACCATATTCCAGAACATTTTCTAGAAAGGTGAGGGCCTTTGGTTTCAAGTAAGGGAACTGTGTCTATGCTTCTCCTAGATCACTGGCCCTTGATTTCACCTGATTGCTTCCCTAGATGGTTTGCTTTTCTTTTAGGCTTACGTGTCCTCTTCTGGTTTGCTTTGCTTATGTATAACACTTTTGTTACGTTTAATTCCTCACAACGTATGTGGTTTTGGCTTATACAAGCTTTGTGCTAGCTGTATTCGGGGCGGCTGGTCTTTGAGATGAGAGTCCACCAGCCGTCCTCCAGCTCTCCAATAAAGACTCCCAATTTGGCCTCTTAAGTGGTTGGCTTCTGTTTCTTTTTTTTTTGGGGGGGGGGGTCTGGTCGTGGGGCCTGAACTCTGGGCCTGGGCACTGTCCCTCAGCTCTTCAGCTCAAGGCTAGTGCTCTACCACTTGAGCCACAGTGCCACTTCTGGCTTTTTTCTTTTTGCTTAAGTGGTACTGAGGAATCGAACCCAGGGCCTCATGCATGCAAGGCAAACACTCTACCACTGAGCCACCTTCCCAGTCCCTTGGCTTCTGTTTCTTATACCTGGGTTTCCTTACATATCTTGGCTTGTTCTCATATCTGTGACGTTCTTCATTGGCAGAGAGACAATGCCGAGCTCCAACTTTGTGTCTGTAGCCCATGTCCCCCCTCTGTCTGTCCCTGGAGGACCCTCTGCACCCCTCACTTGGGAGTCTCACCTCTCAGGGCTGGCTTTGGGTAAAGGGCCTCACATTTGTCAATTCCAGCAAGTTAACAACTCTTCCTGTTCCCAGGAAACCTCCTTACCGCCTCACTCCCAGTGCCCATGTCCTTCACTTCCTTGTTTCCATTTCCTTCCTTCCAGCTGCCTTGGCATTCATTCTCCTGGCCTCACAAGCTCTCATGCCCAAGGCACTCCTACCCCATCTCCCCATCTTCCTCAGCATCTACACACTTACAGTCTGCTCTCATGTTGCATCTAAACGTTTTTCTGTGTGTAACTGTGATTGTGACACCTTTTCTTTAAACCTGTGTGTGTGTGTGTGTGTGCATGCACGTGCATGTACATGGATGCACATTGGTACTGGAGCTTGAATTCAGGTCTTGGACACTGTTCTTGAGCCTTTTTGCTCAAGGATAGTACTCTACCACTTGAGCCACAGCTCCACTTGTGGGTTTTCGGTGGTTAATTGGAGATAGGAGTCTCATAGACTTGTCTACCAGGGGTGGCTTGAAATCACGATGCTCAGATCTCAGCCTCTTGAGGAGCTAGGATTATAGGTTTGACCCATTGGTACTGGACTGCTCTCTTAAAACTTTTGAATGGATCTTGTTATCTTAGGAGTATACCTGGCTTCTTGGTGTTGCTAGAGATGGAACTCATAACCTCTCAAAGCTCTAACGAGTCAGCCACACCCTCCAGTCCTTTTGTTTCAGTTTGCTTTTCAGATAAGGTCTTGTGATTCCCCCACCCCACCCCCAACTTTGGATCTTGATCCTCCTATTTCTGCCTCCTGAGTAGGGTGCTTGTCCCTAAGCTGGGTTCTTGGGTGGGCTCTCAAGGCTCTGTCAAATCAAGGTCCTATCTGCTCCTCTCCTAGCTCTGTCCATAGAACATCAGAGGGCCAGATTCCCACCAACCCTTGTTCTCTACAGCTCCTTGAAGCCTCCCCCTGACTTCGGGGACATCCATGTTTCCATGACACCTGGCCCCCCACAGAGTATCTGATACCAGCTCTCAGGAGCAACTCCAGTGCTCACTCTCAGCCCAGCTTGTGACTATACATTTATAGGTGATCTCACTCAGCCCCTTCCTGTGTCTCCCCCTCCCTCTTCCGCTCCAGCCTGGCCTTCCTATGACCAGAGACAAGGCCTGTTTTTGCCACTATGAATGCTCAGTCACATGGCTGGTGCCAAGACAGTGTGAGTACAAGTTGGGTGCATACTGGGGTGTGATGAATCAACTGCATCGCCCACAGGAAAGACCTTTGATGTCTCTGCCAGCTCATGAGAACCATCTAAAATAGGCAGCTCCGGGGAGAAAAAGAAAACGTTTTTGACGCCACAAAGAGTCAAAAGGAAAGGAACACCCTGATCTTCTAAGGCAAGAATAAAAAGAAAGACAAGGTCTGGAAAGAATCGCTTATCATTTTCACGATTAGTTCTGTGCTTCTTTTCCTGTAGGCTGATGAGTAATGCAACACGACTATAGATATAATTAGCATTGAAGTTCCTGCCTTATCTCAAACTCGTATCAGTTTCCACAGAAGTAAATTTCATACCCGACAGCTATTGCTGAAACTCGTGCTGCAAGTGGGTGACATGAGGCTCGTGATGGCTCCAGTTTTTGGAGCCCATGGTCAGTGCTATTAGAATCCCATGGTCACTGGTGAATCACGCCCAGAATCCTAGCTATTCAGGAGGCAGAGATCTGAGGTTCATAGTTGGAAGCCAGCCTGGTCAGAAAAGTCAGTGAGCCAATGAAGCACCAAAAAGCTGGAAGTGGAGCTGTGGTTCGAGCATGCCAGCCTTGAGTGAAAAAAGCTAAAGAATAGGTGCCTAGGCCCAGAGTTCAAGCCCTGGTATTTGCAGGAAGAAAAGAAAGCAAAGAGAAACCTCATGCTCATTCTCGGGCTGCTTATTCTTTCAAATAATTTAGACACAAATTTCAGGAGAGGATTAGATGCCAGTGAATGATAACCTTACTCTAAACAGTGAGCTATGAATGAATAAGTTGAGATTTGCTTCCGGTGATCCAGAACTAATCCTGAATGAATAATAAACTAGGTCATCAGTTAGGCTGACAGAGACTAAGCACATCTATCTCCTGAGCTCGCAAGACCTCTGTAGACAATACTGTTTCCTGCTGGGAGACGCGAGCTAATTCCCTCACACTCCGGTCTCCCCAGGGGACCATCAGTCAGTTTTTACACTTGTCTCAAATCAAAGTGAACCATGGGGTCCTGAATTAAGCATGAAAATTACGGTGAGAAGGGTAGGAATGTTGCATGTGTATACACGTGCATCTATGTGTATGCATGTATATACGTACATGGGCACACAGCTGGTGCATGCAGTGTGCATGTATATCCATGCATATTTTGTACAGGTGTACATACATACATATGTATGTATGTGAATCTGTCTGTATACATGCCTATGTGCATTTATGAACTTGCACATGTGGTATGTGTATACATGTCTAACACAGGTATCAAAATATATTGCAGGTCTTTTGCCTGAGCCCACAGTGACACTGACAGGGACTCAATGCTCAGGCAGAGAAGAAGCCATCCCCATTACAGAGTGTAAATTAGCTGTGGAAATATAAACGGAGCCAGAGATTCACTAGGCAAATCTAAGGGAAGGGGAAAAAAATCGCTTGATGCCTTAATAAGCATCATGTATTAAAAACAGGGGAGAGCTGAAGAATAGAACCTGAAGCATACAAGACCTGATCCATCCTCTCCCTGTTCTTCATGCTGGTAGATGTACCACTAGCCTCCAAGCAGTGTGCATGACCAGAGTGTGCTCTTCGGGATATAGATACAGATATAGATATATGGAGACTCAAAGCACTCAGCTAGGTAGGGAAAGCTAGCACATCCATCTCACTTAGCTCTAATCCACGGCGTCATCTGTCTAATATTTTAAGGATGATAGTATTTAAAGAAGAAAAGCCTCTCATTTGTATTCATCAGGCTATCCCTATGCCATCTAAACAAATTTTTATTCATTTGTTCAGATCTGGACTGTTCTGACTTCTTTAGGAGGTCAGGGAAGTAGAGTATGTTAGGTTGATTTACCATTTTTGTTTTTGGCTGTAAATGTCCCAGGTCGTCTGTTCCATGGACTGGCAGCTCTCCACTGCTCTATGTCCTTGCTTCTTATTTGCCTACACCTTGTGTCCTAGTCTGAGAATGAGAATGTCTTTGGCATAAGTCTAAGAGCTCCCAAGCTAAGCAATGAACAGAATAAGAAGAAGGGAACTTTAAAAACACACAGATGTAGTCAGGCACCAGTGGCTCATACCTCTAATCCTAGCTAGGCAGGAGGGTGATATCTGAGGATTACCATTTGAAGCCAGACAGGGCAGAAAAGTCTGTGAGACGCTTACCTCCAATTAACCAGCAAAAAACCAGAAGCAGACTGTGGCTCAAGAGGTAGACCATCAGTTCCCTAAAAAAGCTAAGGGACAGTGGCCAGGCCCTGAGTTTAAGCCTGAACATTTTTTGGTATGTGCTCTCTGTCTGTCTGTCTGTCTGTCTGTCTGTCTGTCTGTCTCTCTCTCTCACTCTCTCTCACACACACACATACACACACACACACAGATCTCTGAATTCCTCCACTTTCTACTGAATCAGGGACGCTTTGAGTGAGAATAGAGGCACACAGCCTTCTGAGTCACCCATTGGAAGCTTCCAGGTTCTCCCACAAAACAGTGGCCTAAATTGCAGGCCTAGGTTTTACTGCGTAAGTCTAAATTAGAGGAAAGAAAACTAGCCTTTGTGGCAACAATGAAATATTATCTCTGAGTCTGATTCACATTTTCTAAGTCATGAGACTATCAAGTTGATTTTACTTGAGAGTAATTCCAGTCCAATGTCCAAGTAATATTTGAAGTTTTCCCTGAGTGCTTCTGGATAGCTACCTTCCTGTAGGATCATTCTACCCTAATCATTCCTTGCCTTCCCAAATCCTGAGAATCCTCACAGCCAGCGATCACCTCTACCATGAAAACAGCAATGACTACATTAGCTGCTGCTCCCTCTGAACAATCCCCTGGGCTAGTCAGAGGCGTATAATTTAACACTTAATTGTTTTCTAATTGCTTCGGATCTCTTCTGTTCCCTCACCCCATTATAAGCAGCTCAAGGGTGGAGCATGGTTCCCTTGTAATGTCTTTAATAAGACTGGTTGCCTGCCTGGCTCACCCGGATGGCCCCAGACACCCAAACTGGCATGAAATTGGTTCTCCATGAATATTTGCTGAATTAATGAATTTGGTGACAGAATGATCATTGGAACATTTAGTCAGAAAAATCACAGTCTCCAAACAAATGATACCCTTAATCAACTCCCTTCTATTTGGTTTCATCATTTGGTAGATAGATCCTTTTCTGAGTTGGGACACTGTTCTCCATGCTAGAGACATAGCAAAGAATGTCCTTCATTGAATTCCCACAGAAGGGTAAGTCAAGAGCTCTGGAGAATGGAGCTGTTCTTCCAGATCTTGGAAACTATGAGCAAAACAGGATAGAGGCCATTTTGGTAAAATCATAACTCAGAAAAACATGATGTATCAGTTCCTGTGACTAGGCTTTGTAATTGTTCAGCTCAAAGCAATCTGATATATGAGACAGAGATACAGTGGGGACTGGTTTTCTTCCCTTCCAGGGTCATCTACTCCAGGTTTTCAGAATGATCAAGATATTGTGAACTGGGCATTGCTGCTTCCTTTAATTTTGGATATATTTTGTGTTAAGAATTTACTCCTTCAACCTTAAAAACCTGAAAAAGGAAATTAAATCAGATTTAAGGAAGTGGAAAAACCTCTCATGCTCCTGGATTGGGAGGATTAACATCGTGAAAATGGCAATCCTGCCCAAAGCTATCTACAAATTCAATGCGATACCCATCAAAATCCCAACAACATTCTTCAATGATATAGAAGAAGCAATCCAAAAATTCATATGGAATAATTGAAGACCCTGAACAGCAAAAACAATCATTAGCAGAAAGAATAGGGCTGGAGGAATATTAATGCCAAACATCAAACTCTATTACAAAGCCATAGTTTAAAAAACTGCAGAGACTTGGAAAAAATTTTACTAAGAGAAGTAAGCCAGACACAAAAGAAACATAGGCTACATGGTTTTCTTCATTTGTGATAACTAGAATATGTCTATAAATCTGCAATGAATAGTAAAAGACAATTATACTTGGACATGATTAAACAGTACTCTGAGCATTCATACACTGAGAACAAAGGAGAATATTCTTAGGAGAGGATTACGGTGGCTCAATAGCTATGTGCATATGACTATATAAAATGATGCTTATGAAAATGAGCACCTTGAAATAGAAACAAGAGGTTTCTTATTGTATAGTTTTCAGTTCTGTCTTTGTTTCTCCTTTAGTTTATTACCTGTTGTCACTGTTTTTTTTTTTCTGTACCCTTTATCTTGTATATGAGTTGATCTGATTTGGGGTAGGGAAGGGGAATCACAGAAACAGTGGGACAAAGGGTGAATCAATTCCACAATTCTCACTAAACAATGTGTTGGAAATGAACTTTACAACTTGGGGGGAGGGGTGAAGGTGAAAGAAAATGAGGAGGTAACACTGTTCAAAAAGAAATGTACTCATTACCTTACTTAACTTACTAACTGCAGCCCTTATGTAGGCCAACTTTATGCTAACGTTGAAATAAACAAAAAGAATTTAGTCCTTCAGATCTGGGGTGCTGGTGTCTTATGCCTAAACCTAGGACACTGAGATCTGAGGATCATGGTTCAAAGACAGCCCAGGCAGGAAAGTTCAGGAGACTATCTCCAATTAAACATTAGAAAGCCAGTAGTGGAGCTGTGGCTCAAATGGTACCAGCCTGAGCAAAAAAGTTAAATGATACTGTCCTAGTCCCCAGAGTTCAAGCTTTACTACAACATGCTCTCTCTCTCTCTCATAAGCACACACACACACACACACACACACACACACACACACACACACACACACACACACACACAATTGGCCCTTGAGTAGCACAAACCAAATAAGTACATGTCTTGTCTATAGGCTACTTGTCTCTTGGATATCTTCTCTCTTCATGACAGTTCTAGAAACTCTCAAAAGAAATCTCAACCTCTTTCTAGAGTCTTGATTAGAAACCATCCAAGGCTTGGTGATTTGGTCTAAAGGATTAATAGCATTGGTTTTGCAGAAGAAAATCCCCTTTATTCACAACCTTGATTGTTATGTTTTCCCTGCTTTGTGTGTCATCTGCAAGCATCAGCACTCTACGCACACTCAGAAGTCAGCGGCAGGCATGTCAGCCTATGCCAAGGCCACCTTGTCCTCAGCGTATGGCGTCTGCAGTGCTGGCTTGTGGTAATTACCAAGTGAACCGATTGCCGGAAGAAGCAGCCCATGGAGATTTCTACTGCTAAGTAATTAGGATTGGAGACGCTCTACACACCATTAGTGTCACTTTAGGGAAAAGGATTTTACAACCCGCGTGGCAGGCACTTGGTCTGAAGTCCTGTGTCTTTTCAAGTAGGAATGGATACAGAAAAAAAGCAACCAGAAAAAGGCACTGAGACAGGAGAGGGAGAGAAATTATCCAGCAGAGGTGAGGAGGAAAGGTGAAGGAATACAAAGGCCATCCTGAATGTGGCTAGTTTTCTGTTTACTGAAGAAAACCTGTGTACTTATTTACGTGATCAATGTCTTGTTCTAACCTGCAGTTGTCCCTAAATAAAGGGATAGCTGTCCCATAGGAAGACAAGCTCTTGTGACGGGGTGAAGCCTGCTGGTCACCCCCGAGACAGGGGCTTTCTGATCTATGGACCACTCCAGGTGGGATGTGACTTTCCAGGTAGTAAGACAGGCCATTGCTGAGTGGGTTTTTGTATTCACTGAGAAGCCAAAGGCAAGTGAGATGAGACAGACAAGAGATTGAGGGAAATGCTTGTGGAAGATGATGTGGGTGGGTGGGGAGGGGGACAGGATGGGGGGAGGATAGAGCCTTCAGAAGGTGAGGCAGGGCTGAGTTCTGAGAAGAGAGGGAAAAGGGAAGGATGGGTAGCTCCTGTAGCAGCTCAACCTGCAGCACAGTTCTGAACAGGTCTCTACCGTGCCAGTGAAGAGACCCAAGCCAAGTGTGAGCCACTGGAGGGATTGTGAGCTGGTCAACGGTTCCAGCTGACCAGCTGTAAGCTTCGATGCCTACACTTGGTTGGAACAGCCCAAGTGAAATATGGCTGAATATGAAGGCCAGGGCATATCCAAGACAGGGCATCAGATATTCTCTGAAGCAGGTACCCTTGATGGGGAAGCTTAGTGGCATATACCTGGGCAGAGAGCTGTCACCCACCCAAGGAGTTCAGGCCCATTGCCCTATGTCCCAGGAAGACATAAAAGTCACACTCTATAAGCTACTCCCCTGCTGGGTGATTAGAAGTTACCCGGTGGTACAGCAATACTGGTCCACTGCTGACTTCTGAAGGCTCAGGACAGCTCCCTTCACGATCACCATTGAGAACCCAACCTGCTTAGAACCCAGCCTCAGTGGGAACCTCCTCCTTAACAAGCCACTTCATGGAGAGGGAGTTGGGAATTGATTTGAGTGCTTTATCGCTAAAAGGTGCAAGAGAGCATTTTGCTTTAGGCCCCGTCAATCATGCTCCAAACAAGAAACAATAACACATTCATGTGAAGGTCATTAGTTGAGGGTGGTGTATGAAGCTATGGGCAGGATAGAAGAAAACCACAATGGGTAGTGAGTGCAGTGTTCTGGTTAGTAATAGCTCAGCGCTTCCAATCCCTCGGTCAAGGGTGGGGAGGGAGGGCATCAGCTCCAGAGGAGAGCATCTGGAAAAGCACGTATGCCTTGATCTTTGAATACAGGGAGCAGAGAGGTCGGGCGGCAGCTCAGGAAGTAAGCTGGAAGAGAGCTGGCCTCCCTCTCTCCTCCTCTGGTGACATGGTGCCCAACCAGAAACCAGAGGAGCAAGGACCTCCCAACATGGTCAAGACAGGCGAGCTTCCAAGAGCAGAGAACAGGTGCTGCTGAATAGACTGGGAGTGGAGAAGCAATAGCCAGCAATCCCTGCATCCCATTACATCAGTGAGGTCAACCCAAGGTCACACAAATGGTGGAATAAGGGAGAGATGCGGCAACCCCATCCTTCACTCATCTGTTCAACAAGTAGGCTTTTTTTTTTTTAATTTTTAAATTGAGTTAGCATACAAGTAACTTTGTTCCTTGCTGAGCACTCTAAGGAGTTACAGTCTTTGAGTGAAATAAAATTTGGGAGCTGTCATGTTTTATTTCTCTCAATGTCATGGTTTTCTATTGCTGTCAGATAATGGAGATCTAAGCTATAATGACTATTTGGGTGAAGAACCTGCCTGCATGCAAAGATGAGAGAGGCCAGGAGGGGTCTACCAACCCACTGAAGCTCAAATCCTGGCATCAGAACTCAGCAGGATTTGCTGGTACTTTGATTTGAACTCAGGGTCTTGCATTTGCTAGGCAAGCACTCTATCCATTCATCCATTCATTCTATGATTTCTTCTTCCTTCCTTCCCTCCTTTCCTCCCTCTTTCCCTCCCTCCCTCCCTCTTTCTTTTTCTTTCTTTCTTCCTCTCCTTCCTTCCTTCCTTCCTTCCTTCCTTCCTTCCTTCCTTCTTTCCTCCTTTTTTTTTCTTTTTTTGGCTTCAGTTATGTTTTTGGTAAGGTTTCTTGTTTTTGCCCTGGACCTCAATCCTTCAACCTACATAAGTGAGATCACTATGTCACCCTGCCCTGCTTATTGACTGAGATGGTGTCTTAGTGATTTTTTTTTTCACACGTTGGCCTCATACTGTGATACTCCTGATTTCTACCTCCCAAGTAGATGGAATTATAGGCCTGGCTTCAAAGTGTTTTTTACTTTTTTTTGAGAGTTCTCTGTGGAAATGAGCTCCCTAGTCCTGAATGGCTGAACCTGTGTTTCAGTTACTCATGGTCACACAAAGTCCTAAAATATTAAATAATTACATAATTTTTGAGAGGAAGAGACCATCCCCACATAGCTCTTCTTATAGCATGTTATTATTTTTGCTCTATTTTATTATGCTGTTGGCAATCTCTTAAATAAAGACAAGCCCCCAGCACAAACAGGGATGGGTATATAGGGGAAAAATTGCTTATATAGAGTTGGGCATTGCCAGATATCCACTGGGAGTCCTGGATAAACAGGACACCTTCCGTTCTGTCCACCATTGGCTCTCAACTCTGCCATCTCCTGAAGAGTCTTTATGAGTACAGACACTGGGCCTGCCCCCAGCATCAGATCATGACATTGAGAGGAATAGAACATGACAGGCCCTGAAACTTGTTTCATTCAATAGCTGTGTGTGATTGGCCAGGGAGAGTCAGGTGGCCTGTTTAGATTTCTGCACACAGCGAGGGCCCAGAACCTTGGGGGCCATTGCCTGATATCACTGCCCTTGGAGTGTGCTGAGTCAGCTCTTAGCAAAGCAGGTGTAGGGGAAGAGGCAGGTAGGAGTGTGGAGAGGAGAAACAGGGAGGCCAAAGCCCTTGGTCATTCTGTCCACTGTGGGTAGGTATGGGCCAGGCTGGGCTTGTAACTCAACGGCCCAGGGGCTGCTGACGATGGGACGAAGGTGTTCTGGAGGCTGTGCAGGAGTGGGGTCTGTATTATAGTCCAGCCTAGGGGCAGGGCCCATGCGGGGTGGGCTGGGAGGTTGTAGCCTAAGGTTGCCCACACTGGGCTGTATTTATTATCTAGATACTTGGTTCATTGCGGGTGTTTTGTACTAATTTTGACAGACATAAGCAGCTACTTATCATGTGTATGAATTTCCTATCCTTCTTTTAGTTTTGTGCCCAAAGCCAGTGCACTGATCCTCTGTCCCTTCACAAGGGGACAGGAAATGAGATTGTGACAGTGCAGTGGGAGCCCAGTTTTAGGTGATGGGGACAAGGTTTGTTTGGGTCAGCACAGACGTGGATTTGTGCCTTGGCCTGACCTTCGGCTGGGATGGTTGCTTAGCTCCCTGAGTTTCAGTTTCATTCTCTAGGGATAATAACAACTACTTAGTAGGGCAGCCTGGGCACAAAATGACAACTAGGACATAGACGCTGTGGGCAACACTGAGCTCCCAGGAAGCATCACACATAGAGTGCTGGGTGCCCTTGCATCCTGCCTGGGGTGCCAGGGTACATTGGCTAAGGGAGAAGGCTTGGGGTACTGGCTCTGCCTTTTGTTCAAAGCCACAGGGTTGCCTGGCTCAGAGGCACATGGCCCAGCCTTGCCTGGTTTCAGGTATGAGTGATTCTGAGCATCCAGCCGCGATCTAGGCACCTTCTTTCATCCACAGGGCCCACCACCACCCCACCAGGCTGAGACACCATCGTCCTGCTTCGATGGCTACCCTGACCCCATGGCAGACAGAGGGCCTCTTTGTCTCCTGACCATACCTGATTGTCGCACAGTTGAGGTGGTGACGGTGCTGCTGGCATACAGCCAGGGCGCTTGTCAGCAGTAACAATAGTCATTCCTCTTGCCAGAAATGCCTTGCCTTGCAGCAGAGGTCTGGGTGGCCCTTGGAAAGCCCTGAGCTGGTGATTTTCATCACCTTTCCTCATGTGTGCACATACGTGTGTGTGTGCACCTGGGCTTGAACTTGAGACCTGGGCACTGTCCCGTAGCTTGTTTACTCAAGGTTGGTGCTCTACCACTTGAACCACAGCTTCACTTCTGGCTCTTTTGGTAGTTAGTTGGAGATGAGTCTCCTTGACTTTCCTCCCTGGGCTGGCTTTGAACTGAGATCCTCAGATCTCAGCCTTCTGAGTAGCTAGGATTATAGGTGTGAACCAGTGGTGCCCAGCCACCTGCTCTTAGGTGCCAGAGACCCTCTGGATCAGGCTGGAGTCTGGCTTGGGAGTGAGACACTGCTGTCAGCTGAACACTGAGCTGCCAGCATGGTGAGGTGCTGGGGCTGCACGTCCCCAGCAGGAACACATATCCGGGGAGAGCTGGGAGACTTCCCCAGTGCAGGGCCAGTAGTCTGCACTAGTGGGTAGTGACTGTCGCTAGTTACTAGGCCACTCAGCATGGCTAGCTTTCTCTGTCCTCTCTAAGAGGGCATCTGAGGCAGCTGGGGGCCATGGTGGTAGGAGAAAAGCACACGTTCCCCAACATATCCGCAAGAAACAGCCCCGAATCAGCTGTCTCTTTCAGGCATCCTGCTGGACAACATATGGGGAGGGTTATTCTTTGCATTCAGGGTCCTGGCCTATGAGAGGGAGCCAAGCACTAGGGGACACTGACTTTAAAGGAACCCTTGGCATTGCAAAGAGTGACATTAGGGGTCCCTGCTATTGAGGGCTGTGGCGGAGAGGAGTTCCTAGCACTGAGGGACTTTGGGCGTAGAGGCTGGGGTCTCTAGCACTGGGGAACCCCTGGCACTAGGGAAGGGGGTCTTGGCAACTCAGATTGGTACAACTGAGAGTTGGCACCATTTGAGGTAGGCTTAGGGGTGGACTACAATAACCTGCACATAGCTGTCCTCAGCAGCCTGCCCAGGACTCTCATCTTGATGAGTTGGTTCAGGAATGCTCTGAGCAGAACTGACTGTGTCCGTGGTGGGTGGAAGAGGGGCACGTGCTGGGAAAATCTGTGTCTTGCTTCGGCCATTCTGCCTTTGCCATGCTTACTAGAAATGTCTTAGATTGGGGGAGAAGGGCTTGTCACATCCTAACCCTCCCCCGGGGTCCCCAGCAGCATGGGGATAAGAGCCACTGAGGGGCTGTGTGCTAAGCAGCTGGTCCAGCTACGGCTGCCTACACTTGTTCCTTGTAGGCCTGGGGGCAGGTGGGAGAAATGGCATTTCCTGTTCCTTTGTAGATCTTCAAAGGTAAACTGAGGAAAGTCTCTGAAGCAGGTTAGAGCTAAGCATGCAGCTCATCTGCATCTGTCTTGTCTTTAAAAGCAGAGAGGATGTTGGGTGCTGGTGCTCCTGTAATCCTAGCTACTCAGGAGGCTGAGATCTGACGATCATAGTTTAAAGCCAGGCTGAGCATCAGAAAAGTCACGGTGAGACTCTTATCTCCAATTAACTACTCCAAAACCAGATGTAGAGCTGTGGCTCAAGGTGGTAGAGCACTAGCCTTGAGCCAGTGTGCAGGCCCCGAGTTCAAGCCCTATAACCAACAACAACAACAAAAAAACCCAATCAGAAACACAAAACAAAAACAGGGGCCCCCAGGGCTCTGGGACTCACACCTATAATCTTAGTTACTCAGAGGCTAAGCTAAGGATCATAGTTGGGAGCCAGCCTGGGCCAGAATGTTTATGACTCTTATCTCCAAGGAGCCATCAAAATGCCAAAAGTGGAGCTGTGGCTCAAGTGGTAAAGCACTAGCCTTGAGCAAAAAAGCTGAAGGACAGTGTGATGCCCTTAGTTCAAACCTAAGATGGCCAAAAACAAACAAGCAACCCTAAATTAGGACCCCGAGTTCAATTTGAACATCCCATAAATAATACATAGATTCTTTTAGTAACAATACAATGGTCCCACTTTATCTGTGGAGTCTGTGTCCCAGGATTCAATCAATCACAGATGGAAGATACTTGGTCAGGCTCTGCTCCGGAGCATGTGCAGGCTTTTTCTTGTCATTTTCTCCTAGCACTACAGTAGAGCAACGATTTCCAGCGTTTGTACTTGGTTAGGCACTGTGAGTGATGGAGAGATGGGTTCCAGTGTATTATGAAAGGGTGAATGTCCAGGTTGCAAGTATTGTACCATTTTATAAAATAGCTTTGACCATCCACAGATTTTATTTCTTGAGGGTCCTGGAGTCAATACCGTTATGGGAATGTGTCCCCAGCAATATTTGTGACACACTTACACTAAATAAGTACACCATGTTTAACTGAATTCAAATTGAACTGCCTATCTTATTTTACCTGGCAAGCCTAGCTATAAACCTTTTTATTTCTCCCCTCTAAACTATCTTAGCATTTTAACTCTACCGCTTTCTGGTATAAAATAAATCTGCCTCCCATCAGTGTGTGTGTGTGTGTGTGGGTGTGTGTGTGCGCACGCGCGCGTGCTCAGGATTCTTTTTTTTTTTTTTCAGGTTTATTCATTGTTCTGGCTGGCACCAGGCCATGTTGGCCCTCCACATGGCTGGGAAAGGCCTGGGAATGAGTTGCTCAGGATTCTTGCTTATGTTTGGTACTCTACCATTCATTAGCTGTGCCTCCAGTCTGGCATTTTGCTGCTTAATTAGGAATGGAGTCTTATGTGGGCTGGCTTTGAACCTTGCTCCTCTGGGTTTCAGCTTCCGGAGTAGCCAAGATTACAGGATGGGCATCTTGTCCCTTTGTATCTGTAGGCCGCAATCGCTTTTCTATTTTCCTATAGTCATCAACCCAAGCCTTCTATGCAACACAGGAATTAGCTCAGCGAGAAAGTTGGTTCTGATGTGGCAAAGGCTTTGGCTTTTGAGGCAACTTAGAGGGAGGGGACTAAAAAGTAGAGCATAAAGTATTCTGCATTTGTGCTGTTTTTCTTCTTCTTCTTGTTTCCTTCCAAATGATAGCATGGTCTCCTGTCTTCCATCTTGCAGTGACCATATATCTAGAAGTTGGAGTAAAAAGCTTAATTTCTTTTGTAGTTTGTTACTCCTCATTTTGTAGCAGATTCTGCTGGTCCCTGTTTCTCTCTGGGAAGGTAAGCTACACTATCCTCTTGTCCGACCAGAACTGGCTTCGAACCACAACCTCTGATTTTAGCCTCCTGAGTAGCTAGGATTATAGGCATGAGTCACCAGCTCCTGGCATGCCTCCATTGTTTTTGAGGTTAAGTTTCCCTTCACGCTTTGTCTGGCCTGAGCTGTGATCTTCCTGTTGTACTCTCTGCATTGCTGAAGATGGCAGGTGCCTGCCACCATGCCCAGCCATTGGTTGGGATGGAGTCTCACAAACTTGTTTTTGCCTTGATGGGCATCAAATCATGATCTCTGAATCTCCACTTCCCAAATGGGTGGGATTCTAGGCTTGAGCCACGTTGACCAGCTGGCTTCGTTCTCAGAGCAGATGTTCCTTCAATCCTTGCTTCAATCGAAGGCCTCAGTTTTATCTCACACCCAGGCTGGAGGTGGAGTAAGCATTCCTTCCTCTTCCCCCACCATGGTCTCTGTTCCTTCTCCATCCCAGAAGCCAGCTTCCCTCCCTGAGTCTTCCCTGCCCTCTCTTCCCTCAATCCAGAAGTATTGCAGGGAAGGCAGAAACAAACCTGGTTTCCAGCGTGTTTTAAGGAACTGGGGGGCTGTTTTGGGTGGCCATATTCTTGCAGGCACTAGCCCATGTCATGTGCTGTATGAGGAAGGAATACACAATCAGATGACGTGCTCTCTCCCTCCTACTCTGCCTTCCTACATCAGACCCTCCCAGGCCCATGATCAGACAGATGAGGAATTGTTCCAGAAATTGAGAGGGAAAGGCTGACTTCAGAAGTCTGTAACAAAGCACCATGCATAGACAGTTGACCTCTGGTAGGCTTCATGTGGTTCAACAATCACTTGGCTCTTTCCACCAGCTCCTGTCTGAGACTCCTACCATGTGGGCTCTCTCTGCCTGGCTGCAATAGGCAGCAGCCCTCCCATCACAGGCTTCCTTCCTTCCTACCTTCCATTCGTCCTTTCCTCTTTTTTTTTTGTCAGTTGTGGGGCTTGAACTCAGGGCTGACTCTGAGCTTTCTTGTGCAAGTCTAGCATTCTCCCACTTTGAGCCACAGTGCCACTTTTGGTTTTCTGGTGATTAATTGGAGGTTAGAGTCTCTTTCTTGCCTGGGGCTGACTTTGAACCATAATCCTCAGATCTCAGCCCCCTGAGTAGCTAGGATCATAGGTATGAAACACTGACATCTCTCGGTCTCTCTCATAGGACTGTGTTAAGTGCCTACGATGGACAGGATCAGTGGTATACAAATCTTACAGTCTTCTATCCAGGCTAAGAAAAATATTAAAGAAATACATAATTAGAACTGTGCTAAGGGCTGTGAAGGAAAGAATAAGGAAGTCTATGAGAAAATAGCAAGGAACTATATGTAGGGTGTGTGTGTATGTATATGTGTGTGGTGTGAGTGTCTCTGTGTAGACATGTGTGCCTGTGTATATGTGTACTGTATATGTGTATGTATCTGTGTTTGTGTCTGTGTGATGTGTGTATATATGTGTCTGTGTATGTATCTCTGTGTTTGTCTCTGTATGTATCTCTGTGTTTGTATGTCTCTGTGTATGCGTCTATGTGTGTCTCTGTGATATGTGTGTCTGTGTATTTCTGTGTGTTTGTATGTGTCTCTGTGTGATGTGTGGTTTTGTGTGAGTCTGTGTATTTGTGTGTAAGGTCAGGGCCAGCTTCTTTACCGGTGGATGGGAATCTACCAGGTATACTCATTGGCCACAGCAGCCCCCTATCACAGCGCTCACTATAGTGACGTGACATTTCTCTGCCATCAGTTGGCTAAGGGTCTGGACAACTCTTGGGGCAGCTGCCTCCTCCCTGCCCTCTTGGGGTTCACTGCTCCCACACATGGCTTGGCATTCCGGAGGGTTTGATCTCATGGCACCTCACGTGGGTGTGTCTCCCAGCTGCATTGCGTGGGGAGCAGAGTGTGGAGAAAGGCGCTGGGCGCTTCGATGCCTCTGCTGGGAGGTGACACATGTCACTTCCACTGGCATTTTGCTGGCCCAAGCAAATGCCATGCCATGCTTCCCTGAGAAGAGACCTGGGCCTGGAATGAGAGAGAAGCAGAGATGCTGGTGATTGCTGGTAACCATGTGTGAGAAGACCCAGGCAGGCAGCATGTGTAGGAGTCAGGGTGAGTCCGGGGAGAACAAAGTGGTGAGGGTCAACTGAAGGGGTGGCTAGGGTCAGATCTTCCACAAGACGGGATCTGAATTGGATTCCAAGTATGCATGATGGCTATAAAGCAAGCGGGACTGGGAGAGGATTATGGACAACAAGGCTGCTATGGTAGAGAGAAATACACAAGGACACTATTGTGGTTGTCCAGGCTATAATAAGTCTGATTTAGAACTGTGCCCGGAGCTGGGCACCGGGTGGCTCATGCCTATCATCCTGGCTACTTAAGAGGCTGAGATTTGGAGATTGTGGTTTGCAGCTAGTCTGTGCAGGAAAGTCTGTGAGACTCGTATCTCCAATTAACCACCCCAAAGTTACTGAGCTGTGGCTCAAGTGGCAAAGGGCTAGCCTTGGGAAAAAAAGCTCAGGCCCTGAGCTCAAGCCCCAGTACCAACACACACACACACACACACATACACACACACACACACACACACACACACACACACA
>NW_012267318.1:4247173-4265685 GCF_000151885.1 Dipodomys ordii
ACACACACACACACACACACACACACACACACACACACACACACACACACACTATGTGGGCTAGGAGGGATACACAAAAATGGAAAAGCTGATAGGATCAAGTGATGGACCAGAATGAGGGAGGAGGGTCCAAGAGAACAACAGGTGTTCAAGATTGAACAACTTACTGGGTGGAGATGCTATAGATGGAGACAGGGAGGCAGAGGGAAGAGCAGATTGTGTGTGCACATGTGCACACTGTGAATGTGCCTGGGCGTGTATCTACACATGTGCTTGTGTCACCTCAGCACCTCTGTAAATGGAGTCACGCAAGCCCAACACCCAAGAAGGCTGGGAAAGCCTTGTGTGTATGTTAAATCTCCTTTGCTCTTCTGAGAAGTGATTTTTTTTCTTTTTCTTTTTCCTCTATTTTTTTTTTTTTCTGGAGAGAGATGGGTTGCCTAGGAGATCTAGTTATCAGGCCAGATTTTCAGTTGTCTGCAAAGGAACAGGGACATTATAAACCACATCCTCTGACAGTGGAATGATTTGAGGAGAGATCACCTGGGTGGTTGGGGGCTACTGGATGCTCACTGAGCATCCCAGCACCCTCTGGTGTGTGTACCGAAGCACCTCCACACCTCCTGACGCCCAGGACTGGCTGAGCCAGCCCACCGACATCTAAGTAGGTCAAGATGCCCAAGGTGCCGCTCCTCTAGGGAGGAGGGAGAGCTGCCTGTTTTCTGTTTGTCACGATGCTTGCTGTTCAGCTGGAAAGGACAAGGCCCTTCATCCTGGGCCTCTCAACATTCGTGTGGCCACTGAGTGTGGTCAGTTACCCATCTGGGCATATTGTGCCATGCGGTGGGAAATCAAGGCAGGGTAAGTGGCATAAGTATGCTGACACAGTACAATATGAGAGCCCTGTAACTAATCATCTCTGATCTCGGGGCTTCAGTCAGCATGCATGAAGCTTGTTAGCCTAGGGCAGGGAGTGAGATTTCAGACCTCCCCATAGATTTCTGACTTAACACGGCCACTATACGCAGACATAAATAGTATGTATCATCAAACATCCACTTGCCCACAGAACAGGTGAACCTTGTGCCTCGTGAGAAATACTTGCTGATGAGCACTGGTGTTCTATGAGGAGGGCGGTGTTGATGGAATTTCTGTGCCAGGTCCTTAGGTATGCCCAGGAGATGATCCTCAGCTAAAAGACCCCCAGATGTAGTCAGAACATACTACCCTTCGCATTTCTTAGGGTTATAATGCTCTGGGGAAATGAATGAGGATTTGTCTGGAAAATTAGAACTTTAGCCAGGTGCTGGTAGCTCATAGCTGTAATTCTAGCTACCTAGGAGGCTGAGATCTGAGGCTCACAGTTTGAAGCCAGCCTGGGTAGGAAAGTCTGTGAGACTTTTATCGGCAATTCACCACTAAACAGTTGGGAGTGGAGCTGAAAGTCAAATGAGACTCTGAGTCTGAAGCTTAGGGACAGCTCCCAGGCGCCACGTTCAAGCCCCAGGACTGGCACAAGAGCAAACAAAGACTACAGCAATAATTGCTCACAGGAAACGGAGGACTTAAAGTTAGGAAGGATGTGTGTGTGTGTGTGGGGGGAGTGGGTTCTAGAGAGGAGACTATACTTGTCACTATTGGCGTCTTTCCAGAGAGTTCACTTTGAAGCCAGGGAGGATCATTCCCACAGGAAGTCTGTCACCCATGCCTGTGGCCATGGTTTGGAGAGTAACAGGTGGGGATGGGTGAGATGATGCTGTAGTTCCACCCTGGCCCCTTGTTGTCTCTGAACAGTGACACAGTCCCGTGGTGGGCTTGCTGTTGCTCCAGAGAGCAGAATATATTGGGTTCCATTTCCCTCTGTCTTCTAAGAGCAGCCCCATGGTCCTGCATTCCGTGTGGGCCTAACATTTATCCTTCTCCACATACTGCTCCTCTCTGTGGGATGAGTGTGATGGGAGGAGCAGACCAGCCCAGCAAAATGGCGGCCTGGCACCTGCCGGTCCTGATGCAGCTGAGGGAGATGGGGAGTGAATCTCTGTGTAGACACTTGTCTTAAATATCTTTGTTCAAGACAATGAATCCCAGGGACTTTAGAGGTGAAGCGTGGAAGGGCCGTGGTTCAAAGCCAACCTGGGCAAAAAGTTAGCAAGACCTTCTTCTCAATCAATGATTGGTGGTAAGGCACACCCCAAGTAATACTTTCCTAGGGTTCTAGGTACTTGTTCCACTGCTGTGAACTACTTTCCACCCCCCAACACACATCAAGAACCTCCCCCCTAAATCTGGCTTTTGTCTCTTATAGAGCCCCCTTTTTTTCCTGGTCTTGTGACTTGAACGCTGGTCCTGCTGTTCCTTGAGCTTCTTTTTTGCTCAAGGCTGGCACTCTGACACATAAGCCACAGTGCCACTTCCAGCTTTTTCTGAGTAGTTTATTGGAGAAATGAGCCTTACGGACTTTCCTGCCTGTGCTGTCTTTGAACCACGATCTTCAACTCTCAGCCTCCTGAGTGGCTACGATTATAGGCATGAGCCACCAGTACCTGGCTGAGACTTGCTTTTTGATGGAAATTACAGTATGGAGAAACTGAAGATTCAATTTGCAGTGTGAGATATCAGGATCTGGGAGTTTTGTCTTTTGGAGTTGTGCCTTTTAGGATTGTAGACATCACTGGTTTTCGGCTCTGAAGAGCTAGACGTTAGGGACTCTGATGTTTAAACATTTCCACATTTGGGATGACTGTGTTTGGGCTGTAACTTTTGGGGCTAGGACCAGCTCCAGTTGGACACTTCAGATTAGCTGCCTATTGGTCATGGCCAGGGTCATGTGTTAATCTGGCTCACTGGTGAATTCCAAGCACACAGCTCAGGGCCTGGCACACCACTGGTCTCACATGGCGGTGTGGGAGGATGGCATCTATGAGCATTTCCCCTCTGCAGGAGGTTCGCAGCTTGTCTACCTCTTCCATACCAGAACCCAGGCCCTCTTGTGCCCCTAGAGCCCTTCACAGCATGCTGGCAGAATCAGGGAGCCTCAGATGCATCGTAAGGGCCTTTCATTGCATGCCTCAGGAAAGCCAACCTCCAGAAAAGGAACATTCCTTTAGATTCAGCAAACAATCTGCAGAAGAGGCTGAAACTGGTATCTAGAATAAAGCAAGCTACTCTAGCAAGGGGTGGCATAGCTGAAGTATGGTCTTGCGAATGTCAGGCTGTCCCTCTTCCCTCCAGACTCAGTTGAGGAATTCTCTGAATTGCAAGAGAGACATCATGGATTAAAAAGAACCCTGGTGTATGGGTCTGATCACTTGGCCAAGTTTTGGAACCTCCCTGATGATCATTTCATTATTAGGTCACCAGGGACCTTCCTGGAGCTTGAGAAAGGATGCACTCAAATATCATGTAGAGCTTGGATATCTGAGTTTCACAAAGCCATGGAAGAATACCTCTTCATCCTCTTCTTGTTTCTCCTAGGGGTACTGCCTCCTTTCACTGGGCCCCAATCTGTACTCCCAAATGTAGCATCTTTGGCTGTTCCTCTATGTGGCAAAGATCTATGAACTGTGGGATGTTGACACAAGGCTGGCACTCTACTACTCGAGCTGTGGCTCCACTGCTGGCTTTCTGTTAGTTAGTAGGAGATACGAGTCTCATGGACTTTCCTGCTCAGGCTGGCTTAGAACCA
Source organism: Dipodomys ordii (assembly GCF_000151885.1). Lineage (NCBI taxonomy): Eukaryota > Metazoa > Chordata > Mammalia > Rodentia > Heteromyidae > Dipodomys > Dipodomys ordii. Next base: position 4,250,859 of record NW_012267318.1, read on the forward strand.
TGCTCCTCAGATCTCAGGTTCTTGAGTAGCTAGGATTACAGGCGTGAGCATCCAGCCTTGGGTGTGTTCATCATGTCTTCAATTTTCTGTACTCTGATGCTTTGACCTCTGGACCTTGCTGATCCTAGAGTAATCAGCAAAGTCCTAGTGATCTTAAACAACTGGCCTTTACCCCTCTACCCAGCATGCTTTCCAGATGTTATCTAACTAATCTAAAGACCCCTCTCCAGACACCTTTTTTTCTTGGGCTCCTATCATCTTCCTCCCTCCTCTACTCCATCCAGGCACCAGAACCCACAGAAGGTATTGTATTTAAACTAGCCAATCCCAGAGCCTGCTTACCCTGGCTCACCCATTCCTTCTCAAGGTGCTATAATAAAGCTCATGCCCACAGTTCTTCTCCCTCTCTTGGACTGGTGCTGCACTGTATGCCTGCCACATGGAACACGATCCCCCTGCAATAAGCTATCATGTCAATGGCAGTTGCTTTCTGATCCTTTGGCCTTACTACACCTCAATTTGTGTGTGTGTGTGTGTGTGTGTGTGTATGTTGGTACTGGGGCTTGAACTCAGAACCTCATGCTCTTACTTGGCCTCTTTGCTCAGTGCTTGAAATTTACCACTTGAGCCACACCTTCACTTCTGGCTTTTTGGTATTTAATTGGAGCTAGAGTTGGCCTGGGCTAGCTTTGAACCATGATTCTCAGATGTCAGTCTCCAGACTTGCTATGATGACAGGTGAGAATTACTAGCCCCCAGCAAACATTTTTGATACTAGATAAGTCTTCAACATTTTGTGGAGTTGAGGTATAAATTCCCCAGATGTAGCAACAATTGTTGCCTGTTCAGCTAGGGCCTGGCCTGTCTAGGCTGAACTTACCTGGGAGGTAGGCTGCTTGGCTCCAGTCTTCTTCTTCTTCTTTTTTCCCCTTCTTAATTGGTCTTGGGCTTGAACTCAGGGCCTGGGTGCTGTCCCTGAGCTTTTGTGTTCAAGGCTAACTCTCTACCACTTTAAGCCATAGCTCTACTTCTAGCTTTTTTTTTTTTTTGGTAGTTAATTGGAGATAAGAACTTTTTTTTTTTTTTTGCCCAGGAACTGCTGCCCTGAGATCTTCAGATCTCAGCCTCCTGAGTAGTTAGGATTACAGACATGAGCCACCATTGCCTGGCTGCCCAGCTTTTATGAATGAAGAATCTAATTCATTTCCTAACATTTCATGATACGTGGGAAGATTTCACTTCCTTTAGTTCACTGGCCCAGAAAGGAAGGCAAAGTGTAAAGATATAGAATATAGGGAGGAGCCAGAGACACACTTGGGAGATGCTGTGGCACTTGCTGGGACAGAGGGGACCATTTCCTGTGTGGACACTGGGAGTCAGGGGGCTGGGGTGGGAAGCTTGGCAGTCTAACATCTGCTTCCCTGTCTGGCTCTCGGCTGACCTGTTTATAATGAAAACATTTGCCTTGACTTCCACAGGATCCAAGTCATGATGTAAATGTTGAAACAATTTGAGTCACATTCCTTAAAGTCCCCTGGGAAGTTCTTCCTCACCTCCCACACCCCCACAAGGGGGTGGAACCAGATAGTTCCTGGGTTCATCTCTCATCCCAGACATCACATTTAGACTTCAAATTATGCAAATAATTCCGATGCTAAAATTCAATCACTACACGTGCCTTTAAAATGAATGGCAACTGCTTATTTGTATCCTGAATCAAGGGGTTATGTCCCTTTAAATGTTCTTTCCATTCCCTGTGCTTGTAATCAGCAGATGGCCATACCTTCCCCATGTAATCCCCCCCCGCCCCCCCTTCCCCTTAAAACAGACCCTTCTAATAGCTCCTATCCTGCATTGACCAAAGCCATTAGAAGGATTGGGCCATTACTATCCTGTGTAGCGAACACATAATGCTCCCAGGGACTGCCTTTCCAACCCTCTTTGCTTGTTTTGATGGATGAAACCAGGGCCCAGTGGTGGTTGAAAAATCACTATGAGGGTGATGGCCTTTCTTTTCAAGGACACCTCCCAAACAGATTTGGGGTTCTTTTGTTAAAACAATGGCTTTGTGGATAGAGCACGCTCTAAAAGGACACAACACTCAGACCTCTGCTGCTTGTTACTATACTAGTACTCATTCTTTCCTGAACATGACCTCACTGTCCACCCAGTCTTATTTATGCTGTAAAAGACCAGCAGCCAGCAGCCCTGCCCAGAGCCACGTTGCAGGGCTCAGGAAGGCTCTGAAACACTGCCACCCAGTGGCGAGATGTGGTATGACAACACACACAAGCTTAGAAGTGGAAGGAAGAAGACCAGGGCAAAAGCTGCAGAAAAGAGCGTTCCCTAACACAGACAATAGCTCGCTTGGGGACCGCCAACTGGGGCAGGTGACAGAGACATGGAGAAAGACAGCTGGAGCAGGAAGAGGAATTAAGAAATGTAATGGATGTACATTTGAGCCATCCTTTCTAAATGGAAGAACACACACTTTCTCTCAAGTGAGAGGAGGAGGGAGAAGTCAGGAAGATGAGTCAATGAGTCTGTCTCCACTGGGGTGACTCAGTCTCAGCCATGTCCCAGTTTTGAAAGATCCTGGGGCTCCACTGAATTTGAGGGAAGTCACTGTACCCCAGTTTCTTCACCTGAAGAGGCTAGCTAGACCTCCAGGTCCCCTTTGTTTTCTGAGAAACCCAGTAAACATGATATAAAGGAATGCAGAAAATAGAATCCGTGGGCAGTCCTTGCATCATTTGTGCGACTTATAATTCCAGTTATAAGTAAAGCAGAACACACACACACACACACACACACACCTATGCCTATTTTCATCTTCTGGTGGTCAGAACTAGCTGGGAAATACACAGAAGGGATTGTTCCAGCGTGTGGGTGATTCTCAGATAGAAACTGCTGAAACTTCAGTAGATGAAAGTCAGCTCGTAGAAATCTGGAAGCTTCCAGCATGTTCAGTGCACGAGGGGGAAAGGTTGATCAGGAATGACATACCAAATAGGCTGTACTCTATTAAAATCAAGTTAAACCAGGAGCAAATAGGTTAATAATTTTGTAAGTGCCTCTTTTCAGTAATATTTTCTTTTCTTCTTTTTTTTTGGGGGGGGTCCAGTTGTAGGGCCTGAACTCTGGGTCTGGACGCTGTCCCTCAGCTCTTCAGCTCAGGGCTAGCGCTCTACCACTTGAGCCACAGTGCCACTTCCAGCTTTTCTTTTCTTTTTGCTTATGTGAGGAATCGAACCCAGGGCCTCATGCATGCAAGGCAAGCACTCTACCACTGAGCCACCTTCCCAGCCCCTCTTCTATGTTTTTATGTGTTGGTAGTGGGACTTGAATTCAGGGCTTGGGTGCTATTCCTTACCTTTGTCATTCAGTACTGGCTCTCTACCCCTTAAGTCACACTTTCATTTTCAGTTTTTTGGTGGTTAATCAGAGATAAAAGTCTCATAGAGTTTTCTGCCCAGGTTAGCATTAGATCTCAGCTTCCAGAGTAGCTGGGATTACAGTTGTGAGCCACCAGCACCAGCAATATTTTCATTAAAGTTTTTTTTTTCTGTTAAAGGGCAAAGTAATTCCAAAGAAATTAGATTCTGTGGGTTGAAATGTAAGAATTCAGGCAAGGGGGCCAGGAAAACGCATGTCCCAGTTCCTGCAATCCTTGCTGATCGTTCCTACCATGTGTTAGCCCAGCATTGCTTATTTCTTAGGAAAAGGCACATGTGATCACTATTTTAAAGACTGTTAGAATCACTTTCGTATCCAAGTTCTGAAGGAAGATTTGAGTTCAGGCTCCATTTGGAGAAGTCTAGGTTATATTTTCTCCCAGCACTTAGGTTTTGACGGTTTCGGCTTATCTAAAGTGTTCACATTGCTTCTCGGGAGCAGCGAAGCTAGGGATTGAAATTCTGTCTTGATGAAAATTTGAACTGAAATGCTCTGCCCAGTGCCACTTTTATAAGCTGGGAGCCATCAAGCTGGCTACAAATACCTCAAGGGGTCCTTGCAGTTGCTCGACATAAGTCAGCAAAATGACAGGCAATTGACTTGGAAGACAGCTCTCACATGGTCGAGTAGCAGAGCTGCTGGAAGCAGATGAGGGCATTTTCCTATGAATGCGTCTGTGATTAGCACCAGAGTAAACAGAGTTTGGCCTCCATCCGTCAGGCTCCAGCCTGCTCTGGAGCTGTCATTAGGTAGAAATCCACATGGCCCTTGGTGCGGCAAAATTGGCAAATCTGAGAAATAAGGTTGTGTTTCAACAACTGCGCAGAAGGTAAGCAAGAAAGGAACTTGATTGTGTTGTGTTTTCAGAGGGTGATAAGATAAAGTATGGGAATTAGATGCAAAAGCGCTTCTGCTTGGAGTATCTGCTTTGATGCTGTTGAACCAAGATTGGCAGAGATCAGCTTTTGGATATATGGAAAGGTGCCAATTGGAAAGATGGACTGGATGAGGATTGTCTGTGATCACTAAGACCTGTGCCTAAAGAGACCAGGAGGGCAACACCACAAGTAAGTGGTGAGTGTGGCCAAGGCCACCTCGACTAGGCAGCTGCTGCTGAGGAGGCAGAGGGAGTGTGCACCAGCACCACACGTGTTGCCAACTGGGCCACAGAGCTCTGGTTTGTTCTATTGACTGTTTCATGGAAAGCATCCGCTATGCCAAATCAAATACGTCTACAACTGAAACGTCCAGCATCTCAAACTCCTTCTGAGCCATGCCAGGGTTTGGAGCTATTTCCAAGGAGAGGGAAAAGACAGTGAGAAGAAAGAAGAAAGAAGGAGGAGGGGGAGGAGAAAGAGGAGGAGGAAGAGAAAAGGAGGAGGAGGAGGAGAAAAGGAAGAGGAGGAGGAAGAGGAGGAGGAGGAGGAGGAGGAAGACAATGTGGTGAAGAAGACACAGAGAAAAGGAGAGAGAGGATGGAGAGAGAGAATGAAGAAGGAGATGGAGAGAGAAAGAAGGAGAGAGGGCCAGAGAAGGGAGAGAAGAGGACAGAGGAGGGGAGGAGAGGGAAGGGAAGGGAAGGCAAGGGGAGAAAAGAGAGAAGAGAGATTTCATTGACTCCCCCCCAAAAAAAAACCTTAACAAAGGAATGCAAAAGCTATCTGCTTCCCAGACCCAGAAAGTTTAAAAACTTAAAAAATAATCACGAACCTAGATCTTTCATGATGCAACTTCAAACGACTGTTTTCTCTCTTTCTTTCTTTTTCTTTCTTTTTCTCTTTCTTTCTTTTTCTTTCTCTCGCTCTCTCTCTCTCTTTCTTTCTTTCTTTCTCTGAGGATACACTTGGTTAGCTTGCTTGGCTGGTGCTCTGGCTTTTTGCTGATTGTTTTGGAACTGAAGTATCACACACTTGTCTGACCAGGCTGGCTTTGAGCCCAAATCATCTGGATCACAGACTCCTGAATAGCTAGGATTACAGGAATGAGCCACCACCTCCCATCTATACTTCTTTTTATTCTAAACCAATGGATTGAACAATTGCCCATCATCAACTGTAATTTTGAAGCTCTGATTTCTCTTCTGTCATGAGTTCTCTCTGCTTCCTGGGTCCCATGCTGGGAAGAGCAGGCATGGCTGGCCACGGGAAGGCGTGTGCATCTCCTGGGAGGTCTCCTTTTGGGGAATCACACCCATGGAGTGTGTGAACCTCACTCAGCATCATTAGTTTCTCCTTGTTTGACTTTGAGAAAAGCGTCAACCCTTTGAAATCTTGGTTTCCCCATTTTCAAGATAGGGACTAAAATAGTGCTTCTTCTGCAGTCTTGAAACAAGAAGGAAGTGAAATGCTCAAAGTCCATCCCTCCTGATGATGGAGAGGGAAGAGCTTGGAGTGATCTTAGGTAGATGGCAGATGAAGCCTTTCATCAAGATAGGAGCTAAGAGAGGAGGACAGGTGTCCTTGAATTTAGGTTATCACTAATTGAAGTCACCTTTGGAACTTTGTCAGGTCTAGTAAAACATAGGGATGGGTCTTTTTATTCTTTTCCTTTTCTGGTACTGGGACTTAAACTCAGGGCCTATGTGCTGCCTTAAGTTTTGTTTTATTTTTCTTCACTCAAGGCTGGGACTTTACCATTTGAGCCACATCTCCACTTTGGTTTTTTGTTTTTGCTAGTTAATTGGAGATGAGAGTCTCACAGACTTTTTTGCCTGGCCTAACATTCAAACCATGGTCTTCAGATCTCAGCTTTCTGCGTAGTTTGTAGGAATGCAGGTGTGAGCCATTGATGCTCAGCTCCAAGGTCTTGGCATTTTTGGCTGCAGCCTGTAGACAGTTCCTTGGGAACTGAATAAGAACTTGATTTCACCTTCAGGACGTTTCTAGCTGAATGAAGAAGCAACAGAAACACACAGCAACCAAGGAACTCTCTTGTAACAAAACATCGACTAGGACAAATTAGGGGACATCTGCTGAGTTTTTGTTGTTGCAGAAAACAAACGATTAGAGGCAGTTGAGATGCCCCAGGAACAGAGGGGAGATACATCTGAGCTTTCTTTCCATGAGGGAATGAAGCTGGACCAGCCACAGAAGAAGGAGTCAGCCTTGCCTGCTATGATGGATGATTCCAGGTGAATCTGTTGGGATGTTTTACTGTCTTGGAGCAATTCTCCGCCCCTCTCCCCCCATAGGGACTTTGTTCTGCTGAGTCCATTTCCCTTAAAAAAATTAAAAAAAGTCATTTCCTTTGGTGTGGGTTTTATTCTTCAGGTCCTGTCACTTTGGAGGCCCCTCTTCCCTCTAGATGAGCTCCACCAGACTGGGACAAGTTTCTCAGTGTAGGTGGGGAGGAGGAAAGGACACCAAATGAATTCCAGACTCCTGTCTGGAGCAGCTGTCAGTTCACAGTTGTGACCTATGGAATGGAGGGGTGCTAGGGGCAGGGAAGTGGAGAATAGGGCTATATAAGGTCATGCAGATGGAGCCATTTTGGAGTAAGGGGGAGTGACACCTAGGGCTGGGGAAACCATTAGGCTTAGTGGCATCTACTACACTGAGCTGATAGGGAGGGGTCCTAGGGCTCAGTGCAGACAGGGCCAGAAGCTATGTGAGGGTGGAGCCACAGGCTCTGTGGGGCGGGACCAGGGACTCTGGGGGCAGAGTGGGGCTGGAGGAGTTTGGATACAGGTATCTGCTGTCTGCTTGCTGAGCCCTGAGCCCTGTGGGAACCACAATGGGAAGCCAACACACCTCTCTCCATCTGTGTGGTGATGGCAGTGTACACGACAAAGTGTGGAGGGGGAGTGAGGGGGGCCCCCAGTCCCGGGAGGACAGTCCAGGCAGGCTCTGCTCTTTCAGCACTGTTGCTCCTTAACTGTAAGGGCACCAGAGGAGGGGCCTGGGAGGCAGAAGATGGTGGATGAACAAATGCGGAGATGGACAGAAACCCTGGGACTTGAACATCTCTATGTCAGGGGAGTTAGATGCTGATTTCTGCTGAAAGAGAATAGGCCCCACAGGTCAGCAGGTGGCTGGTTGGGGGCCAGCCAGCTTGCATTCCACAACCCCATGCAGGCTTTCCTTGTTATTTATTACCCTACTCTCTGGGTGGTCAGGAAAGCCAAAGTGACAATAAAAACAAACAAAGCGGGTGCTGCTATGGGAGGGCAGCAGGCAGGTGACCTGGAACTCAGGAGGTGCTGTCTTTTTTTTCTAGGTCTTCAGTTTCCCCATTTCCAAATAAAGTCGCTCAGGATCCACACGCTGCTGCAGCTCTGATTCCAATGTGGAAATATAGCAGCATGCAATATGTTGTTTTGGCAGGGAGCTATGAATTTCAGGATGGAATGTCTGTCACGGGGACCCATCCAATTAACTCACTTGTCGAGAAATCAGAATAAATAGTGGAGGGAGGTGAGTGCAGATTTTGCTCAGAATTTCATTCCTTGTTTGCTTTCTGGCCTAGGCAGGTTTGCAATCACCAAGACAGGGAAGGAAAGAAAACAGGGCTCCAAGTGGGTCAGCCCTTTGATGGGTCATTTGCATTCATTTTGGGGCTCCAAAGGGTCAGCCCTTTGATGGGTCATTTCCATTCATTTCGGAGATGTTACGGAGACACTGTGGCAAGGCCCCTCCAGTTTTGGACTCAGGGCTGTTGTGAGGTCTGAGACTGATGTGGTCTAGGAAAAGGATTTACTTTCTCTGGCCATGAAAGAATTAAAAGACAGAAAAGTAGTTAAGGTAATAGTGCTTATTTGAAGTTGAAAGTCTTGAAAGTAGTGGGACTTTGTTTAGGAAGGGGCCCCAAAGAGGACTCAATGGAGAGGTGTTGGAAGGCAGTTTTATACAATGGGGCTCTTCCCATAGCTCCTCCTCTGGGCTTTATACTGGTTGCTTGGTGGCTTGTGCATGTGCCAGCTTGGCTCTTTTCCTTAACTGAGCAGGCACCCAGGGAATTATGGGAAGAAGTGTTTGAATGGGGCCTCAAAGCATTATGGGAAGAAGCAGCATTTGATCAGGAGTCCAAAGCATTATGGGAATGAGAAGTGCCATGACAGCTCGTGTATAATCTGCCACAGGTTGTACCCACCACTTTTATACCTATCTACCTAAAAGTTCCCTTTCTTTCTTTCGAAATGAAGCTGGGCCTCTCTGGAGAAGTTTCTGTACCTTCCTAGGCTTTCCAACATGGAGTTATTGGGTGAGCAGCCCAGCCTGAGCTAGGCCTGTGTTAAGCCTATGACTGGGAGATCACCAGACACTGGAGGTTAGCAGTGGTGGCTGGCAGTTAGAGTGGTGACATGGCTCCCCTGTCCCTGAGAACCTGGCATCTGTGTGAACTCCATGAATAGGATCTTGCTACAGCATCAAGTCTCTCAGGAAAGCAACAACCCAGATGTGTGGCAAGATGCTTCTCTGGAGGATACTGGTCATACTGTGATTGCTGTGTGGGTCCCCATTGTTGTGAAAACATTCCAGGAAGAAGCAAGTGGCACTGGGAGGGTTGGAGAACTCAGCTTTATTACACGGGTAGGTCCAGAGGAGTTCCTACTCCAAAGTCTGAACCCCAAATGACAGGAGTACAATCCTTTTACACCACTTGGGTTCTGGGTTTTAGCTCTGGGTAATGGACGGGTGTTTGGAGTTTGGGTTTATGCAGAAGATTAAAGTTTCTTGAAAATTACTCAAAGCATAAAGCTCAAGCCAGTTCTGATCAAGCTGGTTCTGGCCATAGCAGCCTTTTCCTTACCAGGTTGAGCTAGTTCTAATAATGGCAGTCTTATTATATTTTTTATCACCCCCTTTGATATTCTCTCATATTAGAGAGCATCTTCTTTTAATAAATTGTGTTGATCTAGGGGCTAATATCTTTGCAACACAAGGTTGGGTGCAGCCACCTTCCTTTCTACTGCCAGCTCTAGGAAGCTAAAGAGTGAGAGAATTATGATGAGGCAGTATGAACAGAATGATTAAGCACCCTGCTGTTATGGCTAAGTCTAGGCCCACTAAGTCTAGAGCCTGCCTAGTCTTGAGAACCATTCTCCAAACTGCTCCTGATGGGCGGGTCTTGGGAAACTCGGCTAACAATGCCCCTGGCCCTCAGTTCAACCTGTAAATGGGTTGAAGGTACAGAAACTTCTCCAATATGGTTTATCCTGATCCAGTGGTGTATACACAATTCTGATATTCATCCTCCGATGTTATGGTTTTTATGTACAATACAGTCACAGCAATTATTGCTAATACTCTGTTCTGGAAGGTCATCCTCAGGCTTCTGCTGTATGTGTGGATGGATCGGTCAGCCAAAGAGTGACCAAAGAGGGGCTGTTGTCTTGTTCTCTGCTCAAAGTGATTCGCAGCAGGTCTTCTGGTGAGCTTTTGACTTTCTAGGTCTCTGGATCCTCTGAGACAGCTGTTGTCTTAACTTGTACAGGGTGGATCCAAGTGGTGACACCTGTAGCCTTTCAGCAGTGGGCATGGTTAAGATCACAGCATGGGACCCTACCAGCTGGGTGGGGGCAGTTTCTTTTCTCTAGGGGTGTGTGTGTGTGTGTGTGTGTGTGTGTGTGTGTGTGTGCATATGCACCAATAATGGGGATTGAACTCCAGGCCTGGGCACTTTCTCTGAGCTCTTTTGCTTAAGACTGCCACTCTACCACCAGAGTCACAGCTCCACTTCTAGCTCTTTGTGGTTAATTGGAGATACGAGTCTCACAGACATTTCCTGCCCAGGCTGGCTTCCAACCACAATCCTCAGATCTCAGCTTCCTGAGTAGCTAGGATTACAGGCGCGAGCTACCAGCACCCGTATCTTTTTTCAGTTTTTGGCCCACATGGACTCCCTTGCTTGTTAAGGGTGAGTCCAGTTGCCAAGGTGAGGGATGCTCTTTCCAACACCTCCCAGGAGATATGATGGAGTGGTCTCTCCCTTCACTCTGTCCCCAAACAGCTTTGAGCTGATGTGACAGCTCTGTTTCTCCTAATTATTCAGAATCTCACCTTAACCTGCCCAGAATAGATGGGGGCCTGCCATGCAAAACCTCCAAAGGGGATAACCTCAAGGAATTAGGTACACATTGGACTCAAAGAAGAACCATCAGAGATTTGAGTACTTTTAAGCTTATGCTTTGAGTAATTTTCAGGCTCACCCAGGGTGCCCCAGTCTCTTGGGAGAGTTTGGCTAAGGGGTTTTTAGGGTACTATTCATAGAATCAACTCCCCCTGAACTCTGTGTGTGTGGTAAGCTGTATGGAGTTTTCATATGATACTTAAAGGCTTAGGCACAATCTGAGAAATCTCAGAAACAAATGCTGGCCCATTGTCTGATCCTATAGACAGAGGCAGTGAGTATCAGGGTATGATTTTTTTGGGGGGGGGTCCAGTTGTGGGGCCTGAACTCTGGGCCTGGGTGCTGTCCCTCAGCTCTTCAGCTCAAGGCTAGTGCTCTACCACTTTAGCCACAGTGCCACTTCCAGCTTTTTTCTTTTTGCTTATGTGGTGCTGAGGAATTGAACCCAGGACCTCAGGCATGCAAGGCAAGCGCTCTACCACTGAGACACCTTCCCAGCCCCATGATCTTTTTTAAAAAAGTGTCTTGGCCATCTCCCGGGTCCACTCAGTGCATAGTGAGTAGGTGCATACCAGCACTAAAAGATAATGGGAGCTGGGAAGGTGGTTCAGTGGTAGAGTGCTTGCCTTGCATGCATGAGGCCCTGGGTTCAATTCCTCAGCACCACATAAGCAGAAAAAGCCGGGAGTGGCGCTATGGCTCAAGTGGTAGAGCACTAGCCTTGAGCTGAAGAGCTGAGGGACAGTGCCCAGGCTGAGAGTTCAGGTCCACGACTGACCAAAAAAAAAAAAAAAAAGATAATGGGATCTCTGGCCTGGCTTTATCCCTGTGAAGTTCACTTCTGTGTCCTTGCAGGGAGGTGTCCCCAGAGTTTGTATGTCAGAGGTCTTGACAGTTCCTTGGTTTGCTTTATTTTTTGCACTGCTTGTAGATCTTTGACTGAGATGGGTACACAGGGTGGGGAATCTGGCAATAAAGCAATACCATTCTCATGAGGACTCCAGTTTAGTTTTCCTCCAGTGCCATTTCATGGTACTAGATTACTAGCTTATAGGCCAAATATTATGGGACAAAGAGGTACTGGTTGGGGAGTCTCCACTAATCTTCTGTAGTCTTATGTCCTCCTTCTGAGTTTACCCATTTCTCCTCTTCTTGGCTATACTTCAGACTTTCTGGCAGGCTTGGGGCCACTAACACCTGGGCTTTTAGGCTTTTAGCAGCCTGCTTTGTCACCTGGTCCACATACTTATTTCCTTTACAGGCTGGGTCATTCCCTTCTGATGCCCTCTGCAGTGAATTACAGCTACCTGCAGTGAGATCAAATGCCTTGAGCAGTCAGAGGATTTCTTCCCTGCATTTGATTTCTTTTCCTTCTGCCAAGAGGAGGCCCCTAAATCGCTCCATGTATGTGAAGGCTAATGCAGACATGTCTGGAGTCAGTGTAGATGTTAACTCACCTGGTGGCAGCAAGTTCCAGAGCCCTAATTAGGGCCCAAAGTTCCACCCATTGGACCAACCACCCCTGAGCAAGGGCCTTTGCCTCCAATGTCTGGTTCTGGGTAGTGATTGCACATCCTTCCCTGATATAAATACTCCTATCAGGGAAGGAGGTCAAGTCTGGGGACTTGAGGGATTGGTCAGTTAGGTGAGGTCTGCTTGGAAACACTCTGTCTATCAGGTCTTTACAGATGTGGTCCAGGGGGCCTGGGTCTGCTGGCAGGAAGGCAGCTGGATTTATTACTCTGTTTCCAGCTTGACCCATGGATTCACAGAGTAATGTGTGATAGTGCATTACTGGGTGCTAGCTAGCCACCTGTAGCTTTTGCTATCCATTAAGGTGATCACTGCATGAGGCTCTTTGACATTGATATTCCAGCCCAGTGTTAGCTTATCTGCCTCTTGAACTAGACTTACAGTGGCAGCTAGGGCCCAGAGGCCTGGTAACCATCGTGTTGCCAAAGAGTCCAATTGTTTGGAGAAATAAGCCACTGGCCACTGCTGTGGTCCAAATTCTTGGGTGATGATGCCCAGGGTCATTTGGCTCTTCTCTAGGACAAGAGGTTGAATTCCTGAGTTATATCCGCCAGTCCAGGCATTGGGGCAGAGGTCAGCAGTGCTTGATTTCCTGAAAAGCTTGTTTTTGTTTTGTTTTGCTTTGCTTTTCATTTTTCTCTAGCAAGGGCTCTTATTCTGAGCCTTTTACAACTTCATATAGAGGCCAAGCTAATACCCCATATTCTGGTATCCAAATTCTGCAGAATCCAGCTGAACCTAGGAATTCCTACACATTTTTCCCCCCTTGGTGTTCGGCCTAGGTATTGAGCAGATAGCTTGCTTTCTCTCTGGCTCCAGTGATCTGCGCCCATGGGAGACTAGGAAGCCCAGATATTTTACCATTGTTGACATATCTGGATCTTTCCCAGTAGACTTGGTATCCTGTCTCTGTTAAAAGGGTCAGAAATGCCCAGGTGCCCCTCCAGCCATCCTTTTGGTTGGGAGGAGGTCATCCACATACTGTAATAAAACATAGTTCAGTTGGTTCCCTGGGAAGATGGCCAAATCTCCAGCTAGGGCTTCCCCAAATAAAATGGGGGAGTTCTTGAACCCTTGTGGCAGTTGGATCCAGGTCTAGTGATGTCTTTTCCCCATGTCAGGATCCTCCCATTCAAAGTGGCTGGCTCACCGGGGCCAGGTGCAGAGAGAAGAAAGGTGTCATTGAGATCCAGGGAAGTGAACCAGCTAGTTTGTACAGCTATGAGACTTAAGGTGATATATGGCTTTGGGACTACTATTATTGTTACTGTGGTATTATTAACCACCTGTAAGTCCAGGCTGGCAGTCTGGGGACTGCCCACAGGGACAACCCTTGCTTTTTCATCAGCAGCAATGGAGTGTTCTATGGTGACTGGCATTCCATCAGGACACCTGCTTTCTGAAGCCTCTGGGTATGGATTTTGATGCTCAGCTGAGCATCACGAGGGATTGGGTACTACCTCTGTCTCATGGGGTTTCCTCCTGGGGGTGGTGAGTTTTAGCCATGCCAGGAGAATTGCATCTTGCCCAAACAGGTTAATAGGCTAGGTGGACTGACATTCACCTCATCTTGAGTGAAGAAACACCACTGTGATTCTCATGGTAGTGTCACTTTCTATTCTTAAGGCTTCCTTAGTTCCCAGTGTCAGGCAGGCTGGCTCCCTCTGGATGAAGGTGACTTGGGCTCCCAATTTGGACAGAAGGTCTCTTTCCAGGTAGGGGGATTCAGCAGTCTGGTAAGTGTAGTCTAGTAAGTACCTATAACTCATGGGATGGCCATCAAGTTGGCAGACTTGGGTTTGACAGCCCCCCATGATGGTGGATTTCCTTGCAGTGAATGGGGCCACTGGATGTGTCACAATAGAATGCTCTGCCCTGGAATCTAGAATGAAAGGCACTGCATCCCCCTCCACCATCACTTTGACTGTGGGCTCCTAGGGACCAACGGTCAGGGAGCCCAGATCCCCCAGTCTGAATCTTGTGCAGCCATACCAATGAGGTTTTCCTGCCGGGGCTCTGTTGATACTTTCTTTTTCAGTGTGGTGGTGTTTTCTCACCTGAATTGGCCTGGCCTCTATTTCAGTTAAGGCATCTATTTTTCCAATGGCTGAATTTCCTGCAATAAGTGTATTTGTTTTTCTGTAGGGGAGGGGATACCCATGGTCAGCTTCTTGTTTTGCTGTAGTCCAGGGCATTGCATAGGGTTAGGATGTCCAAGATTTGCTGGTCTGCCTATTTCCAGCTGCCTTGGTCTCCAGCAGCTGGGTGGTATTCAGCCCCACAAATGCCTCTAATTTTTGAAATTCCATCCTTTGTCTATATAGGACTGGGCCATTGGTTTTTCAGAGGCCTCTGGATAAAAAGGGGTAAAGAAATGGAAGGCCTTGTATAATCTTTCATAAAAGTCTGTGGGTGTCTGCTTGGGTTTCTGGAGCACAGTTTTGGTTTGGGGCATATTGGTTTGGCTTTTTGGCCTCTGCCCTGCTCCTTAGAGCAGCGTTGTGGGATACTGTACCAGATAGTATCGATCCTTGTTGATAGAGTCCCATGGAGGGGGGGGGATGTCTGTGTCTGGTGGCCTAAATGGCCACCTAGGCCATGTTTTTTGGAGTCACTTTCGGGCCTCTGTCAAATGTACCTCCTTTTTTTAAATTTATTCATTTATTTTTTATTTGTGAATATACTGTACAGAGGGGTTACAATTACATGGGCAGGATAATGCGTACATTTCTTACCAAGCATTGCAGCCTCCTCCTTTGGTTTACCCTTC
>NW_012267318.1:4271294-4297884 GCF_000151885.1 Dipodomys ordii
TTGCCAGCAGTGTTTGTAGAGCTATTTGGGAACTCTCCTCTGGATTATTCATTATCTGTTCTGACCCCTGATTATCAAGATTGGGAATTGAGACATCCGGATTTGCCATTTTTCTTGTGTTTTTCCGGCTTACTCTGCCCATTTGAGATAAAAAATAGCACCAGTTTTATGCTAGAATACTATCTTAAGGCAACCATCAATCAAAATTTGCTTTTGTACAGTCAATAGTCTACAGATACAATCTAGTTCAACAGATACATCTATTCAACATCAAACAACTATATGTTAATGGGCTTCGAATCGCAGAGAAGAATTTGGAAGACCAGAAATTATTAGGGTTAGGGAGAGATGTGGGTAAAGAATAGGAATAGATTGGTGTGGGTGTACCTCCTTTTTGTCAGTATTGAAGAGAGTGTGGAGGAGCTGGCAGCAATCACCCAAGTTAGCTGGTGCGTCTGAAAGATGGACACCAGGAGGCCTAAGAGGGCCTGCAGTTTCTCTGAATAAGGGGCTCTATGGTGTTTCCAGTTCAAGAGGTCAGTAGTATTGAAGAATTGATAATGGAATATAGGTGGCCCCTCTTGGACTGTGCCATCCAGGCCAAGTGGCTAAGGGCATCATGCTTTTCCAAGGGGCATTTGCAATGCCTGAGCTTGAGCCTGCTGTGTAGGCCTGCCTGAGGCATCAAGCCACAAATGTGGGGTTTGTCTGTACTGGTTGAGGCAAGACTGATGGTGGTGGGCTTTCAGACAATGCCCCAGGAGCCTCTATCTGCTGCGGAGGTGCAGTCGGCTCATATAGCAGAGGTTCAGGTGCCTTTACCCTGGGGATTCTCCTGATATATGGGCTTCTTTTCTTTCTAAGACCCTAAAGGTTTTCTAAGACCCAACACTGACCTTGTGAATTTGCACAGACGCTCATCCATGATGGCAGGGTTAAAGTAATCAGTATCCAGGAGTCTACAAAGGGAAACTAGTCTAGGTGAACAAGCTCTTCTGTCACCAGAAGTTAGACTTCCCTGGGAAGTCACCCTGGGACTGGTGAGTGCCTTCCATTGGCTGATCTATACTGAAAGTCAGCCATTCAACAAAACAGAGGGTCCAAAGAGGCCTGGGAGTCGTTTCGACTCCGTAATCTCCAAAATACGCCTTTTTAAGGTTCTTAAGCATACAATCAAAGATTGTTGGTTCTGAAGGACTCTAGCCCATGTTCTTCCCTGCTTCCCTGTCATGGACAGACAAGGGAAGGTCACGTGTGTACTCTACCTGGCCTCATCTCTAAAGGCGTCTTGGCTGAAGCTGTGCCTGGTCAGAGTTCCTACCACAGGATGTGAATGACCATCATGCCAGGCAAAGTCACCATTCCATGGCCTCAGGTTAGGACCCATCCAGATTCAGTAGCTTTTGGTCAAGGAGCCACAAATAATTTCACCTTCACGCACACTTTCATACAAGAGGCTAAACTTGGTTGTGGGAGTGCCCTGAACTTGTGGCCCTCTCTAAAGAGAATCCTTGAACTGATGACTTCTTTTAGAACAAGGAGCCTACACTGGTGGCTCTCTTTAGAAAGGCCTGTGGGAAGTGATCAGGCTCTCCATTTGTCCTGGTGGACAGAGCTGGCTGGGTCAGAGACCCCTGGGCCCTTACTTGATTCAGAAGCAGATGTTTGGGAGATGGTTGCTTTTTCAGAGCTGTGAGCATCCAGAAGGAGAACCTGAGTAGCCATCAGGTGGCACAGCCTTCTTCAAATCTAGGAACTTCACACGCTCCTGAGAGCAGAGGCCTGTACTGGTGGCTCCGAGGGCAGCGCAGTTGGGTTGCTGTTTCCTAGTCAGGAAACCAAAATATCGTGAGAAATGCTGGGGGGGGTGGAGGTGGGGTAGTGGGGGACGAGCAGCCGTTGGAGAGTTGAAGAACTCAGTTTATTATGAAGGCAGGCCCAAAGGATTTCCTCCTCTGAAATCTGAGCCCCGACTTGGGCTCTGGGTTTTAGTTCTGGGTAGAGCACAGGTGTTTTCAGTTTTGATTGGCCTCAACCATTACAGTTTCTCAAAAATTACTTGAAGTGTAAAGCTCAAGCCAATTCAGGTCAAACTGGTTCTGGCAAGAGTAGGCTTTTCCTTGAGCCAGTTCTAATGGAAGGTTTTTCTTATCACTGTGGGATAGACTATAAGAGGCAAGTCATAAAACGTTTTTACTGAGTCCTGTGAATTAACTAAAACTCCCCCAACTTTGTATCCGTGTTTTTTGATCTGAGCTATTCTCAGTTACAGTCCCTTTGCCATCATCTTGTCTCCAGATAACCATATTATGTGGAAGGTAAACTGCCCCTCAACCAAACCAAGCAATGGCATCTTCTTACTGTCTTAAAGCAAACAGCCAAAAACAGGAGACCACCTTGTTCCTATTCTGTTCCAGTAATAAAATGATACCTTCTCTGGAACTCCTCCAGAGACAAAGACTGAGCTAATGGTCAACCAAGCCATTTCTTTAACTTGGATCTGTGTCCTTCTCTCCCTCCCTGTCCACATTTCTTCCTATTTAACCTGAAGCCAATGTCTATAGCTCTGAAGATGTACTGAAGTATTGTCTTCCCATCGAGGGAAGACAATATTATTTGGCATATGGAGAAGGGGTATGACTAGACTTTACTTGGTACTTCTGGATTTCAGGTCTGGGGTACAAACACCTGGTTTTAGGACCCCACTGCAGTGCTGAGTAGGAGACTCCCAGCACTAGAGATTGCCCTTGAATGCATTTAGAAGAAGTTTGAAGATAACACTCTGGGCTGGGTATCTCTCTGTATTTCCTCTGTGGCTCTCAGCCTTTGGCTCATTGCCAGATAGAAATGAAGCCCAAGGCCATTTTCACATGCAGTCTGTATTCTTGGGTTCTTAAGGAACCTAACAAGCCAGTGTTACACTGGCAGAGGGGCAGCAAGGAGAATACATTTAACTGTCTGGGAAACAACAACAACAAAAATCCTTGGCCCCTAGGGCCTACACACCTTTTCTAGCCTAGTGCTTTTGCAAACCTCTTTCTCAGGAATCCAATGGCTCCTAGCCTTCCCTTTCATAAGTTCACCCTTGAACTTTGCATCCGTATTTTTCCCACAGTCTTGGAAGACTTCAATCCAAGGGAAGTATAGTTGGCCTTTCGCTTTGGAGCAAAGTACCCCCAAATATTGATACCAGGAAGGGCAGGCTATATGCAGGCCCAAGCTCATGCTGGCTGTCAATCAGGAGGCAAAAGCATCTTCTTCAAGGGCTGCAGACTCCTTTGTCTTTGTGCTCCATGCTGCTTGCATTTCAAAGGCTTCTAGCAAATTCTGTGTGTCATTCCTGGAACCTTCACGAGTCTCCATGGCGACTAGTAAGTAGGCCCAAGGTCTTTCTTTTCTGATTTTTTTTCTTTTTTCAACAGATTAGAGCTGAGGCTTGAGCTTTAACAACAACAACAACAACAACAAAACAACAACCAAAAAAACACAAAAAAATCAAGCCACCAAATGCGAACTCCCAAAGCTATTCTCTACTCTACAGAAATCCCATTCTATACAAATACATATTCTAGTCCTTACCTGCCTATGTCCAGACCATAAAAAAATCAACAAAACTCAACAAAACATGCATCTGTGTTTTGGCTTTGTTTTGCTTTGTTTCCTTTGCAAATATTTGAAAAAGGAACCTGGTTTTCCTGATTTCCTCCATGAAAAGGCTCTGTGTGAACTGTTGCACTCTGCAACAGATACACCTAGCCCCTGGCCCAGAGTATAATGAACTGTTTAGTCAGCCCTGGCACCCACAGAGGATGAACAGCAGTCTGTAAGTCTCCCATTGCATTTGGCAGATGTGTCCACTTATAACTCCTAGGGTTTTCCTCATACACAAATTACTTAGTGAAGGCTGGGAAGGTGGCTCAGTGGTAGAGCGCTTGCCTTGCATGCCTGAGGCCCTGGGTTCGATTCCTCAGCACCACATAAGCAAAAAGAAAAAGCTGGAAGTGGTGCTATGGCTCAAGTGGTAGAGCGCTAGCCTTGAGCTGAAGAGCTGAGGGACAGCGCCCAGGCCCAGAGTTCAGGCCCCACGACCGGACCCAAAAAAAACCAAATTACTTAGTGATAGGCTCCTATCCTAAGAGCTTCCTTGTTGGCTGATGGTGTAAATGTCAGAGTGTATTTACACTAACCTAGATGGTGTATGCCAATCATTTCATAGGCCCTGTTCATGCAATGAAGAGACACAGTAAACACGAGAAGTGTGAGGAGCAGCCATTCTCACACTGTTTAGTGTGTATAATCAACCTTTTAATAAGTAGGAGAGATGCCTAAGATTTGGGTTCCAGTTGCCGGGTGCCAGTTGCTCACACCTGTAATCCTAACTACTCAGGAGGCTGAGATCTGAGGATCACCGTTTGAATTCAGCTCAGGAAAGAAAAGTCCATGAGACTCTTATCTCCAATAAACCACTCAGAAAAAAACTGGAAGTGGTGCTGTGGCTCAAGTGGTAGAGCACTAGCTTTGAGCACAGAGAGTCTCAGGACAGCGTCTGGGCCCCGAGTTCAAGCCTCAGGACCAGCAAATTAAAAAAAATTACAGAGCAGGAAAATGTTTAAAGCAGATAAAGCAGGTTCATTGGAGAGTGAAAGAACTAGCTAAACGGATTTCTTGCATGCAAGAAGGGGACCTGGAGCCTAGGGTCCAATGGAGATCTCTCAGAGGGTGGTTGTATTGGTACAAGGACTCCTCTGATATTTCCTTCTCCAAACTTTGTGCTGACTGGTTGATGGCTGTGCATGCTGGCTTTGGCTCTTTTCATTGGGTATCCTCACCTCCCCCCATGGGAAGAAGAAGTGCTAGGATGGGCTACATATTATCTACACATGTTATGTCCACCATTGTATATTCCTATCTACCTAACAATTCCTTTTTCTCTCAGGAGTGCATGCTAACCATAGAAGTGTAATGTAGTTTAATGTGTGAACCAGAAATGTAGTCTGTTAGCATCATTATTAGGTCTTATGTACATAATTGTATTTGCTGTATCTTTGTATGATTGGCAGCACAGGTGTATGTACATTAGCTATTGTTGCTGACAGTGAGCACTCTATTGTATTACAATGTTTTGATGGCTACAGTGTTTTTAGGTGTTGGATTCTTTTTTTTTTTTTGCCATTATCATCTTCTGGGACTCCCACCATATATGGAGTTTGCCATTGACTGAATCACAGGACTATTTGGGTGCACATTAAGATCTAAATATTACCATTACCACCATGGCCTCAAGATCCTGAGCAACAACTTCTCTAGCCATAAAAGAAATGCAAATCAAAACAACATTGAGATTCCACCTCACCCCAGTTAGAATGGCTATAATCAAGAACTCTAATAACAACAGAAGCTGGAGGGGATGTGGACAGAAGGGAACCCTACTGCACTGTTGGTGGGAGTATAAACTTTTTTAACCACGTTAGAAAGCAGTGTGGAGGTTCCTCAAAAGACTATACATAGAGCTCCCCTATGACCCAGCAATCCCACTTTTGTGCATTTACCCAAAGGATCACAAACAAGACCATACTGAAGCTACCAGCACAACTATGTTTATCACAGCATTATTCACCATAGTTAAGATATGGAACCAACTCAGATGCCTCTCAGTAGATGAATGGATCAAGAAAATGTGATATATATATATATATATATATATATATATATATGTATACATAATGGAATTCTATGCCTCCATCAGAAAGAATGACACCATCTCATTTGTTAAGAAATGGAAAGACTTGGAAAAATTATATTAAGTGAAGTAAACCAGGCCCAAAGAAACAGGTTCCATGGTTTCCCTTATTTGCAATAATTCGTATATGTCTAGGACAAGCAGAGAAGGTCAAAAGCTATGTACCTATGACCATATAAGATGATGCTAAGTGAAATGAACCCCAAATAGGGACACAAAAGGTTTTATCTTTGTTGCAGCTGTTTTTAAAGAATGTACTTATAATGTACTATGTGATTTTTTTTATTTCTTTTGTATGTTCTTCCCCCCATGGTATAACTCATTTTCACTGTGCCCTGTACAAGGCACTATGTTGAAAATGAACTTTACAGATTCAGGTAGTGGGGGGCAGGAGTTGTGGAGGTGGGAAGGGAAGGGATGGTAAGAGCAAAACAAAGGAGGGGGTAACAATGCTCAATAGGAAATGTACTCATTACCTTACTCATGTAACTGTAACCCCTTTGTACAGTATCTTTACAATAAAAAATATATATTAAAAAAAGAACCTGAGCAAGAATCTGGGAGATTTTTCTTTTTTTTTTTTTTTGTCGGTTGGAGGGCTTGAACTCTGGGCCTGGGCGCTGTCCCTCAGCTCTTCAGCTCAAGGCAAGCACTCTACCATTTGAGCTACAGCACCACTTCCGGTTTTCTGGTGGTTTATTGGAGATAGGAGTCTCACGGTCTCTCCTGCCCAGGCTGGCTTTGAACCGCGATCCTCAGATCTCAGCCTCCTGAGTAGCTAGGATTACAAGCATGAGCCACCAGCGCCCGGCTCTGGGAGATTTTTCAAATGAGATTGAACATTAAAATTTGTCACTAGATTGACATACCCAGATTTGTATAATCTTCTGGGAGTAAAAATCCTGTATCATGTGTTTTTTCAGTGCTGTGTTGCTCAATATATAATCAAGGAAGTAAAGCTGTGGCTCAAGACAGCCTTGAACAAAACAAAACAAGTGAGAAAGCAAAGTTCTGATTTCAAGCCTCAGTACTGGCACACACAAGCAACGCTGGGTCAAACCTGTGATCTTAGCTACTTAGAATGCTAACATCTAAGAATCAAGGTTTGAAGGCAGCTGAGGCAAGGAATCCATGGAACTCTTATCTCTCACTGGAAAAAAGCTGGAAGTGGAGGTATGGCTCAAGTGGTAGAGCAACAGCCTTGAACAGAAAAAGTCTAATCAAGAGGCCACGCTTTCTTTAAGCCTCAGTAATATTTATTTATGTGTATATATATATATGTTATATATATAGCTACATATACAGTATGTACATATATATAAATATGCATATATGCTATACCTGTGAATGTATATTTATTCAGGAAGAACTGCTGGTTCTGTCACTCCCACCCCCAGATCAAAGTAGGACACTTGAATTTCCAGACGTCTTCAGAGGCATTGTATTCTCCATGGATGGCCATTACAGGCTTTGTATGCCAAAGCTTTGTAGTGGGCTCTCTGTGTGTGTGTGTGTGTGTATGTGTGTGTGTGTAACCCTCTCTGTTGTATTAGTCTGACAGGAGGCTTAATGCAAGGTTGCGGGGGTTTTCTCTCCACCCACATACCAAACTGTCCATGTCACTTCCATTTTGTCTCCTATCAGACTTTGTCTTGCCTCCAGGGTAGGCAGGAACCCTTGCAAGTAAACGGTACGCTCTTGTTTCTAGAAGCTTCTAACAATGGAGGCTTTTCCAGTGGGTTAACCTCACTCAGACTTGCTCTGCTGTTTTACATCATGGTTTCTTAATTTTCCAGGAGACACAAAGACTTTGAAAATACAATAAAAACCCCAAACCCTCTCTCAGAAATGTGTGCACACAGGAAACATTACAGAGAAACTGAGGAGTTTGCTGGACTTGTGGGAAGAATCCTGCTTCGGGAGGCATTGACTCTTGCCTGGGAACTTTCTAGTCCTTGTTGTGGACTTCAGATGAGCCCCATTCTTCATCTGCCAGATACAGCAGCGATAGCTGAATCCTGGCAGTGGGCCCTGTGGCAGGTCAGGCCAGGCTGAGGCCCTCACAACTTGCAGATTTACTTTCAAATCCTCAGTTCCCAGATGCTGTGCACACCAGCATGAAAGGCCTGGCTCTCTCCCCAAACCTGCACTTCACACCTCTCATAAAACTCTACTTTGGAGAGGTCAAAGTCCCAATTCCAAACCTCACAGTGCCCAGGCTCAGCATCTGGGTCTAGAAGGTCCCTAAAACAATGACTCTGAGAAAGACACAATTTGGAAGTCCTAATCTAACCTAATGCTTAAAAAATCACACACACTGTTCAATATTTCTACCAATTCTTTTTTGTGTGTGTGCCAGCCCTACAATTTGAACTCCAGGCCTGGGCTCTCTTTCTGAGCTTCTTTTGCTCAAGACTGGTGTTCTACCATGTAAACCACAGCTTCATTTCCAGCTTTGTTTTGGGTAGTTAAATAGAGATGAGTCTCACAGACTTTCTGACCTGGGCTGGCTTTGAACTACAATCCTCAGATCTCAGTCTCCTGGTTGCTAGGATTATAAGTGTGAGCCACTGGCACCTGGCACTTCTAATTATTTTTTTGATGATGGAATAACTTTAATTCCCCTGCCCAGTGAGCTGTCTATTCATATTTCTTTCCTTGGACTGCTATCACAAATTAATACAAACCTTGTGAGTTGAAATAACACAGATTTATCCTCCCATGATTCTGGATGCCAGAGACTGAAAGTAAACATTTTCTCTCAGAAAGTTCTAGCAGCATTTTTGGTCACCTGGTTCCCAGTGTTCCTGGGGCATGGCTCTGTCACTGTAAGGCTGGGTCCATCTTCACAGAGCTCCACCCTTCTTCTCTGATGTGTATATCTTTTATGGGTATCTCTTCCATGGACATTTGTCATTGGAATTTGGGTCAACTCAGACAATT
This sequence comes from Dipodomys ordii, assembly GCF_000151885.1. Lineage (NCBI taxonomy): Eukaryota > Metazoa > Chordata > Mammalia > Rodentia > Heteromyidae > Dipodomys > Dipodomys ordii. Next base: position 4,279,978 of record NW_012267318.1, read on the forward strand.
CAGAATAATTGATCAAGATCCTTAGCTCCCTTATATCTGCAAAAGCATCTTTCTTTTCCAAATGAAGTTGCATTCATAGGACCCAGGAGTTGGGTTTTGGAATATCTTTGTGAGGAGCCTTCATTCAAATCCCTTTACTATTGCTCATTCACATCGGAGTCTCCAGCAGTGCTTGGCCCACAGTCAGAGTTCATTAGTCACGCATGTATTTGCTTCTGATGGTTTGGATTTAAACTTGGATCCAAACACTCTGTCTGTCCCATTACCAGGTCTCAGTCAAGGGCCATACGTGTTTGGAATAAACTCCACATCTTTGGCATTCCTTGACTATAAAAAACTAATTAGAGTATACAGTTTCTTATTGCCCACAGGGATTTCTGTTGGAGTATTTTATTTCATTGTTTCCGTTTAGCACATGGCACGTATACAGACATTACATAGACAGAAAGTGACTATGTTGGAAAGCTTTTCTTTCCTTAAGGGTAGAATTTTCTTAGACCCTCAGTGGTTGAAAATAGATAGGATTTTATTGATGAGGGAACTGTTTCTTTATGCATTTCATTATAGTTGTGAAGATAAAAAGCTACAGATTTATTTATTTATTTAGTGCTGGCAATGGGGCTTGAACTCTAAAGTATCACAACTTTGCTGGGCTTTCGAACTCAAAGCTGGTGCTCTACCATTTGAGTCATACTTCTGCCTTTGCTGTTGTTGCTAATTAGAGCTAAGAGTCTCACAAAGAGAGCTAAGGGCATTTCTATTTGGGCTGGCTTTGAATCACAATCTTCAGATCTCAGCCTCCCAAGTAGTAAGGATTACAGGTGTGAGCCACTGATTCCCAACTAAAAAGCTATACCTTTATAGAATATAACTACCCATTTGCCAATGGTTCTGCTGTGGGAAGGCTCACTGATACTTAGTGAATTCCATGTGTTTGTTTAGATGATACACACACAAATCAAGAGACATTCTTCTCCCTCCTTTAAAAATATAGTCAGTATAATCCCCCTAAGAGACCGTAAATGAACATTGTAAGGTTTCAGGCAAGGTAAGAATACACAGGTGAAGAAAGGAAAGTTTATTGGGGTACGCTCTCAGGCAGACTCCTTGGTCAAGGTCTGGTTTATATGGCCGGAGTCAGCAGGAACTTTTAGCACGTAACTTATTTTGCAAGTTTCAACAGCTTCAGGCTAGTGAAGAATGATTGGGACAGGTGGTGTATAAGGAAGTGGCTTTTCTCAGCTGCCTCTGCCCTCCATTGGTCTGACAAACATCATCAGCCTTTACCCTACTCTGGAGAACACATTTCAAGCTTTCCATAAAGTACTTTTGACTTTACAATCAAGAACAGTTTGATAGGGTTAACATGAGAATCAGTCTGGCTTTAAAAAGCAATCTCTTTGTGTGTGTAATTCACATGGTATGCACCTTGCAATTCATGTAGCTAGTCATATTTTATTTATTTACATTTTTGCTAATCATAGGAAGTGTTTGGAATCCAGAATCCAACCCTCCCCCCTGAAAAAAAATCAAGGAAGATCCAAATTCTTTGGTCCCTATTCATTGTGAAAATTAGTTCAAGTTGCTTGATTTTTCTTGTTTTTAATTCACATTCTTTGTAAATACAAGGATTCTGGGAATAGGACTTGATTAATAATTGTTTATCCGTTGTTCCCATGAACAAGCAATAGAAGAGTCCAGAGAGAAGCAGAGAAAAGTGAGTTCCCTGTCTGCAATGCTAAAGGATGTCATGGACATTAGAAAATGGCAGAAACGCACCCAGAAAATCAAAACATCCTGCTCTACTCAGCCAAGTTGAAATAGGAAAAGTTTAAGATGCATTACACACCAGGACTTTGAACTTCATGTCATAATAAAATCCAGCAACACACAACATCAATTGGTGAAATCAGACCCTCTAAAACAAACAACCTACATGTCACCCCAAGGGAACTAGAGCCCATGTCCAAGTTCAAAGAATGGTTAGAGCAATCTCCTTCATAGACTGCTTTCTGTTCTTCAAGGACTTGGGCAGACTTTCTTTTTCTGTCTTAGATGTACTGTCGATCATGTACAAATAGGCTACTTCATCTGCAAAACACTAGCAAACTCGTCTATTACAGTTAGTAAGCCTTATTGTTTCAGAGTGCTTTGTATTGCATTTCTTTTTAACTCATTGTAAAGTCTATATTTTTAGTTAACATTCTCATTCTCTCTGTCTTTGTCTGTCTCTCTGTCTATCTCTGTCTCTGTCTTTGTCTCTGTTTCTCTCTCTCTCTCTCTCTGTAGTACTGGGGCTTGAACTCAAGGCTTTACAATTGCCAGGCAGACACTTTACCTTAAAACCATACCTCCAACCCTTTGGGGAACTAATTATCTTTAAGATAGTGTCTCATTTCCTGACAAGCATGTGTCTAGACTGTGATAAACCTGGAGTCTCATGAACTTTCTGCCTGGGCTGATCTGAAATCTCAATTCTCCCAATCTCAACCTCCCAAGTAGTTTGGATTACAGGCAATAGCCATCGATGCATGGCTAACATCTTGAATTGAATTGCTTGATAATCAAAGGTGGCTTTAAAGTCAGCTTTATTAATGAATTTGTGTTGGCATGTGTGCTTTTATAACTAAATACAACAGATTCACATCTTGGTGAGCATAAAGCTAAAACAAACACACCCCCAAAATAAGAGTGGAAAAAGAGTTCTTACCTACAGCAGGTAAAGTGGGTAGTGGAGTTATTTTTAAAGTAATCTCCTCTGTGAATAAGGAAGCATGGGGATTGTAGTGAAGGAGGCTACATACATTCCCATAAGAGGGCACCTTAGGAGTGGATATATTCTGGAACATGCTTGATTAAGGAGTATATTTCTGAGCATGCTTGGTTCAAGGTCATAGTTCAAGAAAGAAAGATAATGGGTAGATTTTTGGCAAGCTTCTTTTAAGTGATGGAACACATGCTTGAAAGGTTAAAATAGCCCACAGGAATGCTTTGGGGCATGCTCACCTTGCAACATTAAAATATTTCAGCTGAAGAAAAGGAAAGGATAAGAATTCTTTGAAGGTGCTTTAATGTAGGAGTTTGGCCCTGACAGTTTCTGCCTTGCTGAGCAGCTAACATTTTGACTTTGTATTAAACTTTCTCCTTGCTGCTCACTGACTGCAGATAGAGGATTATTTATTCATTGAGAGGCTGGATTTTCCTATGTAGCTTTGTGAGAGAAACTAGATAGGTTATTTTTGCATAAAACTGGGTTCAGATCAAGTAGAGTTAGGAGACGAGTGACTCTAGATTCTAAAACTCGCTGTGGTCACCACTGGACAAAAAGGCAGAATTCAGAGGTTTTGTCTTTGTAACTCTTTTTTTTTTAACTTTATTTTTTTGTGCTAGTAATGAGGTTTGAACTCAGGACCTGAGTGTTATCCTTGCATATTTTTGCTCAAGGCTAGTGCTCTACAGCTTGAGTCATAACTTCCCTTTGGGCTTTTTGGTGGTAATTGGATATATAGTCTCACAGACTTTCTTGCCCAAGCTGGCTTTGAACCACTAGCTTCAGATTTCAGTCTCCGGAGTAGCTAGAATTAGAAGTTGTCTTTGTAACTTAGGCACTATGTAATATACACTTTTGATATGACTATGTATTGAAACTTACTTTTTAATTTGTCAGATATGTGGTAGATGTATAATCTGTCCACACAGAGGCCTTCTACATCTCTCCTTCCTCCTCCTTTTTGGTAGTAGTGGGGATAGAATTCTTGGGCTTGCTAGGCCAGTTAAGCCGCAAGTTCTTTTGCTTTTAGTCTGATTTTCAGATATGGTATCAAAGGTTTTCATAGGCCAGCCTTGGATTGTGGTCACCCTACCTCTGCCTCCTAAGTATCTGGAATTGTAGGTATGACCATCATATCTGGCCTATACGGGCCTTCTTGAGAGTGGGTAGGGTGTTGGCCAGAAGCTGCAAACCTGCACTTTCTGGCCACAGCGTTAAACCAAAATATGCAAGTATTTGGAACTCTTTGTCCCTGGGCTACTACCAAATGCTTTGGAAGGGTGTGTGTGTGTGTGTGTGTGTGTGTGTGTGTGTTTTGAACATACTGTGAAATCCCACTTGCTGATAGCTTTCATAAATCCAAGCCCTTTTTTTTGTTTGTTTCTTTCTGGAATCATCCATTAGTTCTGCTTGGTTCATCCAATTTCAGACTCACTCTTTCTGGATTTCAAGATACTTTTCTATCTTGAAATATTTTTATTTTTTTTCTGCCCGAAGTGCTCCTTCTTGGTTTTCCATGATCTTTCCTGGGCATCCCATGACTCTCTGGGACCTAACCTAACACCAATTCTGTCACGAAAGCTCCCCCAGGAGTGCTTTGGGATCCTGCTAAGGCCTTTGTCTCTGTCTATTTTGATCCTATTTTACACTTAGTATCTTGTTCTTTGCTGAATCAAGAGGAGAAATCAGGCACCAAGCCAGATTTCCCAGTACTTATTGAATGTGAATCCCTCATGCTAGCTAACTCTCATGTGCCTCACTTTAATTCTGGTGTTTTGATCTATCTTTTCTAAGTTGTGATAAAAAACAAGCATACTAGAAAATCAAAATTCTTGTCATGTTTGGCGCATGCAAGGCATGAACCCACCCTCTTGCTGGACTTGAATGACTGCTCCTTTGATTTAAGAGCTGTGCAATCTTTTGTAAGTTATTAACCTTTTCTGCGCTTACAAAGTAGAAATAATAATCATCCCTATTTCCTAGACTTTTATAAAGACCCTATAGGATAGAGTCCAATAACATTACATATTCAACCTCTTAGCTATTTTTGTCATTCACTTTACATTCTCCTCTTTCTTTCTTTCGTTCTTTTCTTTTCTTCTTTCTTTCTTTCTTTCTTTTTTTTTTTGTCGGTCATGGGGCTAGAACTCTGGGCCTGAGTGCTGTCCCTCAGCTCTTCAGCTCAAGGCAAGCGCTCTACCACTTGAGCTACAGCGCCACTTCAGGTTTTCTAGTGGTTTTATTGGAGATAGGAGTCTCACCGTCTTTCCTGCCCGGGCTGGCTTTGAACCGAGATCCTCAGATCTCAGCCTCCTCAGTAGCTAGGATTACAGGTGTGAGCCACTGGCACCCAGTGCATTCTCCTCTTTCTTGAGAGATCATTTGTGGTTTTGAATTGTATTGTAACTAAAAGAAAGCCAAGAGCCAAGCCATCAACTTCTGTAATGGAATGAGATCTAATGTCCAGGCACAACAAATATTCTTCATTGGAAAGCTACAGCTTGATACCTTTGGACTGTTTTGGGTACTGATTAGAAGGTCCTATTAAAGATGAAAAGATCACCCTTCTCCATACAGCTTGCTAGCTGTGTGTGCTTTTCCACAGCACCTATTCACAGACATGAACTGACTGTTGAGGGTGTGTTGGATGATCTGGAGAAGGTATGTTCATACCTGCTTCATTGCTGGGTTTCCTGGGTCTAGTTCTATCTGGAGAAAGACAAACTGGGAAGACAAAGCTCTCTGTATTCATTCGGGATCCTGGTGAGGAGGGCATCTTCCCCTTACGGAAATATTCAGCACAGAGAAGCCAACATCAACAGCTGCAAAAAGGATCAGGTCCTGGATGACGTAAAACCAGCCATTAGCAACAGAAGTGATGGCAAATTAAGGCCACTGGCAGGCTTGCTGGAATGATCCAGGGAATTTGTCTTCATCACAAGGAGCAGAGTGGGAGCTCCCTGGGCTACTGCTGGGAGAAAAGGGCTGAAGGCTGTCCTGGTTCTTCTGGATGGGGCTCAGAGTGGGTTTTATTACCATGGTTACAGCATCCTGTATCCCTTGAATGGCTTGTAGTTGTAGTTACCCAAAGAACCAGCACAGTTACAGAGCTTCAGGTCCCCCAAAAGAAGTTTGTTTCCTTTTGGGGGAACATCTGCGTTTAACTCCTGCATCTGTACCGTTCCCAGGGTCCCCAAGGGAATGCCACCTACTTTGGAGGCACATTATGCTCTTCTGGTAATCTGCGATATGTCCTTACGCTCATTCCCTTTCTTGCTGTTCCTTGTTCCCTGTGCTTAGGGACCATGGCCAGTGGGGTTTGTCTTCTCTTACAGTAAGTGCACTGTGCAGAGTGCAAATGGTACAGTTGCCCTCACTTCATTTCTACTTAGACCGGGGCCTTCTCTGTTTATTTCCACATGGATTCTGGAGAGGAAAGTAAAATAATGCTTGTGACCTTTCAGCCGGGCACCAGCTGCTTCTCCGCCCTTTCCCCTGTGATTTAGCAGAGCGCACAGCCAGTTCTGTAATAGCCTTGTTTCTGGAATTCTAACCTCCTTCCCAGCAGAGTATGACTCATGCTGAGAGCTACATAATGCACCCAGGGTCACTTGGCAGAGCAAATGCTCAATGGAGATGCACTTCCAAACACGGACATCTGTCCTTGGGAGCAGATTAGGTTTAGTTAAAAACAAAAACAAATAAAAAAAACCCACTTTGTCCTGACTCATCTTCAGGTTCAAACCTGTGATCCTCCTTTTAGCTCTCCAAGGATATAATGAGAAAGAGGTGCAAAAATGGGCACCATAGTATTCTGCATTATACCCAGGAGAGTCCTTGAGTACTAGGAATGTACCAAGCTCCAAGGAAGGGGGCGAGGGCGTGAATTGAGGCTGAGCTACAAACAAAATTGGCAGACACTGTCATCATCCAAACATTTCACATTTTTATATGGGGACTTGAACTCAGGGCCTTTGTTTGCTTGGTTGCCACTCTACCACTTGAGCCACACTGCCCGCCCTGTTTTTCTTTATTATTTTCTTTGCTGATTAATTTGGAGGTAAAGTCTCTCAGACTGGTCTCCCCAAGCTGGTTTTGAACCTCTTCCAGATCTCAGACTCTTGGTAACTAAGATTACATGTGTGACACAGACACCTAGCTTCTTCAAAAAGAAGTGTGTGTGTGTGTGTGTGTGTGTGTGTGTGTGTGTGTGTGTGTGTGCTGGGGCTTAAACTCAGGGCCTTGTTTGCTCAAGACTAGTCCTCTATCACTTTGAGCCACTGAGCCACTTCTGATTTTCTGGTGCTTCATTGGAGGTAAGTATCTCATGGACTTTTCTGCCCAGGCTGGCTTAGAACCTTGGTCCTCAGATCAGCCCCTATTTTTTTTTTTTTTTTGTCAGTTATGGGGCTTGGGCTCTGGACTGGGCGTTGTCCCTAAGCTCTTCAGCTCAAGGCGAGCATTCTACCACATGAGTCACAGTGCCACTTCCGGTTTTCTGGTGGTTAATTGGAGATAAGAATCTCATGGCCTTTCCTGCCTGGGCAGGCTTTGAATCGTGATCCTCAGATCTCAGCCTCCTCAGTAGCTTGGATTATAGGCGTGAGCCACCAGCACTCAACAAGAGTTCCTGAACTCTTTTCATCCAAGTTTTACCTATGTCACCAGTTTGTACAGAGGTCTGGGTGGGAGCTCAGGCTTTGACGCTGGATGGACTGGAGGAGGCAATGGGTGCTGGTTTTCCCAGCCAGAAACTAAAGGAATTCATCTTCTACAATCATGAGTACTGGGATGGTCCCAGCCTCCACCCTCTCAGCCTGCCAAAAATGTTCTGTCAGGGCCAAGCCCAATTGCTCCCCATTTCTTCCTTCTAAAAACAAGAAACGTCGACACTTGGTCAAGCTGGAGGATGTAGGATGTAGGGAAAAGGAGAGAAGAGAGGCTGGGTGTTTGGACAAGTTTAGGGTGGAGTTAGAGACTGTGGAATGGGCTGGAAATACACAAAATATGCTTCTTATAGCATGCCATGGCTTCCCTTTGGTTTTTCAGAGAATAAGAGACTGAAATTACTTTGTTGGCTGGACTGTGTTGTTCTGCCTCTGTAGGAGGGACCACTCACATGGGTGAGTGGATGCTGGGCCCATTTATCTCAACAGGACAAGCCTTGGAAAGTGTGACCCTTCCTAGAAGTTCAACTGAAAGGCAGAGGGAGAAATGGGGAATTCCTGGGTGCACCCAACAGGTCATGGTAGAATTTGGAGGTGGGGTGGCATTGGTTTATATTCAGACTGTGTTTGCTCTTGGCTTAATGCTCTGCTAGGAAATTGGTGTCCTGCCTACCTGGATGTAGGGTGACTAACTGCATTTTACTCTAAGTTATTGTTGCCTTCACTATTGGCATCTGGAAATGAGAGGGACGAGTTCAGAGACACTTAAAGGCCTGTATATGACCACTTCTGTTGCTGGCACCTTTTCTCTTAGAAAAAGACATTGCTCATGACTGAATGATCCCTGCACATAGAGAAAAAAGCATCTTTTCTCTTAGTTCAGTTTTTGTTTAAAGGGACTCAAAGAGACAACTGAAAAGATGCTTCTTCTAAGCCTGGTGAATTAACAAAAAGTCCCCAAACTTTGAATCTGTGCCGTTTGATCTGAGGTATTCTCAGCTGAAGTCCCTTTGTAATCTCCGAGTGTGCAGGAGGAAAGAGAAGACACAGATAGGCATCTTCTGTGGAAGGTACACTGTCCCTCAAACAGTCAATGTCTTCTATTATCCTAAAGCAAAGAGCCCCAAACTCAGGAGACTACCTCGGTCCTATAATAAAATGATAACTTCTTTGGAATTCCTCTAAGAACAAAGCTAATGGTCAACCAGGCCACACCTGTGACCTGAGACTGTTTTAACTCTGCACACCTTCCTCACCCTCTGCCAGTTCTCCCTATTTAACCTGAAGCCAATGTCTGAGCCTCTGAAGACAGCTGAAGATGTACTAAAGTACTTCCTTCCGTGGCTGCCATGTAAGAAATCTCCTTTCCCTGCCCTTCACCATGTCTCTTTATTTGGCATATGAGGGCAAGTGGCCGGACCTAACTTGGGACTGCTGGACTTGGGTCTGGGATTTAAAAACTTGGTTTCAGACCATACTCTTTCTATAGGCTGTTCAGGAAATGGCTGTTAGAAGTTGGAGTAAAAAAAAAAAAAAGCTAATGGTTTTATTTCTGTCTCTTTCTCTCCACAGATGAGTTTGAAATTCTTGCCTGGGGCCATATGGAGAGGATTTTCCAGAAAGAAATTTATATACTGTTCTGTTTCTACTCAACTGTGTAAGTGAGCCTTTTGAAATAGCCCTGTCCTTACCTCAGACTGTGACATGAATAATTGTTTAATTGCCTTTTAGGCTACATAAGATAAGGAACCATGTCTCAAAATTGTATAATTCTCTTAAGCAAATGATAGTCAAACTTCCCCCTGCAGTTTTCAAAAAAGAAAAGAATTTTTCACATAGGTTAAACATTTTATTCTTTCTCAAATGCTTTGGCCTCTATTTTGTTAAATTGGATAATGTACACAAAAGCACGTGTATAAATTTATCAAATAACAAAAAAAGTTCAATTTTGTCACGATTGTGGATTTGAATGTAGTGTTGAATGGGAACTCAGTCACAAGAGAGAAGCCGCATTTTGAGAGGTCATATTGGGAGCCTTGATTGGAGAGCTGGCGGCTGCAGGCGAACTCTTGTCTCAAAGACCCACAGTACCCAGAATACACTTAACACTGTTAGAAAACCCAGCCATGGCAGTAGTAAAGCAAACAAGAAGCAGAAAACAATACCAACAAACCAGATCACCTTAAATGAAGAGCTGAAGTGTGACATCATGTTACTGAAGGAGAGCCAAGAGACATGAGACAGGAGTCATGGAGTAATGTTGCCTGAGCTGGTCTGGGCCTAAATAGGGTCAGCCTCAAGGGGCAGGGTTACAGGAAACTGGAGACTCATGAGTTCAAAGCACAGGACTGATAGGTCCTGTCCCCACCCCTGCCTGTAGGAAATCAGGTATGCCTACCATCTGGGGGTGGAATTTCCCTGTCTCTACCATGAAGACAAGATGGAACTCTGGGCCTGGGGGCTGTCCCTCAGCTCTTCAGCCCAAGGCAAGTGCTCTACCACTTGAGTCACAGCACTACTTCTGGTTTATTGGAGATAAGAGTTTCATGGTCTTTCTTGCCTGGACTGGCTTTGAACCATAATCCTCAGATCTCAGACTCCTGAGTAACTAGGATTACAGGCAGGAGCCACTGGTTCCTGGCTTATTCGTCTTTTTAAAATGGTAGGCCTTGTGACTACTGAGATTCAGCTTCCTGTTACAAGAGTAGGGTCAGTCTCAGGTGACTCATATCTATAAAACTAGCTAGATCCTAGATCTCAGGAGGCTGAAATCTGAGGATCAGGGTACAAAGCCAACTCAGGAAGAAAAATCCCCAAGACTTTTATTTATAATTAGCAGCAAAAAGCTAGAAGTGGAGCTATGGCTCAAGTGGTAGAGCATCAGTCTTGAGGAGGAAAAATAAAAAGCTGTCTGTACCTAAGCCCTGAATTCAAGCCCTAGTACTGGGGGTGGGGTGGGGGTGGTATGGTGGAGGTGGGGGCAGAAATAGATTCTACTCTGTTTGCCCAGTTCTTTATGTATAGAGAATCTTTTAAGCCAGACCTAAAATGCATACTTTAGCAGCTTTTGCCAAATAGTTCAACAGAGGCTAAGGATCACCTGGAACCCTCCAGAAAGTGGAGTCTGAAGCTGGGTGTGCAGGTGTATTCTAATATAGTTGAATTCTCACTAGCCCTGTTTTCTTCCTTCAAAGACTTTAGGCACTGACCTGACTTTAAAAAACAAACAAACAAACAAAACTCAGGGGCTGGGAAGGTGGCTCAGTGGTAGAGTGCTTGCCTTGCATGCATGAGGCCCTGGGTTCGATTCCTCAGCACCACAAAAGCAAAAAGAAAAAAGCTGGAAGTGGCGCTGTGGCTCAAGTGGTAGAGCGCTAGCCTTGAGCTGAAGATCTGAGGGGCAGCGCCCAGGCCCAGAGTTCAGGCCCCACGACCAGACCCCCCCACAAAAAAAATCTTATTCAGTTGCCAGTCTTCTGCAGATTTCTTTTTATTAGGCCAGAGCAGAGGAGCTATTGTATTCCCCAGATTAAAATTGTTTTTCTTTTAAAAATTAGCATCTCTGAAGTGACCTTACAATTGGCTTGCTTGGTAGGGGTCCAACCCCTGAACCACACTTCCAACTGGGCAGGTTCAAATTGTGATCCTGCAGATTTTAGCCTTCTGAGTAGCTAGGATTATAGATATGAGCCACTAGCACTCGACCTTCCCCCCACCCTATTCACTGGTTGAGGCCATCTCTTTCCATCTCCTTCCCTCCCTCTTTCTTTCTTTCTTTCTTTCTTTCTTTCTTTCTTTCTTTCTTTCTTTCTTTCTTACAGAGGGGTTACAATTGCATGGGTAGGATAATGAGTACATTTCTTACCAAGCATTGCAGCCTCCTCCTTTGTTTACCCTTCACATCACTTCCCAGCCTCCCCCCTCCCCCCCCATCCCAATCCTTCTCCTTCCCCCCTCCCCCCATCCCCCCCCACCGACGTTGTAAAGTTCGTTTAAGACATGACAACTTGTACTTCTCATTGTTGCATCAGGTCCACCTGTATCCTTAAACAACTGGTTTTTCCCCATCTCCTCCACAAGTTATACTGACATCAAATATAGTGAAAGCAGGGGTTATACTGTGGGGGAGGGACACACAAAGCAACAAAGAGATAATCTTATAAATGCGTTAGAAACACATGAATGAAAGAAAAAACATTAAAATACATATCTAAGGGTTCATTTTCCTGACATCACATTATCTGACCTTTTCCGCTTGACTCATACATATACTAGATATTGCAAATAAGGGAAACCATGGGACCTATGTTTCTTTGGGCTTGGCTTACTTCACTTAATATAATTTTTTCCAAGTTTTTCCATTTCCTAACAAATGGGGCAATGTCATTCTTTCTGATGGAGACATAGAATTCCATTCTTTTTCTTTCTTTCCATCTCTCTGTCTTTCTATCTCTCTCCTGCTTTCTTTCTCTTTCTCTCCTTCTTCCTTCCTTCCTTCCCTTCCTTCCTTCTTTTCTTTCTTTCGTTCTTTTTCTTTTGTTCTTTCTTTTTCTTTCTTTCCCTCTCTCTGTCTCTTTCTATCTCTCTCCTGCTTTCTTTCTCTTTCTCTCCTTTTTCCTTCGTTCCTTCGTTCCTTTGTTCCTTCCTTCCTTCCTTCCTTCCTTCCTTCCTTCTTTCTTCTCAAGGCTGGCACTCTACCACTTAAGCCACACTTCTATTTATGACTTTACCATGGCCACTCAGATATGAGTCTCTTGGATTTATCTCTCTTGGTGGACTTTGAACCACAAACCACTTTGAACCTCATCATATCTTAAACCTCCTAATTAGCTAGGATTACAGGCGTGAGCCACTGGTGCCTGGCTTTCAAGCTCTTTTTCTATTACATATATCTACCTTGAGAACAGGCATTTTGGGGGGCAGAAAGCCAAAGCCAGTTGTTCCATTTGAGTTTAGTGCAGCTAGAATGCCTTACAAATATTAAATTACGTTCTTCTCAGTCTCTGCCTACATTTCTGGCTATATGTTATGGTGTCTGATCATTCAGCTCTCTGGGGAGCCATTAAGAGTTTTACTCTTTTAGAATGTATTATAGTACATCAAAAAGCTATACTTCCTAGATGAAGGCAATATAGAGATTTGAGACTGCTTGGCTACAGACAAGTCAGTAGAAGGGAAATCACCTGTGGGAATATGGCTCAATCTTAGTAAGGGGACAGTCTCAGTGGTAGTCCCTTTGGGACTGGATGTAGGAATGAAAGAAGATATAACCAAGACATTTAGCTCCTTATATCAAATAGAAATTTCAAAAAAAGCAAAGTTTATGCTATTGATGGATGCAAATTGTTTCAACATTTAAAATCTCAGCAAAGTCTTCTTCCTTTTCTGCCCTGTAAGAAGCAGTGAGAAAGAGCAAAATGTATGTTGTATGCATTTTGGAGGTCAAGTGTGACAGAATCAGCTCTGGGGAGGATTAAAAAAAAATCAAGAAATTTGGAATGAGACCAAGTAGGGGTCAAATCCTGCCTCTGACAATTTAGGCAAATAATATCCCTAAGACTGATTTTCTCCATCTAGAAATGGATCAGAATAAACATAGTAGAGTCAGGTATGCAAGAAATGGAAGGAAGCCACTATTTGGGGGCCTTTTTATATAAGTCAGATAATGTCACACTTTCTGCATTTACTTATGTAATTGTGTGTGTGTGTGTGTGCACCCGAGTGCATGTGGGTGTGCATGCCAGTGTTGGGGTTTGAACTCAGGTTCTTCAGTTCTCACTTGGCTTTTTCAAACTCAAGGCCTGTACTCTACCACTTGAACCACACTTCTACTTCAGGCTTTTTGGTGGTTAACTGGAGATAAGAGTCTCTTGCACTATCTGCTCAGGCTGGCTTCAACCTGTTGATCCTCAGATCTCAGCCTCCTGAGTAGCTAGGATTTCAGGTATAAGCCACTGGGTTAGAGAAAAAGAAAATGAGTAGCATGCTTTTTTTTTTTAAATCTAGAGAATCAAAATATTTCTTCCTCAAAATTCAATCATTGCTGCATAATAAGGACAGAACACTGTGTGATCTTGTTTTGAGACTTTCTAGCTTTCCATCTCAGAAAATGATGTTTTACTTCTCATCCTTGAATACTATTCCCAATGGCTCATCTTTCTGATAATGCCTTTCAGGACCTCGAACAAACTAACAATATAAGAGATGGATGATTTGGGATTATTCAGCAGCTTCTTGCTATCACGAACAGTTTTTCAGTTCTGTTTACTCTTGGGCAATTTCATCTTTGACGTAGAGTTCTGTCACCTGTCAATGGAATGAGCAGTTTGTACACAGAGGCAAAAGCTGAGACAGAATGGGAGGCTGGCAGTGCTCATCAGCGCCCCCTCTGACCATGCTGACAATGGCACACAAATCCTACCAAAGGCTGAGGCTCAGGTTCTTAACAGGATCCAGGACATTGAGGGCCCAGCCTGCTGGCCTGACCTGACCTGACACTTGGGACCTGTTCTTTATCTGCTGTTATTTGATTAGAGGAAAGAACAGGGTGAAAGTTTACAAATATTGTGCAATTGAAAAGGCAGTCTTGCATAATACTAATAAATCTGGCACAAGGTTCACAGGGAATCAAAACAACTTAGGAAATGTCAGGATTTTTTTTTTTTCTGTTGAAATGTCTGATAATTAACCACTTCTTGTTTTCTGAGATACAAAATTTTTTTTTGTTTTTTTGGGGGGGTCGGGTCATGGGGTCTGAACTCTGGGCCTGGGTGCCGTCCCTCAGCTCTTCAGCTCAAGGCTAGCACTCTACCACTTGAGCCACAGCGCCACTTTCAGCTTTTTTCTTTTTGCTTATGTGGTGCTGAGGAATCGAACCCAGGGCCTCATGCATGCAAGGCAAGCGCTCTAACACTGAGCCACCTTCCCAGCCCACAAAAATGTTTTTTGTTTGTCGGTTGTGGGGCTTGAACTCTGGGCCTGGGCGTTGTCCCTCAGCTCTTCAGCTCAAAGCTAGCATTCTACCACTTGAGCTCCAGCACCACTTCTGGTTTTCTTGTGGTTTATTGGGGATAAGAGTCTCATGGATTTTGCTGCCTGGGCTGGCTTTGAACCATGATCCTCAGGTCTCAGCCTCCTGAGTAGCTAGGATTACAGGCTTGAGCCATTGGTGCCTAGCTACAAAGATTTTTTTTTAAATTATGTCAGTACTGGGGCTTAAACTCTGGGCCTGGGAACTGTCCCTTAGCTTTTTTATTCAAGTTTGGTGCTCTACTACTTGAGCCACACCTCCACTTCGGGCTTTTCTTTTTTTCAGTCTCCCAGATATTCCTGCCTGGGAGGCTTTGAACCACAATCCACATAGCTCAGCCTCTTGAGCAGCTAGGAGTACAGTTGTGAGCCATTGGTACCTGGCATATTTGATATTTTTAAGTGGTGTTCACTCACAACATTCCAAGCAGAGGAATTTTTAATTTTATCTTTACATTTTATAGGAGACCATGGATATTCAAAGAAATGGACAGATTCAGTTTGTGGTGGGTGGAATTAAGAAGATTATCACTGAGACTCCCAGGAGAAAAGTCATAACGGAAAATATTTCTACATTTCAGTATCAAAAACACACACATGCACATGCATACACTATGAACAATGAACAATATAAGTCAGCTGTACATGATTATTTAATAAAGCAAAAATTCAAATGATAATCTTTGAAAAAGATATAAACACCTTTAATATATAAAGAGCTCTTATAGACCAATATAGGAAAAAATGAATCCACATTTTACCAACACAGCAAATTCACAATGGAAAAACAATAATGACCAATCAACATAAACGTGCCCTTTAGCCATTAGTGACAAAATAAAACACAAAACAATACAATTCTCCAACCTAGTGGGGATAAAAATGAAAATACCATTTGGGCGCTAGTGACTCACACCTGTAACCCTAGGTACTCAGGAGGCTGAGATCTGAGTTCGATCACAGTTCGAACCCAGCCTGGGCAGGAAAGTCTGTGAGACTCTTATCTCTAATAAACAACTAAAAAAAGCTCAAAGTGGCTCTGTAGCTCAAGGGGTAAAGCACTCACCTTGAGCAAAAGAAGCTCAGAGACAGCATCCAGGCCCAGAGTTCAAGCCCCAGGTCTGGGGAGAAAAAAAGAAAGAAAAAGAAAAGTAAAGAAAAAGAAAATATCCAGGATTGGCAAGCAGTTGTGGAATTAGAGAAATAGGCACCTTTGTACTATGTAGCTGAGACAGTGTGACCTTTTGAAGAACAATTTGACATTTTATATCAAAATCCTTGAAAGAAAGCATAACATTGATTCACTGTAGAGTCAAATTCCAGCAGACAACTGGACAAGTTGCCAAGAATCTAAGAGCAAAAATGTAAATAGTGTTTTTGTTTAGAACAGTAAAAAACTTAGAAGTAAGTTAGAATATTGGTAATATACTATCATTCAAAAAAAGAGAAAACTTTACCAACTTCTAGGAGTAGTTAAATAAAATTTTATTTAAGAAAAATGTGGCTAGGCACTGGTGTCTCACACTTGTAATCCTAGCTACTCAAGAGGCTGAGATCCAAGAAATACAGTCCAAAGCCAGCTCACACAAGAAAATCCATGAGACTCTTACCTCCAATTACTTACCACAAAAGCCAGAAGGGGAGCTGTGCTTCAAGTAGCAGAACACTAGCCTTAAGCAAAGAGCTCAGGAAAAGTTCCAAGCCCCCCCACCCCCCATTGTCCCAGGCCAATACAGATGCCAGGCAAAATCCCAGGAATGTGTGAACTTGTTTGATGCACTTGCAGGGCAATCTACCTAAGCTGGGCTGTAAACATCCCATTGTGGGTCCAACTGAAAAGTCCCTACCTCCCTTAACCTCTGCCTCCTTGCTCAGACCTCATATAAAAACCCAGCTCTTGTCCCAACTCTCTGGCACAACCTCCAAATCTCTCTGTTCTTCAATAAACAGTCCTCACATGTTTTCTTTTTCTTTGCTTCTTTTTTTGGTTGGTTGTGGGGGCTGAACTCTGGGCCTGGCCGCTGTCCCTCAGCTCTTCAGCTCAAGGCTAGTGCTCTACCACTTGAGCCACAGCGCCACTTCCAGCTTTGTCTGCTTATGTGGTGCTGAGGAATCGAACCCAGGGCCTCATGCATGCCAGGCAAGCGCTCTACACTGAGCCACCTTCCCAGCTAGTCCTCGCTTGTTGATGATCGAGTCTTGTCTATTCCTTTTCTGTTGTCCTCCATTTTCCCAACACTCAGAAGGCTGAGATCTGAGAAATGAGGTTTGAAGGCAGCTTGGGCAGAAACAGCCACAAGGCTCTTCTCCAATTAACTAGCAAAAAGCTGGAAGTGGAGGTGTTACTCAAGTGGTAGAGCATCAGCCTTGAGAAAAAGCCCAATGAGAGTGTGAATAGCTGAGTTCAAGTTCCAGTATTGGCACAAAGAGAGGGGGAGGTGGAGGGGAAGAGAGAGAGAGGGAGAGAGAGAGAGAGAGAGAGGTGTATGCTAATGAATACATGCACATACATAACTAGGATGAGGGGGCAGGGAGGGAGCACAGTTCTTTATACATAAAACAATTCACTTAGTCCTTATCATTTCCTCTTCAAATTGGTGCAATAATAAAGTCCATTTCCCAAATGATGAAACTTACGCAAAAGAAGATGGCATTTGCTTACAATCACATTGCTGGCAAGTGGCAGAGTCAAGGCTTAAATCCAGACAAAATGGCTCCAAAGTCTCTGCCTTGTGCTATTGCAGGTAAGAGAATATACTCTCTGTGGGTTCTGCTTTACTTGGACTGAGAAAGGCTTGGGGCACCCTCATGAACCAACATTTCTTCTTATTAATTTAAAAATGAAATCAGTATTTTCTGGTTCTTCTATATTTAAATAATTGCTTCCTGGTAAGAAATTACAAGTTTTTGTAAAGACGTCCAGTTGAGCAAATTCTACATTCCCCTTGTTCCAGTGCTTTGGCAATATATAGGCCAAAATAGGATAAAGAGAGGCCCAGTTTAGCTTTCCTAACCCCTCTCTCTGCCAAGTCCTTGATGGTAAACCTCACCAAGACAGAAAATGGGTCAGAGGGTGTTTTTTCTTTAAATTTAATTTATTTTATTCCATTTCATTCTGAACATTCTGTGCTTATTAATGTTTCCTTCTGAAGGAATTACTGCATGCAGCCAGCATTCCAAAGGCCTGATGTGCAGACCATGAATTCAGGGCTCTGGACAGGTTCCCTTCCCACTGCTGTCTGCCAGCCTTACCAAGATCCTCATGATTTATGCTTGGTGTTTGCTCAGAATCCCAGACGGCAGTGGGATGAGGAAAAATATGTTTTTTCTCGTTCAACTCATTTGGGCTCTAGATTTCATAACACATATCAGCATGCTGATTCTTCTTCTTCTTCTTCTTCTTCTTCTTCTTCTTCTTCTTCTTCTTCTTCTTCTTCTTCT
>NW_012267318.1:4298024-4314903 GCF_000151885.1 Dipodomys ordii
TCCTCTTCCTCTTCCTCCTCCTCCTTTTTCTCCTTCTCCTCCTCCACTGTGTTCTTTTCCTTCTCCCTCTTCTCTTTCCCCTCCTTCTCTTCTTTCTCCTCTTCCTCCTGCTCCTTCTCCCCCTCCCCTTCCTCCTCCTTGTTACGAAGAGGTTACAGTTCCATAAGTCAGTTTATGAGTACAATGCAAAAAAAATTTGAAAAGAATTTAGTATTGAGTTTTTTCTGAAATCAAACTTTATCAACTATAGATGGCTCCAACTAAATTCTCCATCCCCACAGATGATGATGATGGTGATGGTGGCTGCTACAGCTTCTGGCCTTCACCCAGTGCTTTGCACATGTTCCTTAAATGACTGTTCTCAGGAAGGGAGACCAGGGCATGTTCACCATCAGTCAGGCCTAGTACAGAGCTCAGGGTTAGAAGTATAGGGCTCTTAAGCTTAGTTCTGTCCAGGTTCAAAGTCTCTGTCTGACAGTTGAAGTCTTGGATGAAGACTAGAGGTTACTACTGATGATGTGGAGACTTTCCACCCAACAGTCCTAGAAAGGAACACTAACAGGGACTGCAGACTCTACCCATGTTGTTTGTGGCCCCAAGGAATGAATGGGTGAATGGTTACAAGAATAGAGCTATTTCTAACACGTAAAAAGATGTGGGCCATGGGGGGAAAAATAACAGCCATTATGTAAAGTTTCTTTTTTAATAGGAGAGAGGGATTTTTTTCCATGAATAAAGTGACAGGAAGTCTGAATTTTAGATGTGGCTTTGATTCTTTTTAGGTCTCTTAGGAAGAAGTACTTTACGTTCTGGAGGAATGAGAGTTGGCTAAGTATTGCCTGGAGAAAAGGAAACGACTCACCCTAGATCCCAGTCTGGACTCTGGTGTAGAGAGTGGAGAACTTTTTCTTAAAGGGGCCAGCCAATAAATGTTTCAGATTTCCAGAGTCATTAAAAGTCTCTGTTGAAACTATTCCCAGCCTTGCTGTTGTTACGCAGAAACCCTCACACATAAACCATAGGGCTGTGTCTCAATACAATGCTGTTTATAGATGTCAACCATGAACTTAAAATAAATTTTGTATTTCATAAGACATTACTCTTCTTTTGATTTTTTTTTTTGGGGGGAGTGAGTAGTTGGGAAACCAGGCCCCCTACTTTGCTAGGAGAGGTCTCTCTGATCATTAAGTTTCATCCCCAGTTGCTCTTTTTCTGATACATGCTCTTTAAAAAGTAACCAATATTCCTCACTCTGGTTGGCTATGCAAACACAAGCAGCAGGCTGGACTTTCCCTGGGGACCATAGTTGACTCATTTGCTCTAGAGGTCATGCTGCTGGGAAGAGGGAACCTTTCCATTTCCTCCATAATAACATCACAGCCACTGCAGTGGGTGTTTGTGGACCCACACTAGCATGTCAGTTAAATGTCTATGTTGACATTTAATCATCGGCGTATGGTATGAGGAGAAAGGCATTTGGGAGCTGACTGGATCAGATCATGGAGATCCCTTGATGGGGACCACCCTTCTGCCCTGTGAGGGTGCGTGGAAGGAACCATTTATGAAGCAGGGAACAGCCCTCAACAGATACCACATCTGCTGGTGCCCTGAGCTTTAAACTTTTCCCAGAAATAAAAGTTTCTCTTGTTTATACACCCTGCATTGTCCCCATCATCATGTGACAATAACCCAGACTAAGATACCTGCCCACTGGGCAAGGTATCTTAGAAAAAGCAAGAGCTTTTTCTGTGTGACTTCTGGCATGTCACTCTAGTTCCCTTTCCATAAAGTATATGAAGTCCAACGCTACTGGTTCACACCTGTAATCCTAGCTACTCAGGAGATTGAGATCTGAGGATCACAGTTCAAAGCCAGCTTATGCAGAAAAGTCCATGAAGACTCTTATTTCTAATTAACTATCAAAAAGCTAGAATTGGAGGTATGGCTCAAGTGGTAGAATGTCAGCCTTCAGTGAAAAAAAAAGCTCAGGGACAGTGTCTAAGCCCTGAGTTCAAGCCTCAGTACTTGCACACACACACACACACACACACACACACACACGATGTGTATAGTCCTTAACCCAGAGAATTTAAAAATATTAATCTAACTATAGCATTTCCAATAGTTCCTGGCACAGAGAAGTCTTTCTAAATATTAGCCATTATCATTCTTGTTGTCATGGTTACACTGTAGCTGGGATGCAGAAGGAAGTGACACTCCAATACCTGGCTAGATCATATGTTAGTTCCAGGAGTAGCAATGATGTTGAGGGGATTGCATGGTCTCCAGGACAATCTCTTGGCCTTCCTACTCTTCTTAGAGTAATAACCTCTTAGGGTTGGATACTCTCAGAATGTTCTCATGTACACTCCCAGCCAAGAAGGGACTGATCTGCAGCCACAGTTACAGAGAACCACTCTTCTGGTTTTGGTTTTTGTTTTTGTCAGTCATGCATTTTGCACTCAGGCCTTGGGCACTGTCTCTGAGCTTGGGCTAGTGCTCTTCAACTTTAAGCCACAGGGCCACTTCCAGTTTTCTGAGGGTTAATTGGAGATAAGAGTCTCACGGACTTTCTTGCCCAAGCTGGCTTTGAACCTCATCCTCAGATCTCAGTCTCCTGAGTAGTTAGGATTACAGGCATGAGCCACCAGCACCTGGCTATGTTTGCATTCTTTTATGAGATGTTTGTTCACTTAGGTACAGACACAAGAAGAGACCCAGGGAGAAGCTCAGGGAAGGAGCCACAGCACAGCATGTAGAGCGATGGGAGGGACAGCAAGGAGCTCAGTACACAGAAGGCTGGAGCAAGGGAAAGGCTTGAGCCAATGCTTTTATTGGAGCTTTGTAAAGAAAGGCAGGAAGTACAGGAGGAATATCTTAGAATAAGCTTGTGTGACTAATCCCATCAGGCTTTAAGCCAGCAAGGGGAGGGCTAGGGATGGGGTAGGGTGGGTAGGGGGTCTCTAATTATGGAGGAACATTACCATCTAGAGATGAGGTCCTGCTAGAGGACAGGGGCTCTGTATTGGTTTATTGCCTATCAAAACCCTGCTCTGAGACAGGCACTGTAACCTTAGCTACTCAAGAGGCTGAGATCTGAAGATCCTGGTTCAGAGTCAGCCCAGGCAGGAATGTCTTTGAGACTCTTCTCTCCAGTGAACCATCAGAAGGCTGGAAGTGGAGCTGTGGCTCAAGTAGTAGAGCCCTTGTTTTGAGCACAAAAGCCAAGGGACAGCACCCAGGAGGCATGCACGCACACGTGCGCACACGCACGCACACACACACACACCACACACACACACAAAAGCCTGCTCCTGAGATACATCTGAGTCCCTGATCTTCAATAATTCCAAAAGTACAGAAAATTTAAAAGTATTTATGAGAAAACCCTCTCCAGTGAGATTTCAACTACATCCAACACCGTTCAAATTTCTGGATTTGTTCTTGGGTTGCCTTTTGTTCCTGAACTTTATGACCCTCCCCTCTGATACAGCCCTATGTTTCTGACTCTCCACTTATGTCATGCCCAGATGAATGTCCGTGTTCCCATCTGCCTCCTCCAACAGTGTTTGACCGCTTGTAGCTGACGTGCCTTTGAGATCTCTGGAGAAAGGGAACAGGCATCTTCAAGTCCCAAGTGTTAGCATCATCCCTACCTCTGGTCCTCGGCTCCATCCAGACCTGAGCTCCTCCCTGCCCTAGAATTCTCACCATAGAGCTGGCCACTCTCTTTCTACCTGCCCACACCACCAGCCTCAGAGCTACCCGCCACCCGGATAAGGGTAGATGCCATGTGCTTCCTCTCCCAGGAGATATGGTCCCTCTAATAAACCTTATAATAATCTTTCTCCTGTGCCTGCTTGCCTCTGCATGGTCCCCTGGGATGGTTGTAAAGGATTCTAACATCAAGCATGTGGTCCATGAGAACACCTCATCCAGTGTTTGCTGACTTTGTTGGTATCCCATTCTCACACTTGGCTCTCATGGATAGACTCAGTCTTCTTAGCATCACCTGCATTTCCTCCATGTGCTTCCATTCACCCTCTTCATGTGCCTGATGCACATAGCTGCAGCAGCAACCTAACCTACATTAGCTTCACTGCCCCATGGCTCTGAGTGATCCACCAGCAATTAAGGATGCAACCAAGGTGCCAAAGACTGTACGTCACCAGCATCAGCTTCTTGGCCTGGGTAAACGTATGTGTAAACGCTAGAGGAGTATTTATCTGGGCAGGCAGGAAGTAGTGAGCTCAAGGAACCACACAGCTGGAGTCCAGTGAGGTAAGCACAGAGGGAAGGCAGGAGAATTTTCCATTCTATTAAAGCATGAGTAAAGTTGTCAGGAATCGGTGGGTGCAGTGAGTACGAATTGCAACTCATTTGCATAAAATCTCTTTGCAAATCTGGGCTTTTATTTCGCCATATGTTTCTACTTGAGCTTTTACAAGACTTTGACAGTTACAATTGCAGGGGGAAAAAAAAGATCCAAAGCCTGTTCAGGATATTTTGTTCATTTATTTAACAAACATTCAGTAGTACTTATTTATGCCAGACCGTGTTCTAAAGACTTTATTTATAACTATGACACAGGGCTGCTTATCATTCATTTATGCATTCATTCAATAAAAGTAAATTAGATAATTTCTCCAAAACTGCACTGTACTTGGAATAAAAAAAGGCCCAAGATATATTTGTTGTTGTTTATCCTCTCAGTGGTTTAGTGGGAGAGCCTGACAGACAAATCAACAGTATAACACTTGTAGTGGTGGTGGTTCAAGGGCCTGCATGGTGGATGCCATTTGTCTTCCAAGACAAAGGGGAAAGCCATCTAACTTAACTTGAGTAGGTAGTGTTGAATCTGTGCTTAGAAAGTGAGTGAGGGTCTCTGAGATGAGGAAGGGGTATCATAGTAGGCACTGCCTGGGTTCAGCATGGGTCAGGGGAGCTTAGTTCACATTCAGGGGAGCTACAGGTCACTTTCCATCTGCCTCAAGCCAAGGGTCAGGAAGACTCTTGTCAGCTCAAGAGGTTGTTATGAGGTACCATGCTCTGGATAGCTTAAGAAGCACAATTGAGCCTGGCACAGTGGCTTATGCCTGTAATCCTAGCTACTCAGGAGATCTGAGGATCTTGGTTCCTAGTCAGCCTGGGTAGAAAACTCTGTGAAAGTCTTATCTCTAAGTAATCACCAAAACCAAGGCAGAAGTAGAGCTGTGGCTTAAGTGATAAAGTGCCAGGTTTGAGTGGGAAAGCTGAGGGCCCAATTTCAGGCCCTGGATGCATTGGTAACACTCATCCACCTACACCCTCCACCCTCTCCCCCCCCCATCCTCCCTCCCCCCCCCCCCCCCCCCCCCCTCTTCCCCCCCCCCCACCTCCACACAAATAAATAAATAACCCTGTACCAAAGTTTGAAACCACAAGAATTCACTGCTGATTACTACAGAAATGGAAGATTTCTTTTGTAAAGTAATGATATGTGTTTCCAGAACCTTGCATTCTCATTTCTCTTATCCCAATAATTCCATTTTTGGAGAGTTTAGGTATCATAAAAATTATAGTGCTAAGATGTTCCTTATAGCTTGTAAGAAAAAAGTGGAAGTGACCAACATGTTCAAGAGTAAAGAAGTGTGTCAACAAACAAGACTACATCTACTTGATGAAAAATAATGTAGGTGGGGCTGGGAAGGTGGCTCAGTGGTAGAGCACTTGCCTTGCATGCATGACGCCCTGCGTTTGATTCCTCAGCACCACATAAGCAGAAAAAGCTGGAAGTGGCGCTGTGGCTCAAGTGGTAGAGCGCTAGCCTTGAGCTGAAGAGCTGAGGGACAGCACCCAGGCCCAGAGTTCAGGCCCCATGACCACCACCACCACCAACAACAAAACAGAACAGATTGTACCAACAATGATTATGTTTACCTGGTTGGTACTTGCATTATGAAGAATAAATTCAATTCAAAGAGATGGCCAAGATTACATTCAAGGTAGCTGTTTTCTGTCCACTTTCCCATGTTTTCTAGCATTTCAGTTGTGTATAAATTATCCACAATGCTGATGTTTTACTGAAAAGGTGTGAAGTCTCTAGATAATACACCAACAAAAACATCTTTAAAATGTTTTTATTGTGTCCAACATTGCTTTTCTGCACAATATACAATTAGTTAGAAAGTGGAAACAATGAACCAAAAAACCCAGAAACAACACTGGTGACTCACACTGTAACCCTTGCTATTCAGGAGACTGAGATCTGAGATTTGAGGTTTGAAGTCAGCCAGAGCAGAAAAGTCTATGACACTCATCTCTAATTAAGCAGCACAAAGCTGGAAGTGGCTCAAGTAGGAGAGAGCCAGCCTTGAGGGGAAAAAGTCAGGGAAGAATACGAGGCCCTGAGTTCAAGCTCTTGAAGGGGATATCAACACTCTAGCCTTTGCGTCCTCCTTTGCGTCCCTGATGCCATGAGAAGAATTGTTTTCCTCTGCCATGTGTTCCTGCCATGATGCACAGTGTCACCCAGGCCCAAAGCAACTGTGTGTAACTGAAACCATGAGCCCAAATTAGCTTTTCCTCCTTTTAAATTGCATCCCTCAGGTATTTGTTATCGTAATGGAAAGCTGACTATGCACTTACCATCCACTTACCTGGCTCCAGCCCTCATCATTGAGCTAATGATTTTCAAATCTCAATCACAAATCCTATCTCTTCTCCAAAAGTTCAGACCCAGCTTCTTCCTGGGCTTTCCCATAAGTCTGGATGTATCTCAAAATCCCATAAGTATCTCAAAATCAGTATGGCCCCACCTGAACTCATCATTTTCTCTTCCAAAACCTGCTTTGTCTCCCACAACCCCAAGTTTCATTAAGGCTGCACCATCTGACTTGGTACCCGAGAGAGAGACTAAATGAATTTCTGTACTCCTTTTCACTTATTTGCTTATGAAAACCTGCTGAGTTTAGCTTATAAATGGCCCAGATCCATCTTCTCTATTCCAATAGGCCCTCATCGTATCTTGTCTGGATTATTACATCAACTTGCTAACTTGTTTCTCTTTCTTCATTCTTTGCTTTCTATCTGATCATAAGCAAAGGCATCTTACCTAAACCTAGCCATAATTGTATTACTTCCCATCTTTATTTTATTTTAGTTTTTGTTGGATGGTGAGGCTTGAACTCTGGACTTGGGTGCTGTCTCAGAGCTCTTCAGCTCAAGGAAAACACTCTACCACTTAAGACACAGTGCCACTCCCGGTTTTCTGGTACTTTATTGGAGATAAGAGTCTCACTGGAGGACGGGAAGGAATGGGAAGGGGCAACAAAGGAGGAGGCTACAATGCTTGATAAGAAATGTACTCATTATCTTGTCCATATAATTGTAACCCCTCTGTACAGTATTTTCACAATAAAAAAAAAAGAGTCTCACAGACTTTCCTGCTCAGGCTGGCTTAGAACCGTGATCCTCAGATCTCAGCCTTCTTAGTAGCTAGGATTATAGGTGTCAGCCACTGGCACCCGGCTTACTTTCCATCTTTAAAAACAAGGAAACTCCATTATCCCAAGAATTCAAATTCCTTGACAGCTCCAAGGGCCTGTCACAATCTATCCTCAGTTTCCCTTCCTGGTCTCATCTCCAATTCCAAATGGGAGTCCTTTTTATTAACTACTCAAAATCTTCCACTTTTCGCCAAATAGACCACACCTTCTCTCTGCCCAAATGTCCCCAATCTTCTCTCCAAGTTTCCTATTGGCAATGCTCCTATTCAAAGCCAAGTCACCATGCCATTTCTGCCACCATGCTGTTCCCAGGGCACCTTCCTCTCACAGGACTTTGTCCTACATCTGTTGTCCTCCCTCCTCTTTCTTTCTCCTTCCCCTGTCTGTTTGTGGTACTGGGAAGCAAACCCAGAGCCTCTAGTATCTAGGCAAGTTCTCTTATCACTTACGCCATGTCCTAGATCACTTTGTCTAGGCTGGCTTTGATCCCATGATTCTCCTCCCTTCACCTGCCGAATAGCAAGGATGATGGGTGTGTGCCACCATGTACGCCCAACTATTTTATTTCTTTCTCTTTTTTAAAATTTTTATTTTTTATTGTTGTTATAAAGGTGACATACAGAGTGGTTACAGTAACATAAGTCAGATTATGAATACATTTCTTTTTGGAAAATGTCACCCTGTCCCTTGCTCTCTCCAAGTTTTTCCCTCCTGTCCCTACCCACAAGTTGAATAGTTCATTTTCCATATAGTGTCTAGTGAGTACCGCTGCCACATTTGTTGTCCCTTTGTCCCTCCCAAAGACAGATAAATGAACAAACAAGAAAAAAAAGAGGGGGGAGGAGGATTGGGTGAGGGGGCAGGGGGAGGATGGGAAGGGATGGAAAGGGGAAACAAAGGAGGAGTTTACAATGCTTGATAAGAAATGTACGCATTATCTTGCCCATGTAATTGTAACCCCTCTGTACAGTATTTTCACAATAAAAATTAAAATTAAAAAAAGAAAAGAACAACAGCAACAGCAACAACAACAGCAGAAAGAACAAATCTCTTGTTTCCATTTCTTTCTCTTTTTTTTGGTCAGTGGTGGGGTTTGAACTCTGGGTTTGGGCGCTGTCCTTGCGCTCTTCAGCTCAAGGTGAGTGCTCTACCGCTTGAGCCACAGTGCCACTTCTGGTTTTCGAGTGGTTTATTGGAGATAAGAGTCTTATGGACTTTCCTGCCCAGGCTGGCTTTGAAATACGATCCTCAGATCTCAACCTCCTGAGTAGCTAGGATTACAGGCGTGATCCACCGGCGCCCAGCTTTGTTTCCATCTCTTGAAGTGTATCTCAATAATTTTTTTTGGCAGTCATGGGGCTTGAACTTGGAGTCACTGTTCCTGAGTTCTTTTGCTCAAGGCTAGCCATCTACCACTTTGAGCCACAGCTCCACTTTCAGCTTTCTGGTGTTTAATTGGCCATCAGAGTCTCATGGCCTTTCCTGCCCAAGCTGGCTTTGAACAATTAGCCTTAGATCTCAGCATCCTGAGTAGCTAGGATTACAGGCATGAGCCACTGCACCTAGCTAGTAAATATTATTTTATATGATCAGATGCACATAGGCATTACATGTTTGTGTTCCTCTCCTAAGAGTATTCTCCTTTGGTCTCACTGTGTGTGGATGCCTCAAGTACTATATAATTTATCATGTCCCAGTGTATTTTAGGTCTAGCTTCCACATATGAGAGAAAACATATGCCATTTGTCTCTCTGAGCTTGGCTTACTTCATTTAACATGATTTGTTCTAGGTCCATCCATTTCCCTGCAAATGACATAATATTATTCTTTCTAATGGCTGGGTAAAATTTCATTGTGTATAGGTACCACATTTTTTAGATCCACTCTTCTATTGTAGCATCTGGTCTGTTTCCACAACTTGGCTATTATGAATAGTGCAGTAATGAACATGGATGTGCAAGCATCTTTATGGTATCTTGGTTTGTGATGTTCTGAGTAGATGCCCAGGAGTGGTATGGCTGGGTCATAGGAAAGACCTATGTATTTCTAATTATTCTTAGTTTTGTGCGTGTGGTCCCAGAACTGAAGATGATGCCTGGTGCTCAGCAGTAGCTGTAAATATTTGCAGTGTCAATGAGCTCCCAGCAGGCCGGGACAGGTCTAACTCTGGGCTCCATATCATTCTGAGAAAAGAGAAAACAGCCCAGGCACTGAATCCTCTCTGCAGTTATCGGCTCAGCTCGCTCCATTCCCATCCTCTGAGCAGTGACTCTCACACTTCATTACACAGTCAGAGTCTCCTTCCTTCCCCCCGAAGACTGATTTAGCAGTGATGAATGCATCCTGCCCAGTATTGATTGAACAGTGAGCTGGACGTATTCAGAGACACCCGAGTAGGGAGAAAAGATACGTTTTTCTAAAACAGGAGTAGAAAATGGAGCTCAACTATATCCTAGGGTTCAAAAGAAATAGAGCATAAGGACTTTGCATTCAATTTAATTAAACTTATGCAAAAGTCCACTATTGGAGGAACCCAAAAGACAAAAGATCAGCCCTCCTAAATTCTATTTATCTGTTAGGTGGTACCTTAGAGTCCAAAGTCCCACCATCCGGGAAGTCTCAGGCAAGGGCTAGATGCTCCTCTCTTCTCACAGTAAGCAGAGATTTTCATTTAAGACAACATGACTGTCAGGATTTCTTTTGCCTCTTGGACTATAAGTTAGACAACATACAACAACATTGTGTTTATTTGGTCTAATCTGTTCGGAATTTAGCTCCATCCCCTATGAGTTGTCCTGGAAATCGTCATTTAATTAAATTGAATGAAATCGTCTTCCTTTCATCCCTCAGGAGATTAATAAGCACACAGCTGCACCCTCAAATATTTATAGAATGAAGGAAGGAACACAATCCAGGAGCTCACAGAGCAGGAGATAGGTTGAAGGGTAGGGAGGATGGCTAGGTGTTTGTGGCCCCAATCTACCTCTGCACGCCATTTAGGGTCCATGTGAAGCACAAAAAGCAAGGAATCGAGTTCAAGGGGGAGTTGTTAAGGCCAGATGGAAATGTAGCATGATGATCATTGCATTTCTAGGTGGGAGGAAGTCCAGGCACAGGAACCAGGGCCTGGAAAGACTGAGAGGAAGGAAATGCTGGGTTAGATCTAGCTGGGACAGATGGGGATTTAAGGAGGAGGGTGGGACAGAAGTCTGAGTGTGAGTGAGCAGGGAGGTGTAGAGGGGATGGAGGTGGAGTCCAGCACTGCTCCCTGACCACCCCTGAATCCCAGGTGGAGAGAATGGGGTGAGAGGCTGGGAGGCATGGCATGGTAGGTGCTCACCCTGAGCCAGGCCTGGGCATCTGGGGAAGGATTCTCCCCCCATCTCCATCTGTGGGAGTGGGGAGGGGAAGGGAAGTGTCTGCCTGGTAGGGTGGGGCCATTGCCGGCTATGAGTAGCTGACCCAGAAGGGAATGACTAACTAAGGCTTGGCTCTGATCAGGCTAAAAGAAGGACGCCAAGTTATGAGCTGATGATAACTGACTGGGCCCTGAGTGTTTGGGGTCGTGCCCATGGGCTGGTTGGGTGGATAAAACAGGCTGCCCAGCCCACGGACTGCTTTCTTTGCATCCTGCTTGCAGTGTTCCTGGTGGGCCGGGCAGCAGCTCAGGAGAGGACAGCTGTTGAGGGGTGGGCAGGTGACCTAGCTGGCTCTGCACCTACCCAGGCAGCTTGCAGACCCTCAGGTGCCAGCTGGGGCTGGTGGGAAGCCAGACAGCAGCAGGTGGGGTGAGGACCAGCATGGCAACTGCAGCCTGTGAACCCATGGCCAGGCCCAGCTTGACCTCCATCTCGTCGGGGGAGCTGCGCAGCCTTTGGACGTGCGATTGCGAGCTGGCCGTGCTACCACTGACACAGCTGCTGCATCTGCAGCCAGGCGCCTTCCAGCTGCGGGGCGATCAGCTGGTGGTGCCTGGGCCAGGGGACACGGGGGCAGCGCACGGGGGTTTTAACGTCTTTGGCGACGGCCTGGTGAGCCTGGATGGGCAGCTCTACCGCCTCAGCAGCTACATCAAGAGGTGGGTGTCCTTGTCTCCCTCCCTTGGGGATCATCACCTGGTCCCCCCAATTCTTCACCTTTCTGTGGTGGATACCCCAAATCTTCCCTGCACAGACCTCCATCTGGGACTCTTTTTCCACCCCTCCCCTCCCCTCGTGGCTGCCTCTAGATGGCTCATTAATATCACTTGGAGCCTGCAAACTTCCTGCCCAGATTTTCTGCAGCTTGAAGCAGTACAGAAGTCAGCGTGAGGGGCGCCTCGGGGAGCATAGGGTAGAGACTCTCTTGGCCACCACTCAAGGCGCCCAGTGCTTTTCCTATCCCATTCTTTAACTGGGTGGGAAGAGCTCAGATTTGGGGGGTGTCACACCCTTCAGGAAATGTTTGCAATGCCCACATCACCCCCTTGGCTTTAGATTTGGAATGTGCAGACTGCATGAGGTACAAAGAGGAAGGAAGTACCAGTTTGAACATTATTAGCTTTATTCAATGAGGAGATAGGTCCAGCAGAGAAGCAATGAGAAAAAGTTCACTTCACTGGAGACCTGGACTTCTCTGTGTCTCCTGAATGAACCCATCAGCCATGGGGGATGGGGGTGGGGATCAAAACCTGGGGAAGCCCGGGGAGGGGGGGGAGCATGTGGGGAAGCAGATGCAATAGTGTGGCTTTTAAAGTCTCTTACAGATTGTGGGACAAACCTGAATCTTGAATTAAATAAAGGCATCCAGGATGCTTAATTGTGATGAGCAAAGTAACTGAAATGCTTAGGCTGGGATGTGGGTCATCCATCTCAGCATATAAAGAAGGAGGGCAATTCATGTCTGATTCTAAGTAGCCTCCAACCCCCAGGGACCAATCTGGGGGAAGAGAGTGAAAAGCTCTGTTTATATGTAATCCAGGGATTGAGCACTCCAGAGAGTCAAGTTGAGATCTAGAGTCTGATTGATTAGGGAGCCCCTCCCACCTCCTATCCCCCCACATGCCCCTGTGACTCGGAAAGGCAATACTGGGCACCCAGTGAGTGGGATGGATCCTAGAAGGGCAGGTAAAAATAAGAGAGAGATTTGCAGGGCCTTCTTCAAGGCTGCTGGAAGCAGAGCAGGAGAGCAGGTGGGAAGGTTTGCTTTGCCTCACCAAGACAGTGAAAGCATTTGAGTACCTGAAAAGTCGTTCTCCAGCAAGAGTTTCTCCCTTAGTCATAGGAAAATTGTGAGCTGATAAGTTGGGGACAGTGAGAGGAAGGAGTCCAAAATCAGATTTATAAATGGTTAACAAAGAGATGACTGTTGGTCAGTCACAAGCTCCCATCTATAATCCTATCTACTTGAGAGGCTACGATCTGAGGATTGTGATTCAAAGCTCAGTCTAGAAAGGCTGGAATTAACAAAGAGGACCTCAAGCTGACTTCTTCTGTTTGGCATGGAAGAAGCATTATGGGCAATCTAAGTAAGCACAAGGAATGATAACTGGCTATTCATTTATTTGAGTACCAGAGGGTACCAAGCATTAGCTCACACCAGCTTACAAAGTTGGCATGATTGTCCCTGACCATTTTAAAGTGGGGGACACTTAGGACTCAGAGATAAATGATGAACCTCAGGCAGATACCGAAAGCGTTCTACATAGAAACTGGGCTTCTAGGTAGCATCATCTAACAGGGATATCAAACATTTGGTCCTCCAGCCATGTAAGGCCCTCAAAATCACTTGGTACATGACTGAACAGACATGCAGGGTTTTTTTTTGTATGCTTCCTGTCTGCTGCCTTCTGCCTGTATTGATAATTTTGTATGGCTCTCAAATGATGTTATAAATACCCCAATGGTTGTTGGCAGAAAAAAGGTTACCCAACTCTGGAACCTATGCTGCCAGAAAACTGTCTTGAGCCAGAAATAACTCTTCCTTCTTTCAGCTTGTAGCAGCTTTTCACATAGACAATAACTGAGCAAGTAACTCACAAGTAAATAACTGGGATCTATCAGCCCATGGGTACCTTCTACAGTGAGTCTAAAAAGAGGATGGACGTGCAGGAGATTTAAGGAAGGTCCTGAAGGCAGAGGTGTAACCTGCTTCTGCTCACATCTGGCCATCTGTTGGCTAGGTGAGTGACAGTTATGCACAGTGCTGGGGCAGAGGGCAAGATGAATGGGGAGAAACTCATGAGGCAAGCTAGGGAAGAGTCGGGGAAGGGACACATTTTGATTTGTGCTGAACAGAAGCCCCCTTGCCTCTCTCTCTCCCCACCCCCTCCCCCAGTGAAGCTGTCTGCTGCTCAGACTTGGGGGTCTCAGCTGCATATGAAGCTTGCAGGGCTGTGCACCTGTCCTGTGACCCTCCTCCGCTCTGTCCCAGTTCTCAGATGTGGAAACCTGCCTAGAGTAGCAGCCTCTGTACAGGGTGCCTCACAACACTGTTGAAATGATACCCATCCCCACACTGAGCTGGGAGTCTGGCGAGACCCAGCTTAGAGGAAGTGCAGGCAAGCTGGGAATGCCAGGCTCGGCACAGTACCAGCTCAGCCACCCTGAGATGTATCCTTTAACTCCATGGGACTCCATTTTCTCAGCTATAAAGTGGGACTAATAATCTTCTCAATCTTAGAAGGCTCATGTATAGACTTAAAATTGGGAAAGTCCTCAAAAAACAGTGATTGGCATACATTTATCCCTTGACAGATGTTAGAATCCCTCTTTCTATATATAAAATATGTCTATCAATCATTTGCGTGTGTGTGTGTGTGTGTGTGTGTGTGTGTGTGTGTGTGTGTGTGTGTGTTCCACTAGAGGGCTTTGAATTCGGGTTCTGGATCATGTTAGACTTGCTTGCTTAGCTGACACTCTACCACTTGAGCCAAGTCACCAACCTGATGTTTTTGCTGGTTATTTTGGCAACAAAGTGTCACTAACTTTATTCTTGGGTTAGCCTCAAGCCTCAATTCTCCAGAGCACAGCCTCCTATATAGCTAAGATTACAGGCTTGAGTCACTAATGTCAGGCTAAGTAAGCTTTTATATTATTATTATTATATAGGCCCACAAACTAAGTATATTGCACATATGATTTAATTTATTAGCCACCTCATAGGATAACTTTTGTTAGCACAGGTAAGGAAAATGAATTCTAAGATGTTAAAGTATTTAGATGAGAGGGTGTTTTAACTTTGAACCGTTGTGGAAGTCACAGAACCAGCCATCACACTCTGATCCATCTGTTGGTCGTAAAACCACAGGCAGTGCTGCCTCCCTTCCTGGCTTCCTCCTCCAGAACTTGGCTCTGACCTCCAGCCACACTGAGGGCTATTCTCCTAGGCTTACCTGGGCACTGTCAAAGGTCTGCCTGGCCTGTTGAATGCAGCCACTCTGTAGCTCCAGGACTCTTGTTTTGCCAATCTCTTTGTCAGAACAACCTTTCATTTAATATCTGTCTCACTTCAATAAATGGCTTTAACTCCTGGCCCTTTCCCCTCTACTCCCATTTATTTAAACAGACTAGACATAACCTAGTGGAGTTTGAATACACAAATGCATCAGATGCTTTACATTTCTCTGGCACTTGCAAGTTTGAATGAATTATTGGTTTGTAAGACTGCATGGCAGGTGCTATGTCTCTAGTGTGTCTCAAGCGTCGAATGAGTTTGCAAGGCTCCTGGGGATATTGATCCAATATGATGGAATAATACTGAGAGAGGCTCTGTCTACTTTTTTTTTCTTTTTTCTGTTGCCAGTTCTGGGGCTTGACCTCAGGGCTTTGGTGCTGTCCCTGAACTTTTTTGCTGAAGGTAAGTGCTCTTGAGCCACTTAGTGCTCTTACTGCTTGATCTACAGCTTTACATCTGGCTTTTTGGTGGTTAATTGGAGATAAAGAGTCTCATGGACATTGCTACCCAGAGCTGGCTTCAAACTGAGGTCCTCAGATCTCAGCCTCCTGAGTAGCTAGGATTACAGGCATCAGCTACCAGCACTCAGCTTGGATTCTGAATTATAACAAGATCCCAGTGCCATGTGAACTAGGATCACACTTAGAGCAAGAAGGTCTTATTCACCCATCATATTCATCAAAGAGACCATCGGAAGCAAGATGGTTTCTTTTCTCATCTTTGTGTTCCCAGAACCTAGCACACAGGAGTTTAGTAAATCTTCATTGTATATAGGCACGGATGGACAAAATCTCTGTCAAATCAATGTTTTACCGAGACCAAGCACCCACAAGCTACTTTATGAATAAACAGATGGACATGTAGATGCTTGATTCAAGCCACAGATGTGAGCATCCCAAATCTGAACATTTTGTTAAGTCTCACTGAAGTTAGTGTAGAAAGAGAAGCTGACGAAGCTCTGCACAAAGTGATCAAGCAATCACTGAGAACAGACACTTGCTCACCCTAACAGTGGTCTGTGCCTGAGGGCTTTTGCTTAAGGGTCCCAGCCAAAGACTGTGAAAGCTACAGCAGTTCCAGGGCCTCCTACATACACAAACATGATTGCTGCATGCACCTCTTTTTCTGCTCTGCAATCCATGTACTTTTTTCCCCCCTTTTTAACTGTTGACACTTAACACGCCACACAAAGTTTGCTGTGTTAACCATTTTGAGAGAACAGTTGAGTGTCATAAAGTAATTTCATATGTTAGTGCAACCATTACCTCTGGCCACCTTCAGAATGATTTCATCCCAGATCAAAACTCTGGGCCCACTAAAGAGTTTCTTAGTCCTGTCTCTTCCAGCTCAAGTAACACCATTTGTTTTCCCTGAATGAATTAGATTATTCTGTTTAACTAATAGAAGTTTGCATTATTTTGTGGGTTAATTCACTTAGCACATTGTCTTCAAGGTTTATTGAGGTTGGAGTCCATGTCAATATTTCCTTTCTTTCCTTTCCACCACACGTTTAATCACTCTTCTGCTGCTTCCACGTTTGGGCCACTGTGAATGCTGCTTCCAGGAACAGAGGTGTTTAAATGTGTATTTGAGTTTCTACTTTCATTTGTTTATTTGGAATATAAAGATTTATTATTTTTATTTTAATTGGCAAATATTTAAAAGCTTCTATGATATTCCACTGGGATGTTTTCATATAGGTGTATATATATATTTAAAAGACAGACATACCGGGTTCTGGTGGCTCACTCCTGTAATCCTAGCTATTCAGAAGGCTGAGATCTGAGAATCTCAATTAAAAGCCAGGCAGGAAAATCCATGAGATCTTTATCTCCAATTAACCACCAAAAATCCAGAAGTGGAAATGTATCTCAAATGATAGAATGCTAGCCTTGAGTGAAAAAGCTAAGAGACAGCATTCAGGCCTTGAATTCAAGTCCCAGTACTAGCATATTATA
>NW_012267318.1:4317593-4390988 GCF_000151885.1 Dipodomys ordii
AGCACCGCTTCTGGTTTTCTGGTGGTTTATTGGAGATAAGAGTCTCACGGACTTTGCTGTCCAATCTGGCTTTGAACCACCATCCTCAGATCTGAGTTTCCCAAGTTGCTAGGATTATAGGTGTGAGCCACTAACGCCTGGCATGTCTTCATTCTTTTACCCTCTCCATATTCAGGTCATACCTGCTTCCAGCTCCTGACCCTTCTTCATGCTTCATTTCCTCCTTCCTCTCTGGAGTCCTCTCCTTTCACACACCCCAGAGCATCAAACATCTGTTCCCCTTTACCAATTCTAAAACACACTCAATCTCTTTTCCTCCCCTTCTTCACCATAGGACCAACTCCCAGACTATCACTAGTTCAGGTGGTTTTGAAATGGAGACTATTTTCAAAGGCAGATAAAGTAGAAGTCAGGAAATACCTCCATGGCTCCATCAGGGGGGTGTCATGATTAAAAGCTTTCAAAATCATGTTTGGCAATCCTGCAAAAAGATAATGACATAGACCTGGAGACTGCCAGGCAGGATCTGTGTTTTCCTGCCTGGGGTCAATATTCTCCCACATCTTGGCTGCCATCTTGTATCTGGCTCCTAGGAGGGGGTTGTGGTCCATGGGCAAGTGGGAAGGATGCCAAGACAACAGTGTGGCCATAGCTCCCTGCAGCAGTCCATTGCTTTCCAAGGCTGTAATTTTCATGTCAGGCAATGGAAGGACAGCTAATCTGACAGAAATGGCTGGAGCTGTCTCTGCCATGAGTAGACAGAAGCAGTCACTTGGTATTGTAGCAAAAAGCAGTGCATGCTGTCCGCTCAGTCAGCCCGTGCAGATGTTGCCAGATGTCTGAATGGGAAGCCAGCTTTGTGTTCAGGAGGGACTGGGACAAAGGTGTCTTTCAGCCCACTGCATGCCATCCAGCTGTCTCTGCCAACCACATAGCCTGTGAGCTTGCTATAGTTCAGAAAACAATAAACTAGCCACCTTCCTAAAAGGAAGCTAATTTGCACTCTGAGCTTTAGATTAACCACGGTGGTAGTGACATATAAAGACTGCTTAGAAAATCTATAGGGCAGTGAAAAGGAGCTAAGCTGCTAGAAAATGAGAGTCAAGATTCAGAAAAAAATCTTTCTAGGCTAGAATAATGAACTAAAACCAAGGAATCTAAATTTAATGAGGATATGGGCAAAAGTCCAATAATAACTTTTTAAAAAACTGCACAAGGATTGAAGAAATATAAATTAGTAATAGCTCATACAGATGTTGTTTGACTTTGTTATTGACCCCAGGGGCTGCATTTATCTTGAGATTAGGGGGGAGAAGTGGGAAATAAGAAAAAGAAAATACCAGCCCTACCAGTTAGGTAAGATGAGTCCGCAGTAGAAAACTCAGCCAGTTTCACTGAGTGTACTTTATTCTTGAACCTGGGGACTTAAAAGTTTGAGTTAGTTTCAAGCAATATCTTTTAGCCCAAATAATAGATGGATCTGGCTTTAATCTGATAAAGAGATAAGCATTGACACCAAGTTATCTCAAAGTCCATGTCACCTTTGGGTCTTACACTGAACCCTTGGTCAATCAGCTATGAGCAGGAGAACGAGATTTATCTATATGGTATAACATATGAGAACCTCTGCATGGACCCATTCCTTTAAAGGCTTGAGACTGGGTCAGGCACTTGTCTAGTAAGTACATCTTCTTCCTTAAATGAGACATTTGCAATTTGTCTTCTTCCCCTCCCCCCTCATAGGTATGTGGAATTGACTAACTACTGTGATTATAAAGACTATAGGGAAACTATACTGAGCAAACCCATGCTGTTCTTCATTAATGTAAAAAAAGACACTTCAAAAGGTAAGCATATAAATAATTTTGGTGGGTTTCTGTCTTGCTGGGCTATAGGCTAAAGTATGTTGATGGGGTGGAGCATGGAGAAATTAGGACAGATGTCTCATTATAGCAAGGTCAACAGCAAGGAGTCCGGTATGTGAGACTATCTGGCATGTGGAAGCAGATTGCAGAACCAATTTCTTTTAAAAATATATAATTTTATTCTTATTAAGATGTTGTAAAGAGAGGTTATAATTTCACAATTCAGGTAAAGGACCAATTTCTAATGGTCCTAGAGCAAGAAGCTCTCTATTTGGAAGCTTCTTTCTTCCTTCCTGCCTAGTCAGGAAGTGATTTCACTTTCTGAACTTTCAGAGATTCTACTTCCTGTCTAGGCAGGAAGGGAGCTGATATTCTAGGCCTTCAGGGGTTGTAGAAATGCCTGGAATGGTAAATATGACATGTAATCTAGTTAGTTATCAAACACTTACTGTGCTTTAGGCTTGCTTTATTGTGATTGATTGGCACAAGGTCCCTCTGGGGTTTATCATCCAAATGGGAACATTTAAACTATGGAAGTCAATATTAACAATTTTGCTGGGACAATAATATACATTTGGAATGACCCAAGAAACTAAAATATGTTTGTCCTACATATATTATCCTTATTCTATAGATGAGAAAACTAAGATACAGAAAATAAATAGCAAGTTTAGTTGCTTTATGTTTGATGTTTGTATGTGAGAATTTTGTGTGTAGACACGTCTGTTACTGTGACAGCTTAATTCCAATAGGAAAAATTTTATTTCCCCTTCTCTTTCTGCTCTCAGGGTTAAGTCATGGGCATACTGTTCAAAGATAAGGGCAGAGTAAATTGAACTTGCTTCTAAATGGCTTTCTTAAAATAAGTACATGGTAATAAATGATGTACAAATTTCAAGTAGACATCCTCCAACATTGCTTTGGATTAGTCAACTCTTGACACATTTCCTAGTTTAAAGGCAGGACAACTCATTGTACAAAGGGGGCCAGAACACTCAGTGACAAACAGTACTTGTCAAGCATCTGAGCCCCTCATGTGCTATGGCTTGATGATGACCAGAGAGCTGGCTGGCTCTGGGGAAATGTAATTCACAACTATTCCAAGGACATCTCCTGCATTGACCTCTCAGAATCTAAAGAAAGAATATGAGACTTTTCCATTTGTGAGTTGCCTACAGAGAGTACACACTTGTATGACAATTATTGTGGAAGGAGGTACAGAAACTCACCATTGATTGATCTTGGGCAAAGCTGTAAAATAAAGAGGTTCTATAATATGGAAACATAAGATGATTGAGATTATAAAAATTGTAATTAAAAGCAGCTCGTCGGCACTGCTCTATTCTAAGTTGAACTCTTAAAAAAATTATAAAAGCTACCATTTCTTCAGGACAGTTACCAATGTCTGTAAATGTGAATGACATCTTCTAGAGTTGTACAGTGCACAATCTGCCCATCCAACATAACTATGGAATATGGTAGCCCTGCTTAAAATTCCTTTAAGGAACCTGAAGGTCTTGGTTTGGTTTCTGTGGAATTTAATTCAAGGTACCAAAAAGCTTGCTTGATTCATTTTACTTATCACTTGTCTCAATGAAAATATAGGCTGTTTATATATAAAGTGCCTGAATAATTCAGAAGAAAGGAAAACATGGGTAGGAAAATAAAGATGAATAAGCTTAGCTCAAAATGTATTCCTTGTGGGCCGGGAAGGTGGCTCAGTGGTAGATCGCTTACCTTGCATGTATGAGGCCCTGGGTTCGATTCCTCAGCACCACATAAGCAAAAAGAAAAAATGTTGGAAGTGGCACTGTGGCTGAAGTGGTAGAGCGTTAGCCTTGAGCTGAAGAGCTGAGGGACAGCGCCCAGGCCCAGAGTTCAGGCCCCATGACTGGACCTCCCCCAAAAAATGTATTCCTTGTTCTTGGAGCCCCACAGGTTTGCTCTGAGATATCTAGAAGCAAGTACAAAATGCTCAGTTTTTCATGATGGTTCATCTTTTATTTTTATTTTTATTTTTTGTTGGTTGCGGGGCTTGAACTCAGGGTCTGGGCGTTGTTTGTGAGCCTCTTCATCCTCAAAGCTGGTATTCTACCACTTGAGCCACAGTGCCACTTGCAGGTTTTGAGTGGTAAACTGGAGATAAGAGTCTCACAGGGACTTTTCCATTGGGGCTGGCTTCAAAATGTGAATCTCAGATCTCAGCTTTCTGAGTAGCTA
Organism: Dipodomys ordii; assembly: GCF_000151885.1. NCBI lineage: Eukaryota > Metazoa > Chordata > Mammalia > Rodentia > Heteromyidae > Dipodomys > Dipodomys ordii. The sequence continues at coordinate 4,321,679 of NW_012267318.1, forward strand.
GGATTACAGATGTGAGCCACCTGCACCTGCCTAATTACCTTTAAACAGAAGATGGCATGGGTGTTTCTGTGTCTCCCTTCATGAAGAACTTAAAATAAAAGCCATGTATCTTTTTATACCAGTTTTAAGGCTTGAACTCAGGGAGCTTTTGTGTTCAAGGCTAGTTAGTGCTCTGTCACTTAAACCACAGCTCCACTTTCTGCTTTTTATGTGATTCATTGGAAATAAGAGTCTTTTGGACTTTCCTGCCCCCGGCTGACTTTAAATCTAGATACTTATATCTCAGACTCCCAAGTAGCTAAGATTATAGGCTTGAGCCAACAACACCCTACAAAGCTATGGATCTTGATCTTGGATATTAGAAAAGTTAAGAGGTTAATAGTTAATAACATTCCAAGACCTAAGAAGTGAATAAGTGTCCCTCAGACAGAATCAGATATAAAGGATTAGAACATAAGCCAAAAGAAACAAGAGATAAAAACCCTCAGTTGTCTGATGGTTCAAATCTGTGATGTTAAATAGCAGGTGAGACATTTTCTCCACTTGGAGTAGTGTTAGGGAAGGAAGACAGAAGAATAAGCCTCATATGCCTTAACCCTTGAAATCGTAGACAAGCCACACAGCAGAGATGCTGCCAGGTGTACCCAGAGGGCCAGGAGAAGCCAGGGTGGGGAATGGAAGGCCTTGCTGGGCTTTGCTGCTGATACTCTGCTTTGCAAATGTGGAAATGTTTTGGTTAGAGCCAAGTTGTGATTTAAATACAGCAAGGTAAATAAGTCTGAGACATGAAAACTGACCTTGTTGAGATTTCATTTTTCTCCCCCTGTGCTGTATGCATATTGTAGGGGCAACGTTGTCCTGGGTAGTAATTATACAGTGAAGCTTTTGATCTCTGGGACATAAGTAACACACTGTAGTCCCCAGGACCCTGATTTCCTAACCTACTTTTCCACTAGCCCTGAGCTCTCCCTCCAATTCATACCAATGCTCCCTCTAAATCTTCAGAATTCTCCAGAGCATTTTGGGAAATCTCATTAGGTGCTGAGGGAGCCGACAAGGGAGGCTGTGAATGACTAAAATCTCTGTGGAAGGTGGAAAACACTGCTTTATTAAATCCTCAGAAGCACATGCATGTCATGTGCACACACTTCTTGCTGAATTCTGCTTATTGATTCTAGAAAGGACATACGCATTTCTTGTGAACACAAGGCATCCCAAGATAAGAAGACAGCTGGAGCAGGGGATGGACATGGTCATCTCCTCCGTGATTGGAGAAAGTTACCGACTTCAGGTCAGCTTAGCTACTGAATCCAGGGCTGTGGGCCACATGCAAGGGGTCTGTGCTGTTCATCCAAGGACTGTATTTCTTGAATCTTTACCCAACTGGAGTAGACACTCAAGATGGCCCATGGATACCTGGCACCATAGATATTAGTGAACCTTTATGTATACTAGCTTTTCTTCTACTTATAGATACAAGACGGTTTTATTTATTTATTCATATTTATGTATGTATGTATCTATCTATGTATGTCCAGTCCTGGGGTTTGAACTCAGGGCCTGAGCATTGTCCTTGACTTTTTTTTTTTTTTTGCTCAAGGCTAGCACTCTACCACTACAGTCACAGTTTCACTTCTAGATTTTGGGTGGTTGAAGATAAGAGTTTCACAGACTTTCTGGCCCAGGCAGGCTTTGAGTCATAATCAGATCTCAGCCTTCTGAGTAGCTAGGATTACAGGCGTGAACCACCTGCTCCCAGCTCCCAGTTTTATTTAGAAAGTGGGGTCAGTCAGAGGTTAACCATAACCAATCATAAGTTAGAATAACTATAACAATATGCAGTAATAAGAATTATTTAAAACATACAGAATATTTTCCTGGAACTTTCTGTTTGTATTTTCAGATGTGGGCCAGTGAAATTATAGTAAAACCATAGATAAAGAGGGACTTTACCATATCTGACATTTTGTTTATTAGTGTCATCATTGTCATCAGTTAATTGGACAGCCTCTAGCAACTTATTTAAAATGGGGTGGGAATAAGCATAATTTTATCTCAAATAGGTATGATTGGAAAAGCAAAGATGCAGTTTTGTTTTATTTTGTTTTCCTTTTACAAACATAAAGACAACAGCTTCAAAATTTTGTGAGACTGCAAGGGAAAAAATGGGGAGTACTTTGGATATTTGGGTAGTAGTTAATTCTACAACGTTGACATGATAATCATTTCCACAGATCAATGAAATACTTCTCTTTTCTTCCAGTTTGATTTTCAAGAAGTAGTGGTGAATTTTTTCCCTCCAGGAACTGAGGTGATTCATGGAGAAAATCTGAGCTTTGCATATGAATTCAAGGCTGATGCTTTATTTGATTTCTTCTATTGGTTTGGGCTCAGCAATTCCACTGTGAAGGTGAATGGGAAGGTCTTGAATCTGTCAAGTACAAGACCTGAAAAGAAGGAAACAATTAAGTTATTCCTGGAAAAAATGAGTGAACCCTTGATCCGAAGGAGCAGTTTCTCTGACCGGAAATTCAGTGTAACTTCTAGAGGTATGTACAAATTTCTCAGGGACAGTGCAGATTGCCATGACAAAACCTGGAAGAGAGAGAGTGTAATGTATGAGGATTGGCGATTCCTTCAGTTGGAGAGGTCAGAGGTCAGGCCTGGTGAGAAAAGAAATATGATATCACACAATTCAGAAAGAATTGGGAAGCATAACCCCAAAGGTATGGTGTTGCAACCCCTGTTGCATACTTGTGGTCCCAGCCAAAGCAGGAGGGTAGCCTGAGCACAGGAGTTCAAGATCAGCCTTGACAACATAGCAAGAGCCAGTGTTAAAGAGAGAGGAATCTGGTGCTGAAGGCTCATGCAAGTAATCTTAGCTATTCAGAAAACTGAGATTCAGAGGATTGTGATTAAAACCAGTCTGGGCAGATAAAGTCACTGGCACTCCATTTCCAAAATAATCAGCAAAAAGCCAGGCTGGAGATGTGTCTCATGTGATAGAGAAACAGCCCAACAAGTGTGAGGCCCTGAGTTCAAACTACAGAGAGACCGAGTTAGACACAGGAAAGGGAAGAGGAAGAGGATGGGGAGTAAAGGGAAGGAGGAAGAGGAGGAGAGGAGAAAAAAAGAAAGGAAAAAGAAAGGAAGGAGCCACACCAGAGGGAAGAGAAAAAGAAAAGACACAGTGAGCTTTCCTTTTCAGCTTGTTTACGTTTCCTGACATAGCAATCATATCGTGTGGTATACCCAGAACATAATCTTAAAAGTTGTTCATTCAAATGAGGATTCATGTTCATTTCAGTATGGTTAAGTTTGACGTATTTTAAAAGAACACTGAGTCCCCTACATGTGTATTCTGGCCAGCAGAATATCACTGAAGCCATAAGTCAGGGAGGAGCACATGGTCGAGGCATCTATCTTTAACAGTATGTGGAAAGGCTCTCCGATCATGCAAGACCACAGAAGAAAAAGTCTGGAGGAGGACTCATTTAAGCAACGATAAATGACATATGGCAGCTTCTTGGTTTTGATATCCATGTGGCTCAGGCAGATGGCGCAGATCACGTCTTGTCTGGATGTGTGTTTGGCTGAGCAGCAATCTCTGTCTCAGGCTAGAAGCCGCCCCGGTTCAGGACTCTGGTTTTTAATTGCAGGAACCCAGCAGTCTGTGAACCTTCAGAGGGCTCAATATACAGATGTACAACACAATCTTTATTACTTGTGTTTAGTGATAGTCACTTCCTTCCAGTGTGTGTGACAAACATGCTTACACAGCTATTTTGTATTCTCATTCTCTCTCTCTCCCTGTCTCCTTCCTTTTTCCCCCTCTCCTTTTATCTCTTGCTCTCTTCCTCCCTGCTTGCCTTCCATCCTTTCCCCATTCTGTCAATGTCTATCCATTTCTTTCCATCTGTCCCTGACTCTCTCTCTTTCTGAATCTGTCTCTCCCCTCCCTCTTGGTCACTCTCTCTGTTTCCATCTTTCTCAAATTCTGTCTCTTCCCTCACTCTCTTTCTCTCCCACCCCACCTTCCAGAGAAAGTCTGTCTGTTTGTCACTCAATGTTGTCTTAGCTTTCTCTGGAAAAAATGTAATAAGATAACAATATAATTGCTATGTCAGAAAATATAAACAAGTTTAAAAGGAAAGACCACTGAATCTTTTCTTTTCCCTCTTTTTTTTCTTTCTTATCCCTCTTGTATTGCTCCTTCCTTTCTTTTTTTCTTTCTCTTTTCTCCCCTTCTTCTCCTCCTCCTTTCTTCTCTACTCTTCTATCCTCTTCCTCTTCTTTCTCTCAGAGATGCCCGGCCCTGCCCCATGACAGATCCTTTTGGGTTTTTTTTGGAGGGGGAGAGATTAGTACCCCCTTCAGCAGTAAGGTCACACTTGCTGGATCATTTTCTGATATCCTCAGCCTTACCCACTGGCTCCAGAAGCCTGGGATGTTTTCTGTTTCACGGGCTCACCCACGATGAGATGACCATGAAGCCTCTGTGAAGTTGGCCATGCTTGCTAGAATGTTCCCTAAGAGCCAGATCTGGAGCCCCTTGGGTTCTAGAGTAATGGGACAGGAGCCTTCTTGGAAGATGTCACAAATGACATGGTGTACCTGTTGCCTAGCAGGTAGGTCTTAGAGCCAGGGTAGGCTTGGTAGCCAGGGTAGGCTGCCAAGGCTGGTAACCTAGCTCTGGCCCCTTCAAAATATCTGCTCCCCAAATGTGAGCCTTTTGCTCTCTAGGAAGCTGTAGATCTGTAGATCTACAGCCCACAGGGAAGCAAGTGACAATCACATCCCACAGATAAGCAAAAAAGCGGCACATTTTGTTTAGTCACATTTTTAAGTTTTTTTTTTGGAAACCAGGATTCTCTACTAATTATTGGATGGCTATGTTGCATGAGTGTTAAAGGCATTTTGGGGGTTTGTTTTGTTGGTAATAATGATTGCTTTATTTACTGTTTTGTAGGTTCAATAGATGACGTTTTTAACTGCAATCTGTCACCCAGATCATCTCTGACAGAGCCTCTTTTGGCAGAATTACCATTTCCCAGTGTTTTGGAATCTGATGAGACACCCAACCCATTTATCTGATTGGACAGAACATTCTTGCTTTCACCCCTGCATACCAGGCCTTAGCCACAATACAGGTAGAGGGGAGGGATCTGTTGGGAGACAGGACTTTCGCCCCCTTGTGGTCTCCTCCTTCTCCCTATGGCTTCCATGGAGAGACTAATCTTCAGTTTTCCTGGGCATGGTGGCCTGGCAGGCTGGGTATAGCTAGTTTCCTTCTATGTTATGGTTACCAGGATGAAAAGGCTTTGGCTACATGGCTTGAGAGGGGGACAAGGTTCCTCTATTTCAACACTTCTTCAAAGAGACAGGAGGAACAGAATATCCTGCCATCTTGGTTAGCCATGGCCCTCTGAGAGCTTTCCTGGGGGCCTCTGTAGGAGGTGTCTGTCTTGGATGTCGGCCTGTGATGTTTTATAAGTTGGGGTGTGGCACTTCACTTTGGAGATGCTTGTTCATCCCCAAGCCTAGAAAATTTGGGCCAACATCACTATTTTTCCTTTAGGACAAAAGACAAATGATGAGATCTTTCATCACGTCTATGTGAACCCTTCTGAGAAACACTCAACATCAGGTTTATTGGAGGACTGCCCAGGTTGCTAGGATAGTAACCTTGTTCCCTACTGCCTGAAATGTGAACCCTGATTGGCATCCTCCTTCACATTCTGCCCACTGAAGAATGAAACCAGGTGGGGTACTAACAGTCCGTGACAGGGGAGAATCCACACTGCACACGGCAGAGTCCTCCATCTTGACAGCACATCGAGCCACTTGGGCATTTAAAATATGTTCCCAGCAATGCTAACATGAAAAGAAAAATAGAAGAAGGCTGTGTCATTACCATAATTCATTGCTACATCAGTGTGTTTCCACCTCATAGCCACAGTGGAATTCTTCCAGAGAAAAAGAAATTTCTCCAATCTCCATATGAAAGCTTGCACAAATGAATCACTACGTATGCTCATAATGAGGAAGCTTTATGGGTATTTTCTATCATTAAAAACATATTCCTGTATTATACAGTTTGATAGCTCTGCCGATGATCCTGCCATCCATATTTGAAGTGTTATATAGTATATTTGCACAATTAAAACGTTTCTTAGCATTCAAAATAGACTTGATTAAATTTGTGACCCTAGGTCTGTGTGATTGGTGACTTTTGGTTTGTGGGTGTTGTATGTGCCTTATCACTCACTTATAATAAAAATTGTGGTTTCTGAAGCCACTTTCTCCAGAATAGTCTTTTGAAGAACAAGGCCATAAAGTATTTGGAGGAAGAAAACAAAATTTGATTATCTTTCAGAAAAGAGGAGAGAAATGTTACTCAGTAACAGAAGAGAATAAACATCCATTGTTCAATTTAAAAATGCATTATTCAATAAATGTGCTGACAATAAGCTTTGTATCAGTGCAAACAAACCTTAGGTGGACATGAAGTATTAAATGTTTCTCTAACAAAACAGAATTTCTATTCACAAAACTAACAATGTTTTACAAATAAGTAGCTGAACTGAGAAAAATCATAGTAGTCACCCCAGGAATAAAGAGTTAGGGCATTTCTTTCATCATTAAAAACTTTTGTTTCTGAAACAAATGAATTCATTCATTCAATGTGAATTCAGCAAACATTTATCAACCACCTACCAGGAACTATGCATGGTTGCTCATGTACTTTTATAGCAGATATTACAAAAAAAAACCCAAACCACGAGATTAGGAAATCTATAAAATGGACACAAAATTTAGCACAGACCATGCTGGATAAAACAGTCTGGATATTGGCTTTATGTGGATATTTTAGCAGCTTAAGATCAATAGAAATTTGTCAGATAACACGGTGATTAGTTTGTTTCTACCAAAATTCATGCTGAAGCTTAATCTTGAAAGTCATCTGTTAATGGTATTCAGAAGTGGCCTTTTGGAAGGTAACTCGGATCAGAGAGGTCTACAATGATTGAGCCCTCGTGATGTTATTAAGGGCTTAATAAGAAGAGAGACCCAAGTCAGCAAGCTTGCTCTGACTCTCCGTGGAATTCCCTGTACCACCTCAATTCCCTGCAAGGTCTCCACCAGCAGGAGCTGCTCAAGGAGCTGAGAAAAAGCCAGCACCAGGCTCTTGGGTTTCAGAACCAAAATGTACCTCTTTCCTTTGGAAAGTTCCCAGCCTCGGGTATTTTGTGATAGTAGCAGAAACTGTTTTCTGATGCACAACAATGACCTAAGCAATTTTTCCATTCACCCAACTCATTCATCCAACTCATTCAACACACCGTATGCCTCAAAGTAGATGCTGGCAGATAGCAATGCCCAAACATGACATTGGCTTTCATGGAGACTCTAATCTTATTTAAAAAACAAACAAAACCCCGGAGGCTATAGGTCAGTGTGCTGAGCATGAACAAGGTCTTGGGCTCAATCTCCAGCACCAAATTTAACAATAACATACTATGCTGTAAGAGAAATTCAAAAGGGGAAGTATTAAGGACACCTGTGATGTAGTTTGAGTGCAAAATTATAAAACAAATATATGATGACGGATTTATCCAAATGATTTATCCAGAAACTATGAATTTACTCCAGTGAATTAGAAGTCTAGAAATTATTTAAACAAGGAAGACGTTATTTTTTCCTTGTGGTCAGAATTTGATTTTTTGGCTACAGGATAACTTTGCTCAAAATGATCACCTAATCTTATGTTCAGCTCAAATGAACCTTTTTTTTATGGTTTTAAATAATCAATCTATCTCCAAAGAGCAAAATTATGTTCCCCACTAGAGAAAGAAGAATGTGTGTGTCAGCTTCAAGACGGAGTTTCTAAAGAATTTCAAAAATGCTTTAAGTAGTAGTATCATTAAAATAAATTACTTTGAATAAAAGAGCATTTGCGTGCATGTGTGTGTGTGTGTGTGTGTGTGTGTGTGTGTGTGTGTGTAGTAATGTAAAATGAGTGTTTCTGCTCCTTATGTAGACCTGACTGGCATTGGTAATTCCCAGCGCCCTGCCCATGGTTCACTTCTGATGAGTCCAAAGAAGAAAGAAGGAGAATCAGTGAAAGTGGGGACTATCCAGAATGTCACATTTAAGATCTATGCTGCTTTGATAGGCTCGATAGTCTGAAATTGCTCTTATGACTTTATTTGACATATAAATTTGATGAGTAGCAAGTGGGAAGATCTTAGAATCTAGCACCTTTGAAATAGATTGTCCTAATGAAATAGAGATTATAGCTTTCTTCACCCCTCTGGAGTTTTCCATAAGATGATAATATGATTCTGAGAGTACTTGCCCAATACCTTTCATCACGACAGTGGTGACCTACAGGCCTCAGGAAGATCTACATCTATGGTAGCTAATTTTATGTGGCCACCTGGATGGACTACAGCATCCAGATATCTGGCCAAGCATTATCCTGGGCATTTCGGCCAAGGTATTGCTGGATGAGCGTTTTTAATGAAGGATTTTGAATAAGGCAGATAGCCTTCTCTAACGTGGGTGGGCCTGTTTCAGTCAATTATGGGAGCAAATACAATGAGATCGTAACTTCCCCAGCAAGAGTGAATTCTTTGTACACAGAGTGATTGCATGCAAGCCACAGCATGTAGGCCCTTAACTGAGTCTTCAACATCCTGGCTGCTCAATGGATTGCCAACTTCCCCACTGTGTGATTTAATTAGTTAAAATGAAAGATAGATAGATAGATAGATAGATAGATAGATAGATAGATAGATAGATAGATAGATAGATAGATAGATAGATAGATAGATAGATAGATAGATGATAGATTTCCAATTAGTTCTGTTACTCTGGAGCATCTTAGTTTAGAATATTGAGAAAAATGTCTTAAGATATGTACACATAATAGACAGGACAAGTAGGTTTTTTGGTTTTCTTTTTAACACCAGAATGTTTGAAAGCACTGCAGACTACATAGTATTAGAAAGGCTTACCTGGTGCCAGTGGTTGTAATTGTAGCTATTTAGGAGGTTGAAATCTGAGAATTGAGATTTAAAGTCAGCCCAGGCAAGAAAGTCTGTGAGATTTTTATCTCCGATTAACCACCACAAAGCTAGAAGTGTAGATGTGGCTTAAATAGTAGAACATAAGTCTTGAGCACAAATGTTCAGGGACAGTGCTGAGGCCCTGAGTTCAAGCTGCAGTCCCAGCACTAAAAAAGAAAGAAGAAAGAAAGGAAAAAGAGAGAGAGAATGAAACAAAGAAAAAAAGGAAAGACTTTATCTAAAGTATAACAATCAAAGGGAAGAGTGATGAAAGCAGTTACATTGATCAAGATGCATTATACTCATAAACTGACCCCTACACACAACTACTTAAACGTAATAAACATTTTTTTAAAAAAACCAAGGCAGAGAAACTTTTCCAGTATGTTCACACCTAAAGCTGCTGCAGATCACTGTAGATTGGTTTAGACCTCTTTTAAGCTTTTGGAAGCAGCCACTGGTGAATTTCTCATGCATCCTCCATGAACTTGCTCTTGGATCTCACTGACTCCTTCCTATTCCCCCTCTTACTGAGGAGGTGATGCCTTTCTTATTACTAGAGGCAATGTTCCTCAAATTTGCACATATATAGGACTCTTCTGGATGTCTGTTAGAGAGTAGACTCTGGTTCAGGTGCTCTGGGTGAGGCCTGAGCTTCTGTAGTTGTGATGCATTCTTGATGGTACAGAGTCTGCTGTGGGAAGGCTGTAGGTCTGCCCACAGTAACCCATCTCCCGTTCTGTGAATTACCTAGGAACTTTGTTGAAATGCTGCAGCTCAGTCCACCTGACTTACTCCGAGTCTAAGTTCTCACAAATATACCTTCTCTTCCTTGGACCCTCTGCTCTGTCTTGTGGCTTCTGATGCTCCCTACTTGCTTATCACCTTTGGCCTATGAACTTGGCTATTCCTCTCTCATTTCAATAAATAATATTAAGCCGAACACCATTGGCTTAATCCCAGCTACTCAAGAGGGAAAGTTTTGAGGATTACATTTTAAAGCCAGCTCCAGCAGGAAAGTCTCTGAGACTCTTATCTCCAATTAAGCACAGAACCAGAAGTAAAACTGTGTAAAATAATAAACACCAAAAATGCAACCAGACAGAAGAGTATCTTGTGTTTGTGGGGCTCAATGTTGATAAGTTATTGTCAAGATTGTCAGTGTCACAGCCCAGCCATGTGGACCCTAGTCTAAGAGGCAACTTAAAGGATGTTTTAACTGGGTCCTGAAATTAACTAAAAGTCCCCCAACTTTGTATCTGTGCCCTCTGAGCTGAGCTATTCTGTGCTGCAGTCTCTTTGTCCTCACCTTGTGTACAGGAGGAAAGAGAAGATTCAGGAGGAAAGAAAAGATTCAGATAAGCATCTTGTGTGGAGGCAAACTGCCCCTCAAACAGGCAATGCCTTCCTAACATCTCAAAGAAAACAACCCAAAACTCAGGAGATTACCTTGTTCTTGATCCATTCCAGTAAAAGTAATAACTTCTCTATAATCCCTTCAGAGACTGAAGCTGAGCTAATGGTCACCCGGGCCATACCTATGGCTGTTTCAACTACCCATACCTTTCTTACCCCCTGCCCACAATTCTCTCTATTAACCTGAAGCCAATGGAAGATGAACTAAATCGCTGCCATGTAATAAATTACCCTTTCTCTGCCCTTTACCATATCTCCATTAGGGGACAAATGGCTAGACCTAACTCGAGACTTTTGGACTTTGGGCTAGGGAATCTAAAACGCAGTTTCCTCAGTACTCATTTAATAGTTAAGGAAACAGGACCCTCTGGGGGAGAAAGCCACAAAGACCTGTTCTGGCTCCCACTCCACTCAGTACATAACTCCTCATTTCAGCTTTCAGAAGAGGAGCCAAATACAAGATATTAATAAGAATTCACAGTTAAAACTCTATAGAAACTGCTGCCATGTTTTAAAAATGTATTTCTCTTAAATTATGCTATGCTAATTAGCCCTACCATTTCCAGACAGTTAATCTGCTATTGGATGTTACTTTCTTAATTTAGCTGCCACTACTAAATCCTTTTTTAGAGTCATTGCTTTTAATAACATTGGCAGAAGTCTGGGCCTCCTGATGTGTTCCACCATTCATAGCTTTAAACTTTTGAGTATCTAAAAAATGGTATATTCCCTGGAGTATGTGGATGAGACTTTGCCCTCAGAAAATTCTAATTTAGCTCTCCAATGCAAAGATGCTCCTGAGATTCTTTTTCTTAGCTACATTTTGCAGCCCACTGAGGGGCCAGTGCAGGACAAGGAGATGTTGTAAATTGCTTCCTAAACATGTCACCAGCAGAGTTCAAGGTGTATTTCCTGTCTTCTTTTCACAAGAGTGACTGAGAGCTGTGTTCTAGTCATTCTGTAATTACTCAGCACCTCCTGTGTGTCAAAATACCAAGTATTGGCAATAATACAAAGCTCAAAGACTGTCCCCCTCTGGTAGTAACTGCCATACAGGGGTGGAAGATGTATTTGAGTCCATGGCTGTGGCTGGCAATTTTAAAGTACAATAGTAGGTGACAGGAAAGTGGCCTGGCGAAATGAATCATATTTGTGTGTGTGTGTGTGTGTGTGTGTGTGTGTGTGTGTGTGTGTGTGTACTAACCATGTATTCATGTCATCTTTTGGCTAGATTAATTGGTTTGTGGATTTTTTTTTTTTTTTGTCTATGCTGGTTTCAAACCTCCATCTTCCTGATTTCAGGTACCTGAGGCAGCTAGGTGTGAGCAACCAGTGCCTGGCACCCTCTCTGATTTCTTAACTTGAGATGTTATGGTTTCAATCTGGGCAGTGTCTCCCAAAAGGCCATGGGGTGGTGCTGCCCTTGGGAGGTGCTGTTGATTTTCAGGGACCCAGTGGGCCATAGTGGGTGCTCTGCAGGACCTGGGTCTCTTCCTCTTTTTTCTTTGCATCTTGTCTCCAGATGTGATCACTGTTTCTGGTGCCCACTTCCACCATGACCTTCCCAGCCATGAGGTCATGAGATCCGGGAGTGGCTATAAATTTCCTCTAGCACCGGAAGTCAAACCACGCCTTTCTCCACTTCCTATATAGCCCGCTTTAGGCATTTCCTTGCAGTACCCCACAGCTGACCAAGGCACAGGATGACCTGTTTGGACTACACGAACCATCACAGAAACACTTCATTCTCCCTCAGCCACATCACATGTGGTATTTTTTTCTTTAACTTCCTCTTGCTTGGATCCATGACTATGTGCCCACATTTGCTTAAGCTGAAAGTTCTGGAGCAGGTGAAAATTAGCAGTTGAAAGTCTCCCACTATACTTTCTTTGCTCATTTTCTTGCACTTTTTGTTCCTCTTTCCCCAGTTCACAAGGCAAAGGTGAGGGAAGCTCATTGCAAGAACTGCCCGCAAGGATAACCATCCCTTGGCTTCAGCCACCCAAGTCAGGGTGGGGTGGGCGGAGCCTGGGCAGGAGGGAATCCACCCCCCCTCCCGGTCTCCATGGCGACGCGTCACAAAGCACATCTCTCACCGGACTTTGGGGCAGGATGACTCAGCCTGAGCCCATGGCCAAGAGCCTCTCTGAGGGCGCTCGCAAGCTCCAGCCAAGTAAGACTGCGGTCCCTGCCTGTCTGATGGGGGCTTTCCTGGGGAAGGGTACTGGGCAGCCACCGGGGCTCCCTTCTTTAAGGGCCCTGCCTCTCGGGGATGGGAAGTCAGAGAGACTGAGGGTGTTCTTGGCAGGGCCTTTCCAACAGATCAAAGGGAACGAAAGGGACAGACACGGAGAAGCTAGACCAGAGCTGGCTGGGCTGGAGTCCTATTCCCATTGGGTCTGCTAAGCAGCAAAGAAATTGGGGGGACCCATGGGGACCAGGATGCAGCAGAAGGCAGAAGGAGCTTCTCCCTTTTTGCAGCAGAGATCGGACCCCCTCCTGGCTGCAGCAGCAGAGACTGTGAGCTGCGGGATTTAGACAGTCTTTGCCTGGGCAGTTCTGAGATTCCTTCTGTAGGTGATGCCCTCTGCTGCTGCTGCCAGAGACTTCGAGTTTCCCAGCTCAGCTTTGTGCGGCTGTACAGGGACAGCCACGGTAACTGGGACACTAGTGGCATGATCGCTGTGTTGTCTCAGCAGACATCCCCTTCCATGGCCTTTCTGTTGGCAATAATGAACGGTCTCTGATGTCTAGAAGATAATCATTTGAGAACAAAAGGAAGCCATAGATTTGTGCTTAGATGACACAGAAAGAGGAAAAACACTTGACCTTAGGTCCTAGAGGTAGCCAGGCAGTTCTGTCCCTGCACACTCCTGGAACAGGCATTGTGCAATCTGTGGCTGCCATGTGCCAGTATCCACCTGTGATCAGCAGAGGAAAGACTCCATAGGCACCCAAAGGAAGATCATATTGGCCAGGTGACTGACAGGCAGATGCTGCTGGGGCCCTGTTCCAGGCCAGCTTGGGCAAAAGTCTTGAGAGGCTCATCTTTAACCCATAGTTGGGCCTCATGGTATATACCTGTCTCACCTAAACAGGTAAGAGGCTGAGATTGAGAGGATCACAGTTTCAAGCTAGCACAGGCAAAAAAGTTCACAAGAGCCCATCTCAATAGAAGCAACTAGGTCATCCCAGTTACTGCAGGAACCATAAAATAGGAGGATCATAGTCTAGGCCAATGCCCAGGTGAAAAGCAAGACCATAACCAGTACAATAAAAGGTGCTGGGGAACCAGGCACTAGTGACTACTCAGGTAGTTGAGATCTGGATGATTATGGTTCAGAGCCAGTCAGAGTAGAAAGGTCAGAGAGACTCTGGCTCTAAAATATCCAGGAAAAGAGCAGGGCTGGAGGTATGGCTGAAGTGGTAGAGTACCAGCTATAAGCAATAAAGCTAAGCAATAGATTGATGCCCTGAATTCAAATCCTGGTAACTAAGTTCTAAGATCAAATCCTATGATCACCAAATTAAAAAATAATGATATACAGGTGACATAAATGGTTAATGTTTAGTGAGAACTCTCTATGCTAAGCATACATCTTTTAAGAATATTGAGACACACAGTATGGGAATATGGCTTAGTGGTAGAGTGCTCACCTAGCATGCATGAAGCCCTGGGTTCGACCCACATAAACAGAAAAAGCTGGAAGTGGCACTATGGTTCAAGTGGTAGAGTGCTACCTTTGAGCAAAAAGAAACTCGGGGACAATGCTCAGGCCCTGAGCTCAAGCCCAGGACTGGCCAAAAAAAATATTGAGATACTACAAAACAGACACAGCAATTTTAATAGGATAAATGAGTGGGTCGAGACAATAGATCCTAGGCAGCTGTGTTTAATATTTTAATTTATGCTAGTCTTGGGGCTTAAACTTGGGGCCTGAGTGCTGTCTGAGCTTTTTTTGCTCAAGATTAGCATTCTACCACTTAAGCCATACCTCCACTTCCAGCTTTTGAGTGATTCATTGGAGATAAGAGTCTCCATGAACTTTCCCGACTGGGCTGTCTTTGAACTGTGATCCTCAGATCTCAGCCTTCTGGGGACCTAAGATTACAAGTGTGTGAGCCAGCCTGGCTAGCTGTGTTTATTGTGGTATATATACACGATGGAATTCTATGCCTCCATCAGAAAGAATGACATTGCCCCATTTGTTAGGAAATGGAAAGGCTTGGAAAAAAATTATATTAAGTGAAGTAAGCCAGGCCCAAAATAAACATAGGTCCCATGGTTTCCCTTATTTGCAATAACTAGTATATGTCTGAGTCAAGCAGAAAAGGTCAGATAAGTTGATGTTAGGGGAATGAACCCTAAGATAAGTATTCAAATGTTTTTTTCCTTTTATGCAATTGTTTCTAACATATTTATAAGGTGATTGTTTTGTTGCTTTGTATGTCCCCCCCCCACGATATAACCCATGCTTTCACTGTATTTGATGTTGGTATAATTTGTGGAGGGGAAGGGAAAGAAACAAATCGTTTAACTAGGGATACAGGTGGACCCATTGCAACAATGAGACGTACAAGTCGTTATGTCAAAAAAACGAACTTTACAACTTTGGTGGGGGGTGGGGGGAAATCGGTTGGGGGGGGAGTATGGGAAGGGATGGGAAGGGGAAACAAAGAGGAGGCAACAATGCATGATAAGAAATGTACTCGTTATCTTGCCCATGTAATTGTAACTCCTCTGTACGTATTCTCACAATAAAATAAATAAACACATAAATAAAGTTAGAGATATCCAATTCTCATGGTATTTAAAATGTAACAGGTAACCATTACAAAACGAGAAAATGGCTGAATTTTATTACTAAAATGCACAGAATAGAATGATTTCAAATTTCAAACGTATATCGGTAACCCTCACTATTCACAGGGGATGGTTCCAAGACACACACCCCTCCACACTCTACACATGCTATAAACAATCCTGGTGATAATGTGGGACAGTCGCTATGTGACTAACGGGAAGGTGATATATACAGAGTGGATACTCTGGTCAGGGAGATAGGAGCTAGACAGCAGGAGATCCTATCACAGTAGACAGGTGGGCATGGCTAGTGGGCGCCACTGTGTTCCTGGGAAAGTGGATGGCACTTTGTCAGTAACAGGAGGTCCAGGCAGCTGCTATAGTCTGCCACACAGTCAGCCCTATGAGGGGATCTCTTGTTCCCTGGGGGGGCGGGGATTGTTCTTTATTTATAAACTCTAGGCTCTCCCCTTCCACCTGGCTGACTGTTCTTCTCAGCCTTTACTGACTCTTCCTCTTTTGGCCTTGAGAGCCAGACTTCAGCCTCTACTTCTCTAATCTCCTCTCTTCCTTAGCGTTCTCATAGCTTTCAGTAACAGAAGAAGCCATTATACCAAGTTCAGGTCAGCCCTGCTCCATATAAGACATAGGGTTTTCCCTTAAGACACCATTATTACTTGGAGCAAATAGGTTTGATCTTGTTACCTGAGCCTCCTGCAGAACTTGGATTGTAGATAGGTACCATCAAGCCCAGCTTGCTGGTTGAGGTGAGGTCTTGCTAACTTTTTTGCTTAGGTTCATCTTCTACTACAATCTTCCTGACCACTTCCCCAGTAGTTGGGATGCCAGGTATGAACTAACATGCCCAACCATATTACTTTAATGTTAGATGGCCTTGGATCAAAATAGCCTGCTTTGCCACATTTCAAATGACTTTTTATCTTTTTGCCCTTTTAGTAACTGATCAAGAATGGGATTCCTATGCCACCACGATGAAGTTGGCATTCACACCCAAAAGAGGAGCCATGACTGCTTCGATTCGGTACGTTCTTGTGTGAACCCTATGGACTGACTCAAAAACTTTACTTTGCTCACTTGTCTTTTATTATTCAGAATCCCAAACCATCAGAAATGGATGAAAACATACAAAAATGCATTCAGATTGTGTGTGGGGGGGAGAGGAGGACTACTGGTCCAAATATGGTAACAGTTCCTTATCCCCAAGGACAGCCAGACCACCGTAGGAAACCCAGGAAATCAGTATTTCTAGTGTAACTCTGCATTTGGGGTTCACCAGACACCCAGGATACCATCCATTCCCTGTTCTATGGCAACCAGCCAATGACTATGGAATGAATCCACGCGTGGACGGGTGAATGAATACTCTAAAAGGACATTTCGGGGTTAGCATTCATTTGTAACATGAGGGGGTTCATTGTGATATACATGCAACAGCGCCCTTGAACCAATTCATCCCCTTCATATTCCCACTCCCTCCCCTCACCCCCATCATTTCAGACGGGGTTGGATGAGTTTCATTGTGCTATATTCAGTGTGTGTGTGTGTGTGTGTGTGTGTGTGTGTGTAACACGGATCTTCATTACCCCTCAGAATCCTCTCCTTTCTCCCCCGCCCCTCCCACCTACTCCTCCTGGATAATCCTCCCTTTACCTTGTCTGATTTCCATTGCTATCATCATTACCTTTCTAGGTCTGTACTCCCCCAATGCATGAGAACATTCATTATTTGGCCTTTCCAGCCTGGGCCTGGCTTCTCTGGCACCACAGGGTGATCTCCAGTTACCTCTATTTGCCTGCAATTGACATACTTATTTACCACTGTCACCAACACTCATCCCATCCTGGAAGCTGGAGGAAGCAACCTCCTCTCCACCCCCCAACCTCCCCTCCCGCCCTTCCCTCACTCCTCTGCTATTGCAAGGTTGGCTTGCAGCGCCCCCTGTAGGCAGACCTGAGCTGAAGGTGTTGGACATGCCTAGCCCCAGTGGCTTGTATGAGCTCAGCTTGGCAGTGAGTGGCCTGTCTCTCCTTATGACCCTGGCAGGTATGGAACCAGCCTGAGAGGCTTCATGGCCTGTGTTTGCTCTATGAAACGTTTCCACACCAGGGTGTTTTTTTCTCCTTCAAGCTAGTGAGAAGCCCATGCTAACCCCTGCGATTTCTGCTTCTCCAAAACAAGTTGGAAGCCATGAGTGGATCTATTCTATTCTTAAAGAAATGACAATGATGACCCCTGTCTGGGATGAGAAATCAGGAGACACAATTCAAAACACCAGCAGAAGCTTTCACATCTGTAATCCTAGTTACCCAGGAGGCTGAGATCTGAGGATTAAAGTTCAAAGCCAGCCTAGGCAGGAAAGTCTGTGAGACTCTTTATCTCCAATTAATGACCAAAAAGCTAGAAGTAGAAGTGTGGCTCAAGTGGTCGAGCACTAGCTTTGCATATAAAAGCTAAAGGAAAGTGCCCAGGCTCTGAGTTTAAGCCCCAGTGTATGCCCACTAGCAGAGTGATTGGCATAAGGAAGGGATGCAGTAATTCACATTCACTTTCTCCAGAATGATATGTTGGTAGACTTTCAAAAGTAGAATCCTTCAGGGTGCCTGCATTTAGGGTTTCTGGCTAGCACAGGGAGCCACATTCTCTTCCTTAACTGGGAGAGGCATCATCTAACTGCAGTGAACACAGCAGGTGCACAGACAGAAGCACTTGTCTGAGCAAGAAGCGTTTGGGGTGAGAGCCAAAGCCAAAGAGATAGTTGGGTAGTCTTAAGTCAGTGGCCTTCACATGTATATATATTTAAAGTTTTCAGCATAAATTTAAATTCAAGAGATAAAACTCCCAGCCTAGCCTAAACAATGGACATTTTAAGATAAATTTTTGTTTGTGTCAGTCCTGGGGCTTGAACTCAGGGCCTAGGCACTGTCCCTGAGCTGTTTTTTTTTTTTTTTTTGCTCAAAGTTGGCACTCTATCACTTGAGCCATAGTCCCACTTTCAGCTTTTTTTGGGGGGGGTAGTTTGTGGGGGGGGGGTCGTTTATGGGAGATAAGAGTCTTCACGGGCTTTCCTGCCCAGGCTGGCTTTGAACTCTGATCCTCAGATATCAGCCTTCTGAGTAGCTAGGATTATAGGCATGAGCCACCAGCAGCCGGCTAAAATAAACTTGTAAATTAATTAGCAAATTAAATTAGCAAATTAATACTTTTCAGGAGGCCTTTAAACATCCTCCAGCTTCTTTTTTTTTCTGGGAATGGAACCAGAATCTTAAGATACATTTTCAGACCAACGTTGTTGTTGTTGTCTTCTCTCTTCTTTTTCTTGGTCACCATTTTCTTCTTCTCTTAACCAGTATCTGGTTTTGAACTCAGAGAGTTTTATATTTGCTTGGCTTGCATTTTCAGCTGGCCACAACTCCAGCCCAGTTTTTTTTTAATAGTTATTTTGGACATGGAGACTTTTTGTGCCCCAGCTGGCCTCAAACTTTGATCCTTCAGATTTCAGCCTCCTGAGTAACTCGGCTTTTGAGACAGGGTCTTACCATGTAACTCAGGGTGGACTTGAACTTGTGTCTCTGCATTCCTAGTGCTTTCCTTCCCCTTAGAAATCTTTCTACTCAATTTCCCCATCAATTTTCTCTGCTGTGATACAGCTTATATCTGAAAGTAGCTTGTTGACCCCCGTATAATACTTCTTTGCAACTCTTTGACTGGATTAATTGAAATTAATTTTTAAACATGTTCAGTGGGTTATCACAATTATTGTGAGTTATCACAATTATTTTTGGTACACAACTGCTTAAAGCAATAAATGTCTTGACAATGTTAATAATTACTAAATATAAAAGGCAATTTTGGAACTATATTTTATGAAATTAATGGAGCATTTAGTTTTGAGTGCTGTTATTTTGGGGATGGGAGTACATGGGAGCATTAAGTATTTTTCTGCTCATTTTCCTTTCTTCAATGTAGAGATGTTAGTGTTAGGAAAGCTTGTTCAGGGGCTGGGAAGGTGGCTCAGTGGTGGAGCGCTTGCCTTGCATGTATGAGGCCCTGGGTTCGATTCCCCAGCACCACATAAGCAAAAAAAAAGGAAAGCTTGTTCAAGCTGGGAGCTGGTAACTTAACCCTGTAATCCTGGCTATTCAGTAGGCTGAGATCCCGAGGATCTCAGTCCAAAGCTAGTCCTGGCAGAAAAGTCTATGAAACTCTATCTCCAAAAATAACCAGCATAAAGCTGGGCTGGAAGAGTGGTCAAGTGGTAAAGCATCAGCTAAGCAAGTTGAGCAACTTTAGGGCCTTGAGTTCGAACTCCATACCAGAAAAATACAAACAAACATGTTCACATACATAAGTGGACGTGAATGAGAAGGGCTAAGGGTGGCCATGCCATTCAGTACACTGAAGCTATATGCCATAGTCAGATGATTTCCAATGGCTGATTCTCTCTGATCACTTGGTAGAGTACTCCTGCAAGTTTATTGAAAACAAAATGAGATAACATGTCATCTTATTATAATTTCTGAGACATCTACCCAAAAGGCACACCTTAACAAATGACTATTGGATTCTACCAGCTACTCTTCTGCCTAAACACAATTTATTTAATATTATATACTCAGAAAGGACTCAGGAAATAGAACTATTAGCCAGGTGCTGGTGGCTCATGCCTGTAATTCTGGCTACTCAGGTGGCTGAAGTCTGAGGATTGTGGTTCAAAGCCAGCCTGGGCAGGAAAGTCCATGAGACTCTTATCTCCAATAAAGTACTCAGAAAAAGCCAGAAGTGGTGTAGTAGCTCAAGTGGTAGAGTGCTAGCTCTGAGCCCAAAAGGGCTCAGAGACAGTGGCTAAGTAAGCCCTGAGTTCAAGCCCCAGGACTAGCAAAAAGAAAAAGAAAATAGAACCATTGATTACAATCAATGCTTTCTGATATAAACTTTTTTTTTTTGGGGGGGGTCCAGTCGTGGGGCCTGAACTCTGGGCATGAGCGCTGTCCTTCAGCTCTTCAGCTCAAGGCTAGTCCTCTACCACTTAAGCCACAGTGCCACTTCCCGCTTTTTTTCTTTTTGCTTATGTGGTTCTGAGGAATCGAACCCAGGGCCTCAGGCATGCAAGGCAAGCGCTCTACCACTGAGCCACCTTCCCAGCCCAGATATAAACTTTTTGATAAACAGCTTTTGTTTAAAGTGCTGGTTCTGAGGCCTGGAAATTGTCCCTGAGCTTTTGTGCTCAAGTCTAGCACTCTATTATTTGATCTACAACCCCACTTCCAGCTTTTTGCTGGTTAATTGGAGATAAGAGTCTCATGGACTTTCCTGCTCTAGCTGGCTTTAAACCATGATCCTCAGATCTCAGAGTAGCTAGGATTACAAGTGTGAGGCATTGATGCCTATACATTGTTAAATGTTTTACTGTTAAATAGTTAAAGAAATTATGATTGATTCTATCAATCCTATTGAAGTAAATATTTCAAAATGTGATTGGATTTAGGAAAAATATTAAAGTACCTTATCGAATGGTGAAAAAAAAAAATCTAAAAACAACCGTCATGATTCTTATCTACCAGTTGGTTTAATCGCGTAATTTTGAGAAAAATGTGGAACCCCAGTGAAGTCTAGCTAAATTTAAAACAGTCATTACCAACCGCTTGTAAGCCTCCTCTGCTTACACTCATTTTTCTCTCTAGCTAATGACATTTCCTAAGGATTTTTTGAAAAGCTTGAAAAAGAAAAAGGAAAAAAATATGCTTTACTTTATATGAAGAAAAGAGCCATTTTAAGTGCTAGTTGTCTGCCGCTCTTTTAGAGGCTTCTCCCTGCTGACAGGCCGACAGTAATCTCTAGGACCCAGGACTCCAGATGTCACTCACTAGATGTCACTCAGCTCTGCTGCTTTAGGACACGCTGAAATCCACAGCAGCCCACATTGGTTAAAACTGCCTTTGATGAACCTTGATGCAAAACTTCTCAACTAAATTTTGGCCAATCGACTTCAACAATTCATCCAAAAAAATCATACACCACAATCAAACAGGATTCATTTCAGGGATGCAAAGCTGGTTCAATATATGCAAATTAATTAATATAATTCATCACATCAACAAGAGCAAGGATAAGAACCACATGGTTATCTCAATAGATGCAGAAAAAGCATTTGACAAGATCCA
Source organism: Dipodomys ordii (assembly GCF_000151885.1). Classification (NCBI taxonomy): domain Eukaryota; kingdom Metazoa; phylum Chordata; class Mammalia; order Rodentia; family Heteromyidae; genus Dipodomys; species Dipodomys ordii. The sequence goes on from NW_012267318.1 coordinate 4,343,152, forward strand.
ACACCCCTTTTTGATGAAGGCTCTGGAAAAACTAGGAATCCATGGAACATTCCCCAATACAATAAAGGCTGTATATGACAAACCTACAGCCAGCATTATACTTAATGGTGAAAAATTAAAGCCATTTCCTCCAAATTCAGGAACAAGACAAGGATGTTAACTCTCTCCACTTCTCTTCAATTTAGTATTAAAATGGCTAGCTACAGCAAGATGCAAACATAAAAGGGATCCAAATAGGGAAAGATGAAGTAAAACTCTCCCTCTTTGCAGATGACATGATCTTGTATTTAAAGAATCCCATGGAGGGCTGGGAAGTAGGCTCAGTGGTAGAGCGCTTGACTTGCATGCCTGAGGCCCTGGGTTCGATTCCTCAGCACCACATAAGCAAAAAGAAAAAAGCTGGAAGTGGCGCTGTGGCTAAAGTGGTAGAGCGCTAGCCTTGAGCTGAAGAGCTGAGGGACAGCGCCCTCGCCCAGAGTTCAGGCCCCACAACCGGACCCCCCCCCAAAAAAAGAATCCCATGGACTCCACTTCCAAATTACTCAAGCTGATTCCAAACTTTGGCAAAGTAGCAGGGTATAAAATTAACCCCTCCAAATCAATGGCTGTTCTGTATGCCAACAATGAGAAGAGCGCAGTTGAAATCAGGAAAGCAACTCCATTCGTAATAGCCCCATGAAAAATAAAATACCTAGGAATTAACTTAACCAAAGAAGTGCAGGACCTCTATGATGAAAACTTTAAAAACCTGAAAAAGGAAATCAAAGCAGAACTTAGAAAGTAGAAAAACTTCCCATACTCCTGGATTGGAAGGTTCAACATTGTGAAAATGGCAATACTTCCCAAGGCTATCTACAAATTCAATAAGATACCTATCAATATTCCAACCGCATTCTTCAAGGAAATAGAAGAGGCAATCCAAAAATTCATATAGAACAATAAAAGACCCCGAATAGCAAAAATGATCCTTAACAGAAAGAACAGTGCTGGAGGAATATCAATACCAAATTTCAAACTTTACTACCAAGCCATACTACAAACAGGTTGGTACTGGCACAAGAACAGACCTCAGGACCAATGAAATAGAATTGCAAACCCAGAAATGAACCCACAGACCTATAGCCACTTAATTTTCAATAAGGGAGCTAAAAAAATAGAGTGGAAGGGCTGGGAAGGTGGCTCAGTGGTAGAGCGCTTGCCTTCAATGCATGAGGCCCTAGGTTCGATTCCTCAGCACTACATAAGCAAAAAGAAAAAAGCCGGAAGTGGCGCTGTGGCTCAAGTGGTAGAGTGCTAGCCTTGAGCTAAAGAGCTGAGGGACAGCACCCAGGCCCAGAGCTTGGGCCCCATGAATGGACCCCCCCCAAGAAAAAATAGAGTGGAAGAAAGATAGCCTCTTCAGTAAATGGTGCTGGCAAAATTGGTTAATCACTTGTAGAAAACTAAAGCTAAATCCTTATATATCACCCCACACCAGAATCAACTCCAAATGGATCAGAGACCTCAGAGTCAAAGCAGACACTCTGAAAACATTACAGGACGGAATAGGAGAAACCCTTGGACTCCTTGGCACGGGCCAAAGTTTTCTTAATAGAGACCCAAAAACACAACAAATCAAAGAAAGGTTGGACTAATGGGATTGCATGAAATTGCAGAGCTTCTGCATGGCAAAGGACTTAGCTAGCAAGATCAATAAAAGGCCACAGACTGGGAGAAGATCTTCACTTGCCATACAATGGATAAGGGTCTCATACCGAAAATATACCTGGAACTCAAAAAATTAAATCCCCCAACAACAAATCCTCAAAGAAACAACAGCCCAATAAATAAGTGAGCTAAAGACTTAAAGAGAAACTTCTCTGAAGAGGAAAGAAGGATGGCCAGTAGACATATGAAAAAATGCTCAACCTCTCTAGCCATAAAAGAAATGCAAATCAAAACAACACTGAGATACCACCTCACTCAGTTAGAATGGCTATAATCAAGAACTCTAATAACAACAAATGCTAGAGGGGATGTGGCCAGAGGGAACCCTACTGCATTGTTGGTGGGAGTGTAATCTTGTTCAACCACTTTGGAAAGCAGTATGGAGGTTCCTCAAAAGACTCCACATAGAGCTCCCCTATGACCCAGCAATCCCACTTTTGGGCATTTACCCAAATGATTACAAACAATACCATAATAAAGCTACCAGCACAACTATGTTTATTGCAGCATTTTTACCATCGCTAAGATAGGGAACCAACCCAGATGCCCCTCATAGATGGATGGATCAAGAAAATGTGGTATATATACACAATGGAATTCTATGCCTCCATCAGAAAGAATGGCATTGCCCCATTTGTTAGGAAATGGAAAGGCTTGGAAAAAATTATATTAAGTGAAGTAAGCCAGGCCCAAAGAAACACAGGTCCCATGGTTTCCCTTATTTGCAATAACTAGTATATGTCTGAGACAAGCAGAAAAGGTCAGATAAGTTGATGTTAGACAAAATGAACTCCAAGATAAAGACTCAAATGGTTTTTCTTTCTTGCTATTGTTTCTAACGTATTTATAAGGTGATTGTTTTGTTGCTTTGTATGTCCCTTCCCCACAGTATAACCCCAGTTTTCACTGTATTTGATATTGGTATAATTTGTGGAGGGGAAGGGAAAAAAAACATTATTTAAATAGGGATGCAGGTGGACCCGTTGCAACAAGATGCTTTGTCGAAAAATGAACTTTACAACATTGGCAGGGAGGGGGTTGGCGTAGTCATGGAGATGGGAGGGCAGGGATGGTAGGGGAAAAACAAAGGAGGAGGCAACAGTGCTTGATAAGAAATGTACTCATTACCTTGCTCATGTAATTGTAACCCCTCTGTAAGGTATTGTCACAATAAGAAACTTATTTAAAAGAAGAAGACTGCCTGGGGAGAGAACGATCCTCCACTCTGGACACCAATGCTAAGACGCGAAGTCTGCGCAGTGTAGGGAGTGGGAGTGGCAGGCAGGGGCCCTGGGGATTCTTGTTACCAGGTTTCCCATTTGGGATCCTTTCTCTCCTGTTGCTGTATATATACCCTGTAACTGGGTAAGGAAAGTTGACAAAGGAAGGATCTAAATCATGAACATAGATGAATAAAACATTTTTATAAACCTTGTTTATAAACAGGGTGATATGCCTATGGACACACATTGACAAATGTCTAGTATGCTCATGGGAGAATTGCAATATTGCAACTCCTTTGAACAGGTAATTTTCAGTTCAACACAATGAATACCAGGAAGCTGGAACTACATGTTATCAGGGTGGTGAGGAGGTCAAGGGGATGAGAGTAGATGTGAGAGGTGAGGACAATGGACATGTATGAAAATGGAACCAGGTAGCCCGAGAGGATGGGTGGGGCTTGGGAGAGATGGGGGAGAATGGTGGAAGGAGTGACATTGATCAAGATGCATTGTACTCATAAATTTGATATGGTGAATTGGAATCCTTCTGTACAACTACTTAAAGATAATTTGAAAAATTGTTATTAAAAAATTTAAAAGACCAGCATAAATATGCAAATTTGATCTCAGATAAGATATGATCCAGGAATGTGTAGATAGATAAATAAATAAAACAGTTCCATTCAGATGAGTCTAACTTCCCAGATGTTTGTTTCTCTTGCATATTACCTGAAGTCAATATGAATTTTTCTATCCTATTAGTGTGGTTTGAACTCAGGTACTGGGCCCTGCACCTTAGGATTTTTGCTCAAGGCTAAGTGAGCCACAGGTTGAACCATAGCTCTACTTCTGCTTTTTGGTGGTTAATTGGAGACAAGGGTGTCACAGAGTTTCTTATCCAGGCTGCCTTCAACTTTGAATCTCAGACCTTAGCCTCCTGAGTAGCTAAGATGACAGTTATGAACCACTGGTGCCCAGCAATCTAAACTACTTTAAACATGCACAAAAGATGTACCATGAGTCTCCAGCTACCACTCATCTATAAATAACACACAGGTAAACTTCAGCTTGTCCCTCCACCTATCCTTCCTACTGGACCTCTTCTTTCCCTTCTTCTCTTCTCCATTTCCTTCCTTTACTCTTCTTGTTTGTGTTGCCAACACTGGGTTCAAACCTAAGGTCTTGCACTTATTAGGGAAGTGCTATACCACTTGGGCTACATTCCTAGCCCATTTTACTTTATAAATTTAGAGTCTCACACAGTTAAGAAAAGTAAAGGAAGGAGTGGGTTGAAAGAGATGAGAATGTTGAAGGGGTGACATTGATCAAGATACACTGTATTCATAAACTGCTTTGTTATATGGTACCTCCTTTATACAACTACTTAAAGATAATAAAAATTTAAATTCTTCAATATTGAAGTCAGCAATCATATTTGCCCAATGTCTCATAATTTGGGTGGTGTGTGTGTGTGTGTGTGTGTGTGTGTGTGTGTGTGTGTGTGTGTGTGTGCTAGTCCAGAGGCTTGAACTCAAGGCCTGGGTGCTGTTCCTGAGCCTTTTGCTCAAGACTAGCTCTTTATTATTTGAGACACATCTCCACTTCTGGCTTTTTAGCTGGTCAATTGGAGATGAGTCTCTTAAACCTTCTTTCCTGGGCTGGCTTTGAACAACATACTCCTCCTGAGTAGCTAAAATTGTAGCCATGAACCACTGGCACCCAGCTGTCTCACGATTTTTTAAAAAGTGGTTTGAGCCAGGCACTGGTGGCACTCCCCTGCAATCCTAGCTACTCAGGAGGCTGAGATCTGAAGATTGTGGTTCAAAGCCAGCCTGGGCAGGAAAGTCCGTGAAACTTTTATCTCCAATAAACCACCAGAAAACCAGAAGTGGCACTGTGGCTCAAGTGGTAGAGCACTAGTCTTGAGCTGAAGAGCTAAGGGACAGTGCCCAGGCCCAGAATTCAAACCCCACAACTGACAAAAAAAAGTGGTTTGAAATTGAACGCAAACAGGACCCACACATGATATTTTCTTCTTACGCCTCTTCTTTCATTTAATCTACACATTCTCCTAATTTTTTTCCGATAATTTTTTTTGCTGACAAAATAGAACCATTGGTCTGGGTTTTTCTAATTTAATTCCTAGGATGCTGTTTAAAATACTCATCCTTTCATGCATTTCCTGTAATTCAATAATCTAGAGAACTCATCTGATTCCAGTTCCAATTCTTGGCAAAAATATTTAGTAGGTAGTATTTTGTTCATCCATCCAGAAGCATCAAGTATCTGGTACCCAGTCTCTTTTTGAGCTCTGATCCTGGTGGTCATTTCCTAGAGGTATCATTTCATGAGGACTTGCAAACCTAAAAGAAGTATCTTGATTTCTATGTTTCTTCCTTTCATCCACTGGGATTCATGTACATAGAGAGACTTTTTTTCCAACTAACTATTGGGTTACACAGAAGTACTCCGTACAAGACAGCATCTTGCTCTTTACAAAATTCATCTCCTTATATATTTTCTGGGATTTATAAGGAATCATCCCAAATTAAGCAATTGTTTCTTACCAAAGAAATCTGAAAGTTCAATTTGATCTGGTACCAAGTCTTAATTTAGTCAATCTTTAAAAATAGATAATAGGGGCTGGGTACTGGTGGCTCACACCTGTAATCCTAGCTACTCTGGAGGCTAAGATCTGAAGATTGAGGTTCAAAGCCAACCAGGGCAGGTAAGTCTATGAGACTCTTATCTCCAATTAATGACCAAAAGGCCAGAAATAAGGCCATAACTTAAGTGGTACAGAACTAGCCTTGAGTGAAAATGCTCAGGGACAGTGCCTAGGTTCTGAGTTCAGGCATACACACACACAAAATTCATAATACAGAAACTGATGTGACATGAACCATTTGTGAGATTTGGCCTTAACCTTCCTCTTAGTCTAAATTCTACTTTTTTTTTGTAGTCATAAAGGTAACCGAAGATTAGGATTCACGTACTCACTTAGTGATCCTCTGAATCAGACACTGTACAAAGATGAGTACGTTTGGAAATCCCCTTCTAATGACAGTGTGTTAACAAAGACAGATCAATCTCAACCTGATAAGGTAAGCTAGTAGCTCCTTACCTGCTGAACTTAGCACTGTATTGCACTCATAGGAATGAGTCTGGATGTGTTATAGAGAGCCTTCTTCTGTCTGTAAGGATTTAAATACATAGCCTTTCTAGACTATGTCTTGCCTACCCTCTCACAGTTAATTCCAATTATATTTCCTCTAGCCCCTAGGAATTGTAGGATTTCAGAAAGTCATATGGGATGAGTCATTTTAATGGCAATAGTTCACTGACACTTAATTTATGCAGCTGTCAGTCACTATCTCTGTCTTGTTGTGGGACATTGTCATCATCTGGGAAGGAAGTCCCAGACCCACAAAACCCTTCACACTCCCCAGTCCCTTTGCATTGGTAGCCATTAATTAGCTTTCTATCCCTGTGGATTTTTTTATTCTGGATACTTTTCAGGTAATCTTTTGTGCCTGATTCCTTTCACTTCACATACTTTTGGGGGGCCCACTTATATCCTCACAATCATTATTCCTGAATAATTGAATACCACATGTATATATCACAGTGTGTTTATCCATAAATCCATTGATGGACATCTGGTTGATTCTACTTGTAGACTATTGGTTGACTGGTGCTGCTTTGAATAGGCATGCACAAGGACTTGTGTTTGATATCAGGTTTTGTGCACACATAAACCTCCTTGTCTTTTATCATGGTTGTTTTTCTCCAGAATGATGTTCTCCTGTCCACAAATGGAAGGCTCCTCTATCTATTCAAGGCTCAGCTTAAAAAGAGTCATCTCCAATTTCCTTCCTTGGAGGACAGAAGTAACTGATCTTCACTCTGTGTTGAACTTGAGGCCTGGTGCTGTCTGCCCTTGTCTCATCATAAAAGGCAGGGTTCACTTGTGGTATATGGTTTCACTAATGTGGCTGCCACCGGGGTGCACCACCTGGATACATTGAATGGGTGGCAAGGTGGGAGAATAGGTAAGATTTGTTGCTCATAAGAATGTGAAAGATAAAGAAGGAAGAGAAAAGCTTGATACTCAGATTTCTGGCTTGTGTGGCTCATGCTGACAGCTTACTGAACTGGATCATGGGGGAGAACCAGGTTTGGCAGGGAAGGGGATAGAAGGAAATGTGAACTCCACGTAAGGTAATTCCAGGAAGCAAGTGAAGATAGACATCTGAAGTTCGTCTTGAGAAAAACGATTTGGAGGTGAAGACTTGGGATTCAACAGAACACACACATACTCTATTTTACTTTCTTCCTCACAGAATCTATTCACCATAACTCTTAAATGCTTTCTTTAAAATTTTAACATCAATGTAAAGGAGTTGATACAAAATTATACACATACACATATAATTTCCCTGTAAGTGCTATTAAATGTTCTTACTCATTGAGCACTAGCATGTTAAGCACCTGTGTGCTCCTAGCCAATGAGATCTAATGTTTTAAATGCCCATGTGCCATCAGCCAATGAAAGCTAGTGTGAGAGACTGAAGTTTGTGCTCTCAGCCAATGAGAACTAGTGTGGTGGTCTGTACTTCATACTCTCGGCCAGTAAGTATTGTTGTGCTAGACTAAAATGTTATGAATCTAGCCATTGAACCACAATAGCTGCTACCATTACACAGAGAGGAATAATATACTACTTACCTCCTATGGTCTTGCCAAACACCCGTATAGTATAGTTTAAAGGCTCTACCCTGAGTCTCGGAATTCAGGATTGTTTAATAGCATAAGAGGTATGCAAACAGCAAACAGCTTCTTCAATTGATGCATTGTGTTCACAGTTCATTTCTTCAGTATTCAAATTATAAGAGAAAGGAGAGAATTGAGATAGAACCTGGAGTTCAAGAGAAAATAGATCTGAGTATCCTGGTTCAAAGCCAGCCCAGACATAAAAATCCATGAGCCTCTTAGCTTGGATTAATTAACCAGCAAAAAGCCAGAAGTGAAAGTGTGGCTCAAGGGGTAGGGCGCCAGTCTTGAGTGCAAAAGCCAAGTGAAGAGTGCAGGGCTCTGAGTTCAAGCCCTCATGCTGTCAAGGGGGTGGGATGGGAGAACTAGAGGAAGAAGTAGGGTGAAGAGAGGGATTTCTTTGTGAGACAGGAGAAGGAAAACCTGAGGTGTTATACTGATGGCAACCACCCAGGAGAAAAGAAGAAATAGAAGTTGCAAGAGAAAAGTGAGGACTGTCGAGTGATATGCTGAAACAGACTGAAGTGGACATGATCTAGCGCTCCAGATGTGGCTTGTCTTTGCTGGGGAGCACTTCTGGCTCTTCCCTCCTCACAGAGTAGAGGAGGATGGACAGAAGAACTTCTCTGCTGGTGACTTCAATTTTCTTATAGAGATAGGAAGGAAACCTGGTCATTACAGAGGGAAGATGGGAAGAGTGGATGGAGGTTTCATGATGAATCATCAGAATCTCACTAAGTGGTGGCGAAGAGGAGATGGGACCCACCCATCCCTGCCCTAGGGATACTCCAGGCTGTGTCTCTCTCAGGAGTTCCCTTGGAGAAAGCAGCCACTGTTACTGCTTCTGGGCATGCATGACCAGAACTCCTTAGCTTTGGCAGAATTCTGGTTGGAAACACAACTCTTGGGCATTTGCAATGACATTATTTTATTATCTATATGAAATGTCACAAAGATGCATACTGCTACCTGTGATACAGGTAATCCCTTGCCTCTTGTTAACAGACTTCCTGACTATGTGCGATGGCCATGTTGTGGCTGAGCTTAAAAGATTTCAAAGAATGTGACGTGGCCCCATTACAGTGGCTCATACCTGTAATCCTGGCTACTCAGAAGGCTGAGATCTGAGGATCCCAGGTCAAAACTAGCTCAATCAGGAAATTCCATGAGGCTCTTATTACTAACTAGTCAAAAGCCAGAAGCAGAGGTGTGGCTTCACAGTGCTAGCATTGAGTGAAAAGCTAAGGGACAGCACTCAAGCCCTGAATTCAAGCCCCAGTACACACACACACACACACACACACACACAACCACATACACTCAAAGTGGACGCATGAGTCCTTATATTCTTGGTTGCATTTGGTAGACCTGTGCCGATTCTCTTAAACACTGTGCTTTCTTTGCTAGGACTTTATTAAGTGGACCCTCCCTAAAGGACGTCTGAGAACAAAAACAACACCTTGCCCCCCGCCTAGGACAATCCCAATATCCATGGAGAATGTGAAGAGGGCAATATCCAATCAGTTTCTTTCCCAAACTAAGAGAGACTTTGTGGATGTTTTTAAAGGTAAGCCTACTTTTCTTCTTTTCCAGGTAACATGCTAGGCACTGCCACAATACTCATCATCAACACTATTGGGTCTCTTCTCTCAAGGACTTCACAATCTAGACCAACACAAGACATTTTCATCCACTAAAACAACCAAGCATAGATAAGTGCTTCTTGCCCCTCTGGGCAGGGTGCTTGTGGTTCCAGTCTGTTTGGTTTGTTTTTTGTTCTTTGGTGCTGGTACTGGGGCTTGAACTCAAGGCCTGGGTAACTGTCCCTTAGCTTTTTCACTCAAGGCTGGCACTCTACCATTTGAGCCACAACTCCATTCCCAGCTTTGTGGTGGTTAATTGGAAGTAAGAGTCTTACAAACTTTCCTGCCCAGGCTGACTTTGAACTTGGATCCTCAGATCTCAGCCTCCTGAGTAGCGAGGATTACAAGTGTGAATCACTGGTATCAAGCTTCATAAATTGCTAGCATTAAGCCCTGTGCCTTTCATAAATTAGCATATTCAATCCTCACCATACCCTATGTAGTTATTGCTCCCTTGTCAAAGGTGACCCTGGCTGGCTGAAGTTCTGTAGTAGGAGTCAGTCTACTTTAGTTTTCCTGTCTTGAGACACCTAGGTTTTAGCTTCCTCTTCTTTTCTCATTCAGCTGCTACATCTTATTTGGTTTCCGTTTTCTAGAAAGGTGGCAATGTTTCTAATCTGTGATTGGTCTGATGAAGCATGGAGACATCCCACTGGATTCCATGTGAAAAACTTTTAACCTTTGACTTTTCAACCCTTGCCGTCTCAGTTCTGCCCCCAGCAAGTCATTTGTGGAGTCCCCAGGGACCTTCCAGCCATCCACATCTTTCCTGGCCTCTGAGCAGCAGTTGGAGTTGCTGGCTGAGCTAGCAGCCATTTCATGGAGCACTCTTCTCCCTGTGCTTCTGTGTCCCCATGCTTCTCTGGTCATTTCCCCATTTCATCTCTATTACAAGCTGGGCACCCAAAGCTCACACTTGTAATCCTAGCTCCTCAGGAGGCTGACATCTGAGGATCACAGTTCAAAGCCAGCCTGGGCAGGAAAGTGTGTGAGACTCTTATCTTCAATTTGTCACCAACAAAATAAAATAAGACCCAACCAGAAGTGATGCTGTAACTCAAGTGGTAGAGTGCTGGCCTTGAGCAATAAAGCTAAGGAACAAGTGCTTAGGGTCTCTATTACAGTTATTAATTCCTTTAAAAATCCACTATCCTAGACTTTTACTTTTGTATTCTTTTTTTCTGTTTCTTTTCTTTCTTTTATTTTTTCTTTTTTGTCAATCATGGGGCTTGAACTCTGGGCCTGGGTGTTGTCCCTGAGCTCTTCAGCTCAAGGTGAGTACTCTACCACTTGAGCCACAGCACCACTTCCAGTTTTCTGGAAGAGAAGAGTCTTACATACGTTTCTTCCAGGGCTGGATTTGAACCGCTATCCTCAGCCTCCTGAGTAGCTAGGATTACAGGTGTGAGCCACCGGGCGCCTGGCTCGTGTTTGTATTCTTCACCCACCTTCTCCAAATGTGTCCTAATTCTACTTCTAACAAGTAGAAGTTCCATGACACTCCCAGTTTGTTACCTTCTCCTTTCCGTGGCGACCATCTTCCTACATTACCCATCAGCCCTTCCAACTCCCTTACTATATGGAAGCTAGATGAATCTTTAAAGTGCCTAGATCTGGTTATACTATTTCTTCCTCTCACTGGCTTTCTGTTGCATTTCAAATAAAATCCAAGTTTTAGCTCCTGTTGGGCTCATCCTTCCTTAGTTCTTCACCCTGTTCCCTTCAAAGTCTACCTGTTCCCATCTACCTCACACATAGAGTTCCAGGCATATGTACGGGCCTTATTTTATTTTTATTTATTTTTAATTTAATTTAATTAACTTATTTATTTTATTTATTTCTTCTCCAGCCCTGGGGCTTGAACTCAGCACCTGGGCATTAGTAATATCTCAAAGCTAGTACTCTACCACTTGAGCCACAGTGCCACTTCTAGCGTTTTCTGTTTATGTGGTACTGAGGAATGGAACCCAGGCCTTCATGCATGCTAGACAAGCATTCTACCACTAAGCCACATTCCTATCCTGGGCCTTATTTTAGTTCCTGTAAGATGCCCATTTCTTTCCCATCTTTGGCCAGTGTATCCTGTCCCCTTTGCCTGAAATGTTCCCTCCCCAGTTCTTGTAGCTTGGCTTTGTTGTTATAGACCCCAGCGTCAATATCACCTCTCCTGTGACACCTTTTCTTAACATTTCATCTGAAGAGATATGCCACCATCCCATTTCATCTACTATTGTATGCTTTGAATTCACTTGTTACTGATTCTTTTGTGTGTTTTTCCCTTTCCTCAATTTTTCAGTAAGATCACTGAAGTCCTTTTACGTAGAACCAGCTCAGGAAATAACAGACAATATATGGAAGATACTCATTTTGAAACTAGATAATAAGATATCAAAACCCCTCTATTCCTGTAGATTCACACAAGGGTCATGGGAAAGCATTTGAAATGTTTGTATTCTCTTTTATTATTGCTTTGTGTGTGTGTGTGTGCCAGTCTAGGGGTTTGAACTCAGGGTCTGGGGACTGTCCCTGAGTTTCTTTTGCTCAAAGTTAATGCTTGAGCCACAGCTTTACTTCTAACTTTTTGGTGGTTAACTGGAGATAAAAATCTCACCGACTTTCCTACATGGGTTGGCTTCGAACTACAATCCTCAGATCTCAGCCTCTTGAGGACCTAGGATTACTGGTGTGTAATGTCAGCATTCTTAAAAGATGTCTTTGAGGGGCTGGGAAGGTGGCTTAGTGGTAGAGTGCTTGCCTTGCATGCATGAGGCCCTGGGTTCGATTCCTCGGCACTACATGAGCAGAAAAATCTGGAAGTGGTGCTGTGGCTCAAGTGGTAGAGCGCTAACCTTGAGCTGAAGAGCTGAGGGACAGCGCCCAGGCCCAGAGTTCAGTTCCCACGACTGACAAAAAAAAAAAAAGATGTCTTTAAGTTTCCAATCAAAGTTATCTATTCAACACAAACACATTCCCATTTCCCCATGTGCAGGTAAATATGTAGGGCTTGTTAATACGCTCTCCTAAATGTCATAACTCCATCTGCTTCTTTCCTTTCCAAGTCCTGCCTTAGTGAAGGATACCAGTATCTGACCTTGGATGACCTCTATTCCAACTCTCTTCTCTGGTTGGACCCTTCTAGTCTCCTGTCCATACTACAGCCACAATGAGTTTCTGGACATAAGGTGATGGCACTCTTTGGCTAAAACCCACCAGAGACTCCTGTTACATTCCAGATAAAAGCTGGAAGACTTCAACCCTATGATGTGCATCATCCTGTCCTTACCCTCATCTCTCTACAACCTTCTCCCTACTGCCTCATGCTCACTCCATTGCTCTATGTCTTAAAGACTTGTCACACCCCCTGTGGTCTCTTGCCCTATACACACATTGCTTCCTCCCCTAGCAGCACCTCTCCCTTCCTTCTTTTAGCCACTCTATCTACCATTTAAATCTAGTCTGCTCAAGAAGCCTCCTTTGAGCTTCATCTTTGGTTTAGTAGCTCGCTCATGTGCTTTTGTAGCCTTATTTTAATCTCTTTTTATGTATGTGCCTGTCCTAAGGCTTGAACTCAGGATCTGAGTTTTTGCTTTTGTGCCCAATGCTTATGCTCTACCACTTGAGCCACTTCTGGCTTTTTGGTAGTTAACTGAGGATAAGAGTCTTACAGAGTTGGTTGGGTTTTGTTTTGTTTTTGTTTTGTTTGTTTTTCCAGGGCCAGCTTCAAATTGCAATTCTCAAATCTCAGCAACCTGAGTAGCTAGGATTACAGGCATGGGCTACTGGTGCCTGGCTTTCTTCGAATCTCTTTTTCAGAGGCCTGTCACACAATGCTGTATTGTCTTTCTTTGTGTGTTCATTTTCTCTAATTCTTTAAGCTTCTGAAGCTCAGGGACTTGTCTTTGCTTTGTGTTCTCATTATTGAATTAAGGCAAATGAATGAGAATTAATGAAGATGTCTGGAGAGCTTGGCTTTGCTAAATCAGAACAGCTGGGAAGATGGCGGAAAAGGTTCCCACATGGCTATAGAGAACGTACCAATGGTCCTAATGAATGGTTTTTGAGTTGTCTTTGCCATTCAAGGCTCAAAGACTCTTTCCTACTCAGCCCTCCCTAATATTAAATGCACCATTTCTTTTGGGGACTGACTTATTAGTATTGATTCACAGTCATGAATGGAAAAGACATGGGGTTGTATTGTGGAACCCCTGAGGAGTAGAAGTAGAATGACTCCCTGGCTGTGGTCCGTGTCTGGAACCACTGAGTTCAGCTGAGTTCTGGATCATGGTTATTTTATCTGCTATACTTCAGCTGCAGGATGGGGGCTGGGGGTTGAGTGTTGCTTGTGATACCATAAAACAGCAACACCTGGATGAGGTCCTTTGTGTCTCTGGCTGTGAAGAAAGAGTCCATGGACAGACACAGAGAAGATGGCAAAGATATGCTGAAGAAAATGATAAGGAGAGGGACTGGGAAGGTGGCTTAGTGGTAGAGCACTTGCCTTGCATGCATGAGGCCCTGGGTTCGATTCCCCAGTACCACATAAGCAAAAAGAAAAATAAGCCAGAAGTGGTGCTGTGGCTCAAGTGGTAGAGCGCTAGCCTTGAGCTGAAGAGCTGAGGGACAGCGCCCAGGCCCAGAGTTCAGGCTCCACGACTGAACCCCCCCCCCAAAAAAAAGATAAGGAGAGCTTCTGTTAGACAGAAGAGGTCCCAGGGGAGGGCACCACCTGGGTGCATTGTGCAGGGGTAGATAAGGTGTTTCTAGGAGAGAGTTATGTGACTCTCGAGATCATTGGACAGACTACAGGCCATGTCAGTCCCCAGACCCAATCAGAGACTCCATGCAGTCTGTATGAGCTCCCTGTGCATCTTTTAGGCCTTCTGATTGGATTACCATTCCAGTGCACACTTCTGAGGTTCAATCAGTCCAATCAGACATGCAAGTCTTCCAGAGGCATTGGGCCATGATGACATTATGCCCAAAGGCCTGCATATGTGACTGCTCAAGGCCATGGTGATTTAATGCCCTGGGCCTGCACACAGAAATGCTCAAGGCCATGGTCAGAAATGCTGAACCTCTATGGAAGGAGGCCTTTGCCACAATTGCCAGCCAGGCTCTTTTTTCGCTCTTGGTCCTTTTGTATGAGGAAACCTCTCTTTTTTGAAATGCCTGGAAGGAGTTTGGTAATGTGAAATTTTACATAGGCAACAGATAACATTGTTTAGGAAAACTAATCCCATACCATGGAGGAACATTACACAGTTTACTAGGCATTACATTAAGTATTACATTAAGCATATATCCCGTAGGCCCTCACCAGAGTGTGACTCAGATACTAATTGCTGATCGATAGCAATTCTGTATCTGAAGTTTTCTGTTGCTCATTTATAAACTTAGTAAATATTTAATGAGCTCTAAGTATAGAGGATCAATAAAGAACAAGACTTCATCTTTGTCTAAAAGAAACTAGGTCCTGCTTTTTTGCCTTTGCTGGGTCTTCATCTCCAATAAGCTCACTTCTAGGCACATGTGCACAGTGGTCCACATGGGAAGAAATTCATGATCTTTCCTGTCCTGATCCCTTCTGGGACACACTGCATGGATACGCTGGACATTTATTTATTTATTTATTTTGCTTCATTGTTGGCCCATTGTCAAAGTCCTTCACTGTTTGCCTTTCAATCTATGTCTTCCTTATTTTCCTCTAACACACCACCCTCCCATTCGCTCAGGGCTCTGGTAGCTCTTGATTTAAAACACTAACCCCATGATTGCTAAACACCTGGGAAGTTTGTTCACAATTTGAGCACCTTCCCTGTTTCTAGATAACCTCAACCTCTGGGATGAGATGAAACAGGTATAGTTCAGAACTTCTTCCTAACCTCTTAATTCCACATGAAAACCACACTTCTCATGCAAGACAGCACATTTCATATCTGTGTGTCCTGTAGATAGCCCTTTGCTATCCTCTCCTCAGCCCTCTCTTCTCTTCTCCTCTGCTCCCCCCCCTCCTCTCTTTTCCTCCCCCCTTTTTTGGTGTCATATGGGACTTGAACTCAGGACCTGTACACTGTCCCTTAGGCTCAAGTCTGGTGCTCTACCACTTAAGCCACAGCTCCAGTTCTGGCTTTTTGGTAGTTAACTGAAGAGTCTCATGGAGTTTTCTGTCTGGAATGGCTTTAAACTTCAATTCTCAGCTCACAGCCTCCAGAGTAGCAAGGATTACAGGCATGAGCTACAGGGTGCCCAGCTCCCTAGATACTTCTCTAATCACAGTAGTTGGGGGCTGTTTTGAGGCAGAACATTGACTCAATGACTTATAATCTTGGCAAACATCACAGATGACATTTAGGGAATGGAACATTTGCTGTTGAATGGTTGTTCCAGGGCAGAGAGAGATGAGTCAAGCATTTCATCAGAAAATTTCTTGCCTCCTTAAAGCTATCAGAAAGCCAAAATAAGGAGTTACTAGGGAGTTCTAGGTAGGGAGTTACTCCCAACAGAAGTGTATGTTTTTCTTAAGTATCTTCATTTGCATGTGAATCTTCTCTCTGGTCTCCCAAAATAAGAGGTATTATGTGAAATTCTTCTCTGCTGATTTACAAAGATTTATTGGTGTTGTGGTGGTTTGTTTTTTTTTTTTTAAAAAAAAACCAGGGCTCGATCTTAAGGATCTGTACTCATTTGGCTTGCTTGGTTAACATTTTGACACTGTGTCTTTTTTTGCTGGTTATTTAGAGATAGAACATTTTGGACTTTGCTGCTCAGGCTTTGACCACAATTCTTTAGATCCCTGCCTCTGAGTACCTAGAATTACATGCCTGTAAAGACAGCACCTGACTTTATTTATTTATTGAAAAAAGAAAATATCAAACTGCTCTCTGGTACTAGGATAGGGAGTTACGCATCTTTTCATATACAATGCAAACCAACAAATCCCATTACAACACATTTGGTATAGAATGTGTATTAGAAATTATCTTCACAAGACCACCTAATTTGGAAGATAAATTAAGTGTCAAGGAAGTGGCGCTGTGGCTCAGGCGGTAGAGCACTTGCCTTGAACTGAAGAGCTGAGGGATAGCGCCCAAGCCAAGAGTTCAAGCCCCACGACCAAAAAAAAAAACATAAAAATAAAAAAATTGTCAATAGCAATTTGCACTGCTTAGATGTTGCTCCTGAAACCCATTTCTTAACCTCTTTATCCTTCTGAATAAAGATGCTGTTGTGTAATATGCCTCCAAATTGAGGCTTTGTGGCAAGAATTAGGGACATGTGCATTTTAAGTGAGATTACTTATGACCTTCTCCTCTGTAATCTGGTAGTATTTGTAGACTGGAGTTTAATCAGTATTTAATGATGACACATTTATATTTGTTATTTATCATCAAATACATATATGTACTTACACACTTATATGGCAGTATTAGAATTGAGTTCAGGGCCTTGCACTCACTAAGCAAATATTCTATCACATGAGCCACACTCTAGTCTTTTTGATTTTTAGATTTTGAGACAGAATCTCCTGCTTTTGACTAAACTGGTCTCAAAATTCAATCTTCTTACCTATGCCTCTTTAGTAGCTGGGATTACAGGTGTGTGGCACCATGCCTACCTCTTATAGAGCTATTTCAAGGAAATAGTCATATAACCTTCCAGCAGTAAGGGATAGGCTTTGAATAGTTCTTTTCTACATAATGAAATGATATATACCTCTCTAGGGCTGCCAGGTTAAGCAAATAAAATAGCCTCTCCAGTTGAATTTGAGTAAAACTATTTAAAGGAGATAAGAGTACTTAAGCTGAAAAAGTATTTAGTTTTTATCCGAAGTTCAAATTTAAGTGGGCCCCCTGTGCTTTAGAAGGTGAACTTAGCCAATCCAATCTCTCTCTCTCTCTCTCTCTCTCTCACACACACACACACACACACCATAACCCCAGTGCAATAATGAGGCAAACCTAACAGAGCTACGGATGCTTTCTGTGCCCGCTGAGCAGAAATTCTAATATTCACTAGAAATTACTGATAAGCAGCTGGGTGCTAGTGGCTCGCACCTGTAATCCTAGCTACTTGGAAGGCTGAGATTCAGAGGATTGAGGTTTGAAGCCAGCCCAGGCAGAAAAGTCTATGAGACTCCATCTCCAAAAAAACATACACAAAACAAGGCAGGAGATGTGGCTCAAGTGGTAGAGCACCAGATGAGCAAGTAAGCTCAGCAAGCAAGCAGCTGGGAAGCCCTGAGTTCAAGTCTAGGTGCCAACAAAAGAAAAAAGAAACCAGGTCTGGGAAGGTGGCTCAGTGGTAGAGCACTTGCTTTTCATTCATGAGGCCCTGGGTTCGATTCTTCAGCACTACATAAGCAGAAAAAGCTGGAAGTGTCACTGTGGCTCAAGTGGTAGAGCACTAGCCTTGAGCTGAAGAGCTTGAGGGACAGGGCCCAGGCTCAGAGTTCAGGCACCATGACTGACACAACAAACAAACAAAAAAGAAAGAAAGAAAGAAAAAAGAAACCACTTATGATCATCTGAGCTTATACTTTCAATGCATTAGAAGGTAGATTGTTTCTAGATGACCTTCCTAAAGCTATACTGGGACTCTAAACATAAGAAGAAGGGCTTACAGTGATAAATTGGAAGTTAACTACCAGAAGCAAAATGAAATGAAAAGCTACTCAAGAATAGCTGACCAGAAGAAATCATTGCCTTTCCTTTCTCCCTCCACCCCAGCTCAGAGCATGAAGGAAAGTCGCCCAGTGATTCTGGATTGGAAAAAGCACCTTCCCCGACCTCTAGATACTGAGTTTCGAAGGAGTTACCAAACTCCAGCTAAAATTCCAGAGCTGCAGGATTTTAGTTTCCAGTATGGATGTTACTCGCGCCTGCGCATTGCTTCTCAGGGTCTAGGTAAGCACACTTCCAGTTATTAAAACAACATCATAAGTCCTGTTAATATGGGCCAGGACATGTCACCCCATATACCCAGAAGCCAATAGTGTGGCTCCAACTTTCAAAAAGGAAGTTTTTTTTGTAGTCAACCTAGAAGGGGATCAGGACACAGCTCATATCTGTCTCTCCCAATGGCTTATAGCAAAGGAACTGAAATGGTGTGTCTTGTGGGCAGGTATGTAGAGACTGAGCAATTTCCAGTCTGTTACTGGGTTTGCACTGTAACTGTTGGCAACTTTCTGACTTTTGACTGAGACCCTCTAGTTTTTATTTTCCATTCACTCCTCTGAGTCTTGGGTCCTTGGGAAAAAAATGCACATAGTGTTTGTTGTTGTTTATGAAACAGGGCAGTTTCCTATTAATGAGTCAATTTTAGTGTCTCTTTGCTCCAAGATTCTCCATATAGCCGTGTGTGTGTTTGTGTGTGTGTGTGTGTGTGTGTGTGTGTGTGTGTGTCTTTACGCATGCGTGCATGTGTGTGTGTGCATGCACGCAGGTGTGCCAATATTGGGACTCAAATTCAGGGCCTTTTTTTCCTGCTTGGCTTTTTAATTCAAGGTTAATAATCTACCACTTGAGCCATATTGCTACTTCTAGCTTTTTGCTTGTCAATTGGAGAGAAGAGTCCCACAGATTTGTCAGTCTGGGCTGGCCTTGAGCTGTGATCCTCACAAGTCAGCCTCTTGAGTAGTTAGGATTATAAGCCTGAGTTATCAGTGTCTGGCTATTCTGTGGTGACTATCTAATACCTTTTTTTTTGGGGGGGGGTCAGGTGGTGGGGCCTGAACTCTGGGCCTGGGTGCTGTCCCTCAGCTCTTCAGCTCAAGGCTAGCACTCTACCACTTGAGCCACAGTGCCACTTCTGGCTTTTTTCTTTTTGCTTATGTGGTGCTGAGGAATTGAATCCCAGGCCTCATGCATGCAAGGCAAGCGCTCTACAACTGAGCCACCTTCCCAGCCACGCTAATGCCTTTTAAGTATTCTCTTTTTTAAAGTAAAACCATGCTAGACACTACTTTTTTTCAGGATAAAACAACAAAGCTCCTCTGTAGTCTGGTTCTTCCATTTGGCCCTTTTAAAGAGGGCCATTGTTTGTTTGTATGTTTGTTTATTTTTGTCATTGTGACAAGTGCCCATAAAGAAAATAACTTAAAGGTAAATGAGGAAGGATTTATTTTGGCTCAAGGTTTCAGAAATTTCAATCCATCAAAGTAGAGAGGATATGGCAGAGAGAGAGACAGAGACAGAGACAGGGAGAGAGACACAGAGAGAGAGAGAGAGAGGGAGAGAGAGAGAGAATACCTGTGCTGGGGGCTCTTTCTCTTTTCTCTTTCCATAGACTGGAGTCCTGGATGGAACAAGCCACCCATATACCTACATTCAGTGTGGGCTATCCCATCCCTTTACTCAATCCTCTCTGGAAATGCCCCCGACAAACCCATCCAGTGATGTGGCTTTATTAATTTCCTAGATGCTTTTCAATCCATTCAAATTGACAGTCAAGATTAGCCTCACACAGCTGGGCAATGGTGGCTCATGCCTGTAATCCTAGCTACTCAGGAGACTGAGATCTGAGGATCCAGGTTTGAAGCCAGGCAGGAAAGTCTGTGGGACTCTTCTCTCCAATTACCCACCAAAAATCCAGAAGCGGAGCTGTAACTCAAGTGGTAGATCACTAGCTTTGAGCAAAAATGCTCAAGGCCCTGAGTCCAAGCCCCAAGACTGGCACAAAACCCAACAAACCAAACAGATAAACCAAAAACAGCAAAAGTAGCCATCATAAGACATCTGAAACTGGAGACCATATTTAAGGTGTTCTCTAGGTTCACAAAGATATTAGGCAAGTTGTAGGAATTACATTTTTGTCTGTCTTCATTGTTCTTATGATAGTGCCATGAATATCAGAATCCACATTAAATGAACACCATTCATAATCAAAGAAGTGACTTGGGGCTTACATGCACCTGCAACCTTCAGGCATCTGCATGAAGTGCTGGCTGTCTTTGTTCTTCCAAACTGTTCCTCCCGAGATTCTTGAGCTCACTGGAAGGTCTTTTAGTGTACCAAAGCAAGAAGGTACATATATTCTACAGGAAAAAGAAGCTTCCCCAATGGCTGTTGTTTATTGAGAGGTGATGAATGAATGTTACCATTTTAACACATTGACCTGTGTAAGTGTAGACTTAGGGAGGATTTCTTTCCTGAGGCCAGATGATCATATTCAACCTCTGATCAGTGCATTCCAACCCTGCAGCCCCAATAGAGATAGTCAGCAGCTCCCAGAAGCCCACCATAGCACCTGTCACTATTACAGGGATGGTAAAGGTAGCACCTCATTATTGCAAATTCAGAGTCAACTCCAAACCACGCTTGGGGATGAATGGGTTGTGTTCAAGCAAGAAGGACAGCTTTTCTTTTTTTCCTCAATCATTTGACTCTCTCTGTGTCTTCCAGTCCCTACCATGCTGCACAGCTACCTTAATAATGAACAACGCATAAAGAAGCAGACATCCTACCAGCGTGACTATGGGAAAGCCTACCTGGACTTCTTGATGATGTTAAACTCCTTTTCTCCCTCTCAAGTCAGTGAGTACCTGCAAAGTGTTTCCAAAAAAGGTAAGACGGGGTCTTGAATTGCCATTCCATGCTTTATCATAAAACATTGCTTTATGAAAGGAATAATGGTTCTCAAAGCTAACATTTTAACTGGAGATGAATGTCTACACACAAAAGAGAAACATTTTCTTAAAAGAAAATTCCACAATCTTGTGCAAACCTCAATCCGTTGAGAAACAAATTTCTTTAAAGAAGCCCTGGAGATTTTATTCCCACTTATTAAAAAGGAGACATAGAGCGTTTCTGATATCATTTTACCTGCAGCTTACTTGTTCTAGGATGACTTCTCTTTTGCTTACAGCTAACTGGTTTCTCCAGTGGCTGTTTGGACTAGCTCAGGTGTTTTGTTTTGAATTCTGTTGACTTTGTTTCCTGTTTGGTGGCACTTCTTTGGAACAAGATTTAAAGTCCATGAGAATCTCTGTAGTCCACATCCAAAAAGAGAGCAGATGCCGTTCTCAGAATGGCGCTGATTTATTTACACAGCAAAGACTTATCCCATTTTGGAGTTGAGTGCCAGGGATGGATTTGGGAGCAGCTCAGGGATCAGTCTAACGAAGAGTGCATAAAATGTCAACCAAGGGAGCAAAGGATGTTGAGGAGAGGAAGAAAACTTCTTCTAGCTGCCGGCCACTTTGGAGTAAGGATGGTGGGGAGATCCCACGTCCCCTCGTTTGAGTACACACCCAGTGAGTGTATAAAGTATGTACATTAGAAGTCCTGTAACCTTAAAATAGGAAATAGAAACAAATTTGTGAAGATTATAATATATATATATATACATATATATATTATTGTAAAGATACTGTACAGAGGGGTTACAGTTACCTGAGCAAGGTAATGAGTCCATTTCCTGGAAGATTCTAATTGTTTTTCTGGATCCAACATATCTCTGGCAGTCTACTTTATGCTCAGGTCAATGTGGGATCCACAACTCCTTTGTGCCCATGAACAGGCTTTAGTATTGGACTTCCTCCCACTTTCAGCAGCTCTCCAGCTGACATTATCTCCCACCTGACCTTCTCCAGTCCCCAGTTACTGCTCTGTGTCTGTCCCTTTGCCAGTGAGAGAGATCTGGTTCCTCTGAAGTATTCATGGAAATCCTTTTTATCCTAGGATCTCCAGCTAGAAGCAAAGCTAAAGCCTTAGTGTAGATAAGACTAGAAGGGAGTGTGTGTGTGTGTGTGTGTGTGTGTGTGTTTAAGGATCTGCTTTCCATCCTTAGAAGTATTTGAATATGTTGGGCTTCAGGGAAGTCCAGGAAGCAGGTGTTTGGCTTCATTCAGAGGCAGAAGTATTTATTTCCTATTGGGAGCCTCATCCCTCTCAACAGATGTCTCTGGGCCAGTTCTTCACTTCTGAAAGAAACTAAGTCTTCTGGAGGTCTGCTTGTCTCATTCTCCCAAAAGACAGAGTGGAAGGTCAACAGAAAGCCCAGGCTGTCTTTCTGCCCTTTCCAAGCTTTGGTGCAGATAAGCAAAACCATCCTCTGCATTTTGCAAAATCTTCCTTCTGTCTCTAGCAACCACATGTGTTGGACCCACAAATCATTTCTGACTTCCCTAAGCACAGACTGCCATCTGCCTAGGGACTGGCCACACTGTACATAGTCCCCATTTCTGCCTATGGGGAACCATGGTGATTGCCAGCACATTCTTCTCTCCATGTGTCAAGTGCAAACCTCTAAGGTGAAAGTCAGAAGTGGTTCATTTTCAAAATAAGATATTTGACCCCTGAGTGGAAAATTACTAGTCGTTTGCTTGGATAAGCTTACAGACATGACAGAGTTTATTCACTGGAAGTCCATAGACGAACAAGACTGGTTGGAAGGGGCTGATTAACAAGAGGAAGAATGTACCTCAATAAAATGAGAAAATGGGTAGGAACTATGTGCATATACCAGAAAGCACATACCCAGAAAAGCCTTCCTGCCACAGATGAGTGTGTGAGTGTGTGAGAGGTTGGGAAGGGAGGATTGTGTGGTTGGAGACAGATGAATTACCTAAGAAAGTAGTGCAACTTCCAGGAGAGAATGTAAACCCCATAATAGTTAGCCAATGAGAAATTGGGGGAGGGACCTTGCACACTAGGGATAAGTTGCTTGTTGTAATAGACTAAAGTGTATCTGTCCACCTGACATGTGGTCTTGAAAGACCACCACTTCTGTTGTACTTCTTGTCTCTGAGTCCATCCTTTAAGTTTGGACAGGTGAGTGGGTTTCTCACACCAGGGTTTCCTTAGAGTGACCCTTGTGGCTTCTGTTCAACTTGGCATCCACATTCTTCAAGAGACCAGGGCAAGCTGATCTTTCAGGTGAACACAATCTATCCACCCTGCCAGGTTTTCCTTCTTAGATGGGTGAGAAATGACTGGTTGCTAGCAGGATCACCTTAGGACCAGTTAGGGTTTTGTTTTTCCTTGACTCTCCTGCTTTTCTGGCTCTGTAAGGGTAGCATTGGTGGCAGGTACCCATAGGCAGAGGCCTAAAGCTTTTGCTTTTCTGTGCTGCCTTGGGCTGATACAGGAGCTGCTTCCTGTGGCTTCCAACTGCTTTGGCAGCTCTGCTTCAGAACAGCTCATTCACCAAAGCCGATTGTGTGAGAGGTTGACAAGCAAGTGGGAGGTTCACATGGAGTACTTCCACCCCAAGCCTCTTGTCATTTCCAGCATCAGCGATGACATGAATGCGTTTTAGCTATGAGCATCTCAGCAGTGCTTTCACCATGGGGCTGAGCTGGTGGGCAGAGAACAAAACTCTGGCAGATGTCTTAGGTTGAACCATTATCGGCTCAGCTGAAATTATATGACTGTATTATCCTACGCAAGTAGTAGGCCATGGTGGTATAGGATCCCAGAGCATGGGGCTGAGGGAGACAAAGGAGACAGACACAGATAGAAAGAAAAGAGGGAGAGAGGGAAGGAGAGACTTACAAACACACACACACACACACACAGAAGGGATGTAGAGGGAGAGAGGAAGGAGCAAGAAAGCAGAAGGAAGGAGGGAGAGAATGATAGACTGAGAGAGAAAGGGAGAGAAGTGGAGGAAGAGGGAAGGGAGAGAGAGAGAAACTGGAGAGGCAGGAATGAGCAGATAGCAGCTGAAGGTGAAACTTCCATTCCCAGTGACTCTCTTGTTAGCATTATTTTGTGCAAGCTGAGCATGCTTAGTCCCCCAAATCTTAAAGCACCAATATGATCCTATAAGAGGAAAAATTCCACACCCAACCTTATTGCTGGGTTAAAACCCAGGTGCCAAAAAATTGCCTCCAGGTTATATGTACAAAGTGTATAAGAAACATAAATGAGGCTTGGATCTCATCCTCAAATATATCATTATATATATTCACATGCTCCAAAATGCAAAAAGAAATATTTTTGAATGAAACAGAAAAGGCTGTTCACCCTGAATTGGGCCTCTTAATCCATGCAAAGGTTGACCAGATGTCTTCAGTGGCCCATCTATTTTCAACATTGTTTTAAACTGAGTCTGATTCAGACCATCCAAAAGCATACTTTCTGAGCATCTGTTATCCTTTGTGTCATCTACCCACTTTCTTCCCACTCAAATGATAAATTTATCTGAAATCTGGTTTTCTGTGAGATTTGTCTGCTCTGAAGGCTTGTTGTTACCAGAGGATGGATGAGAAGCTTCCCTCAGCTTCCGAGTTTTCACACAAAATCACAGGTTCTTGAGATCCACATGTGAAAAGAGTTTCAAGGTGTCTCAAAGAAGGGAGACTCTCACAGGGTGAAAATTTTAGCAAGGATTTAATTTAGTGTAGCAGAGTTAAAGTGAGGAGAAACAATATAAGAGAGAAACATTTCTTGTTTCCCACATAGGAAATGGGAGTTAAATACTCAAAATAATGGCTTGTCTTTTTCTTTCTTTCTTTCTTTCTTTCTTTCTTTCTTTCTTTCTTTCTTTCTTTCTTCCTTCCTTCCTTCCTTCCTTCCTTCCTTCCTTTCTTTCTTTCTTTTTCTTTCTTTCTTTCCTCTTCCTCCTCCTCCTCCTCCTTCTTTTCTTCCTCTCCTCCTGTTCCTCTGACTAGAACTCAGGGCCTTGTCCAACTCTGCTTATCCTTTTTGATTAAGGCAGTATTCTACCATTTGAATCATGTCTCCACTTCCAGTTTTATGCCAGTTAGTTGGCTCAAGTCTGCCTATGCCAGACTCAGAACTGGATCCTTAGCCTTCATTTCAAAGGAGAAGGCAGATTTAAATAGTCACTCTTAGGTTTCCTATTGTTTCTAATTTAGCATCTAGAAGTAGGTGTAGTGTGAAAGAAGCTTAACTGCCTTCCTCAGTTTATCTCCTGGTTTCTGGGTCTGTCCTTTTTAATATTTGTTAAAAAATATTTAATTTCCCTATAATCTCATTTATCTGCTCTGCCTCCAAGACTTGGAAATTCTACTTCTGCATGTTTCTCTGAGAAAAGAAAGCATATATCCACAAAAAGGACTGTACAAGAAGGTTTATAACCATTTTATTTTGAACATCCCCAAACTAGGATATAGGCAAGTCTCCAACCACAGGAAAACAGATAAATAAACTGTGATATACTAAAATCATGGCAATAAAAGAAATAATTTATTGATCTATGAAGCAAAATGAATGACTTTTTAAAACATTATGGGAGATGGTAGACACAAATAGCTATAACATCTGTCAGGAGCTGGTGACTCCTCCTAAACTACTCAGGAGACTGAGATGTGAGGATCCCAGTTTTAAGCTAGCCTGGGAAGAAAAGTCTGTGAGACTCTTTTTTCTAATTAACTAGCAAAAAGCCAGAAGTGGAGTTGTGGCTCAGTAGTAGAACATCAGCCTTGTGCAAAACAGAGAATGGCTTCTGTAAGATTTCATTTCTCTAAAGGTCTGGGAGGGGTAAAGCTTAGCTGTGGAGTAGCTGTCTTGGGGGGGGGGTAAAAAGCACTAACTAGAGGGTACCCAGAAGGGTCTTCCGAGCTAATGACAATGATTGCTTTGCATGGGTGTGGCTGCTATATGTACCAAGTGTTAATTGATCAAACTCTACATGTAATATCGGAGCACTTTATTTTTTTTTCCCAATTACACCTCAGTCTAAAAAATACTGGGTTGCCTGTTTTCACTGTATTTGATGTCGGTGACCTACATGTTGTTTATACATTTTTCTAATTTGGGAAGGGGAAGGGAAATAGCAAAATGCTGCAATAAGGATACAGGTTGACCATTGTAACAATGAGATGTACATGACACTATGTTGAAACCGAACTTTACAACTTGCTGGGGGAAGGGGAGGGGTTGGGGAGCTGGGGAAGGAAGGGATGTGTAGGGGAAAAACAAAGGAAAGATAACAATGCTCAATAGGAACGTAATCATTAACTTACTCATGTAACCGTAACACCTTGCTGCAGTATTTTTACAATAAAAAACATTAAAAAAAACATACTGGGGTTGGCTGGGTGCTTTTAGCTCACAACCATAATCCTACCCACTTGAGGGGTAGAGATCAGTAGTAGTATGGTTCAAGGCCAGCCTGGATGAAACTGTTATAAGAGCCATCCAACCAGTGCAGTAGTGTGTTCCTGTCATCCTAGCTACTCAGGAAACATAAATAGGGAATTGCATTGTAGGCTAATCTGGGCAAATATAAAAGAGATCCTATCTCAAAAGTAATTAGAACCCCAAAGGCTGCCTCATGGCTCAAACTGCAAGCATAAAGCTGATTTCAAGCTCCAGGGCCACAAAAAAAGAAAGAAATATCATTGAAGTCCCAAAGCATGAGATTCACAACCATAATCCCAGCTAGTCTAGAAGCAAAGAGCAGGAGATTGTGGTTCCAGGCTAGTCTAGACAATAGCACAAAACTTTATCTGATTAACTGAAAAACAAAAAATCTGGGGCATGGATCAAGTAAGAGAACACTCATCTAGCAAGCTCAAGACCTGAGATCAAACCCCAGTAAAACAGGGTGTGTGTGTGTGTGTGTGTGTGTGTGTGTGTGTGTGCGCGCGCGTGCGCGTGAGCGTGTGTGCGTGTTCTGGGAGATACCCACACACAAATTAAATAACTGCTCTCTCTCTCTCTCTCTCTCTCCAATAGCTATGTATGATAATACATACCTGCTATGGGAGACTGAGGCTGGGAAAATCATAGGTTTAGGCAAAAAAATAATATTGAGCTAGACACTAGTGGCTCACGCCTGTAATCCTAGCTACTCAGGAGGTTGAGAGCTGAGGATCGCAATTCTAAGCCAGCCCAGGCAGGAAAGTCTGTGAGACTCTTATCTCCAACTAATCACCAGAAACCGGAAGTAACTCTGTGGCTGAAGTGGTAGAGCGCTCGCCTTGAGCAGAAGAGAGCAGGGACAGTGCCCAAGCCCAGAGTTCAAGCCCCACGACGACGACCATCACCACCAAGTATTGAACTATTTTGTGCGTTTGCTATCCCAGCTATGGAAGGAAGTGTATAATAGGAGTGTAACAGTCCAGGAATGGGCCCAGGAAGAAAGCAAGGCCCTATCTCAAAATAACCAGTACAAGAAAGGGGTGGAGGCATAGCTTGACGGTATAGCAACTGCCTATCACCTAGGAATAAAGGATAAAGAGGTTATGGTGTATTAAAATGTCTTTAGTAGGCTGGGCAAATCTCAGTGCTTCATACCTAATCGATTCTAAGATAGTGGAAGGTAAGTACAATGGCCTCTATTCAAAGATGGACAAATGAGGAAGAGCAGAGTTTACATATATATATTGTCTGTTGTGGGTCTTGAACTCTGGGCCTGCGCACTGAACCTCAGCTCTTCAGCTCAAAACTAGCGCTCTACCCCTTGAGCCACAGCGTCACTTCCAGTTTTCTGGTGGTTAATTGGTGATAAGCGTTTCATGGACTTTCCTGCCTGGGCTGGCTTTGAACCTCGATCCTCAGATCTCAGCCTCCTGAGTACTAGGATTTCAGGCATGAGCCACCAGTGCCTGGAAGGTTAAATATTTTTAACAGAAACTTTGGTTTCTTTGGTGCTAAAAGCAACCCATGTTCTTTCCCTGCTGATCCCTTGAATACTAAGGTTACTCATCTTAAGAATTATACTCAGACATAGTATTCATGGATTCATTTGACTTCTTACCCAATGTGAAAATAAATACTCTTGTTAGATGTTCACCTCCTCCATAGATTTTTCCCTATTTAGCATTTAATATTCAACATGGAGTATTCATGCTTTTTTCTCCTTATGCTTCTCAGATAGACGAATTCTTGAACGCTTTATTCATTCGCACTGTCACCCTGGTAAGAAAAATCATGGAAACCAAAGGAAGATTATCAGCACATCCATGGACGCTCCAGAACCTATCTAGTCGTGTTCCCAATAAGGAAAAAAAGACACAAATTGCTTCAGATTTTATTTTGCTTTAGTTTTTCATACAAGATAACATTCTTTAAGGCTACAAATTGTCCTCTCCATATAACTTTAGCTGTATGTGAGGAGTTTTGATAGAATGTCTTATCTTTTTTCTTTTTGTATACTCAGCTTGTGGTTTCAATTTTCATTTCCTCTTTAAACAGGGATTTCTATGAGTGAATTCTTATTTTCCCAGTGATTAGAATATGAAAAATGTTTCCATTGTTGATTTATGTTTTTTTGAGTGAAGTTAAAAAAATTCACATTGCAAAATGAATCAAAGTTACCTTTAATGATATTAAATATATCATCAACTGGTGTATTCACATGAATATTAGAGGAAAACTGCTTATTGTACTTTTCAGATCCTTCATATCTTTCTGTAATTATATATTTGAACTGTCTAATTTTGAAAGAAAAATGTTAAAATCTCTTGCAATAAATTTATTTGGTGCTGGCACTGAAGCTTGAACTCAGAACCCTGTGTTCTCATTTGGCTTCCTCACCCAAGGCTGGCTGACACTCTACCACTTGAGTCACATCTCTACTTTTGGCTTTTTTGCTAGTTAATTGGAGATTAGGGTCTCACAGACTTTTGTGCGTAAACTCACTTTGAACTACGACTCTCCTTCCTCAGCTTCCTGAGTAGCTAGGATTGCAGACATGAGCCAATGTTGGCCAGCATAAATGTGATTTTAATTTCTCCTTTGTGAGATATATATATATATATAAGATACATATACATATATATCACATGTATATATACATATATGTATGCATATGTGTACATATGTATACACATATATTATATATACATGTATATACATACATGTATACATGTACATCTTATGTATATATACATATATATCTTAAGGTTTATTTCTCATACAGAGTTGATTGACATTTTCCCTATAACATGTTATTCTTTGAGTTAGCTAGTGTTTTTTCTGAGTTGCATTTTATTTCCCATTAATGCTCTCATTGTCAACTTGGTTTTTCTTTTAGCATTTGCCCCGCACATTCTTATTGTCCCCCCCCCCCACAGCCTCACTGCTTAACTTCAATCTTTTTTTGTAACTTTTATTCAGTGCATGCGTTTTGCTTGGGTTTTAAATGAATATGATAACTTTGATCTTTTAGCAAAAGGATTTAGTCACCCCACAGTGATTGTGATGATTTGCACACTTGCTTTAATGTTTTCTATGCCACTGTTATAATTACTATTTGCTAGCCTTTGTAATTGAAATAAACATATTCAGCAAATAAATGACATTTAGAGAGAGGGGGATGTTCATGACATTACCTCAGCTTATTAGCAACCAAGTCCCAACCCTGGTCTTTATTGGTTGGGTGGGTAAAATGATCATATAGCATTAATGCCATGTAATCATCTAATAATATAGAATGCATTTGCACAATTTTTAAATTACATTCCAGAAAAGAGTTTACAACAAACTATTTTTTCTTTTTGGCAAGAAAGAAATTTTTTGTTTTGTTTTGTTTAGTACTTGGGCTTAGACTCAGGGCCTGGTCCCTGTCCTTTAGGATTTTTTGCATAAGATTGGCACTCTAACAATTGAGCCACAGCTCTACTTCTGGTATTTTGGTGGTTAATTGAACACAGGAGTCTCATGGATTTTTGTAACCTGACTGGTTTCAAATCACAATCCTCCTGTCTCAACCTTCTGAGTAGCTCAGTGTCCAGGTGCCCAGCAAGACTGGGACTATTGAATGTTCCAGTGATGAACGCAGGGGCTTATTTTATTCCGGGCTCTAAGCAAATACAATATGAACAACTTGCAATGAATTCAACTTGGGATAAAAAACACATTGAATCCTAGTTTGAATGGACATAATGAAACTCAGAGAGCACTAGTGATTATCACCTGAGGCAGCATACTTTACAAAGTAAATCATTACCTTTAGAAGAGTTTTATGTTTTAGAACCATTGCACAGGTAACACACAGAGTGACAGTGTGGCTTTCATTCAGTTGTAGGCTATCATCCTTCATTTCCATTGTCAAAAGACATATAAACCAATATTGCTGTTACTCTTAACCACAGTTCACATTTTCATCACTACTTTCAAAAAGTAGTGTTTCTCAATTGCACAAAGGGGTTTCACAGTGGCATTTCATGCATACATAAATTGTGCATTGATCAGATTAATCCTCCCCCAGAAGGAAGGGTTACTCAAGCAATCTGATCAAACAGGGGACACTTTCTTCTTCCTGTTCTCCTACCTCCTTATTTTTCAGTAGCTGTTAGGGAGTTAACTGGTGCCATCTTCACACATGGATGTGATGTATTTTGGTACTGTTTATCCCTCATTCTTTTTCCCTTGTCTCTTTATCCTTGTCTCCCCAGACAGTCCCAGGATTAGTCATGTTTTTATACATATGTATGTACATGTGTGTATATCCATCTATTATTTTTTAGGCCTAGATTTGACATGAGACAGAAAATGTGAACTTTGACTTCTCAAGCTGCTTCATTTAACATGATCCCTGGTTCCATCCATTTTTACAAATGGCATAGTTCCATTCTTTATGCCTGAATATGACTCCATTGTATACATATACCATATCTCTTGATCCATTAATTAACTGAAGGGCATCTGTGCTTTTCCAGCACCTGACTATTGTGAATAATGCTGCAGTGAACCTGGTGTGCAGGCACCTGTATTGTATCCTGATGAACATGTTTCAACATATGTTTGATAATGCTTGATAATATGGCAGTTATTTTAATTTTTCCCTACTATTAGTTTTTAAAACATTATCTTTATATCTATCACACATGACCATCACAAAATTTGAATTAGTCCATCAATATATGAAAACTATATAGTCTCTGTTTCCAATGCCTTTTAGTTCCCTACTCTTCTCATCCTTCTATACTAAGAAGATAACATTTTCTAGGGGCCAGTGATTTCCACCTGTAATCCTAGCTATCAGAAGACTCAGACATGGAGATTATGGTTCCAAGTTAGCCCAGCAGAAAAGTCTATGAGACTATCTCCAACTGTCCAGTAAAAACAAAACAAAACACTTGGTCAAGGGTATCGTTTAAGTGATAGAGTACCAGTTGTGAGCAAGAAGGCCAAGGGTGAGTGCAAAGTCCACAGTTCAAGCTCCAGTGCTAATTTTGATTTTTTTCTTTTTGTCTCACATTCTTTCCCTTGCATATGGACACACTTTTTAATGAAAAGGAAATTCAGAATTTTGTTCTATTGGGGATTGTATTGTGTGCAAAGAGAAACCTGAGGTATGGTAGAAACTCCAGGCACATCCTCTACATAGATTGTTTACATGTTACCATCACCATTCTCTGCACCACCTTATTTTTCATTGAATATCACAAACTCTACATTCTAATTGACTTTCATTTGGTTAGAATACTTAGGCATTTCCTCAGATGGGCAACAAGGCAACTCTAAATCCTAAATTTTGATATCTTTGCTAGATATAGAATTACTAGATTTTGGTCTCATTTTCTCCATATTCATAGTCACTGTTTCACTTGTCTTCTGGTAAACTTGGGTTTTTTTATGTGTTTTTTTTATTTGCTTATTTTTTAAAAGTAGTTGTACCAAGGGGTTTACATTAAACATGTCAGTGTCTTGAGTAGAATGCATCTTGATCAATGTCACCCCTTCCATCTTTTCCCCTCATCTGCCTCAGCCCATCCATACCCTCAAGTATGTGGTTCCATTTTCACATATGTACATTGAATATAATGACTGTATTTCTACACATTTCCTCTCTCTAATTACCTGCCTGCTCCTCCCCTTAATCCTCTCCCTCCCCCAGACAAAAAAAATATTTCAGCTTGCTCATAAGACTTATACTTTTGGAATCCTTCTCTGGGTTAAGTATAACTTTTTTTAAAAGTTTTTTAAAATTATTTTTAAATAGTTAAACAAGGGTTTTCAACATGTCAATTTTTTAGTACAATGCATCTTTTTATTGTTAAAACTATCTTTAAGTAGTTGTACAAAGGAGGTGCCATGTAACAAGGCAGTTTGTGAATGCAATGCATTTTGGTCAGTGTCACACCTTTAACATTCTTACTCCCCTTCAACCCACCTCCTACTTTTCTTAGTTTTGTGGTATATACAATGAATTAACTGCATTTGCTCCTCCTTCTCCCCTTCATTCCTCTTCCCTTTTCCCTTTGCCCTTCCTCCCATCTTGTATGAACCTATTTCCTAGTGTTGATTTTGTTGGCTTTGACCCAATCTATCTAAAAGATCATACTATTTGAGCTCTCTGTAGAGTCTATTAATTCATTTGTAACCACTTGCATATGGCCCAACAAGTTTACTTACAGATTTATAAGCATATTCTAGCTACTACAAATGAGGAAAACCATGCAACCTTTGTTTCTCTGGGTCTAGCTTACTTCACTCAATATAGTTTTTCAAGACTTTCCATTTTCTTATGAGTAGTACAATATCATTCTTTCTAATAGATGAGTAAAACTCTACTGTGCATATATACCCCATTTTTTTGATCCATTCATCCATTGAGGGGCATCTGGACTGATTCCATATTTTGGCTATGGTGAATAGTGCTGTACTGAGCA
Source organism: Dipodomys ordii (assembly GCF_000151885.1). Taxonomy (NCBI): domain Eukaryota; kingdom Metazoa; phylum Chordata; class Mammalia; order Rodentia; family Heteromyidae; genus Dipodomys; species Dipodomys ordii. The sequence goes on from NW_012267318.1 coordinate 4,376,028, forward strand.
TGGTTGTGCTGATGGCTTTGCTGTAACCTTGTTTATTTTCTATTGGATAAATGCCCAGGAGTGGAATTGCTGGATCATAGGGTAGTTCTATGTTTAGTTCTTTGAGCAACTTCTATAATGTTTTCCAGAGTGGTTGAATGGTGAAACACCAGGGCTCCTGGGCACTGGTCAAAACTTTCTAAATAAAAATCAAGAAACACAAAAAAAATCAAAGAAAATTGATCAACAGGATTACACCAAAATTAACATTTGTTTCTGTATGGCAAAGGACATAGCTAACAAGCTAAATGGAAAGCTCTCAGAATGGGAGAAGATTTTTGCCAGCTATATATCAAAGGCCTAATAACCAGAATATACTTAGAGCTAAAAAAATAAACCCTTAGGGGAATAACAACACAATCAATAAATAGGCTAATAAGTTAAAGAGACTTCTCAGAAGAAGTAAAAATGGCCAATTGACACAAGAAGAAATGTTCAACATCTGTAGCCATAAAGGAAAAGCAAATCAAAACAACACTGTGGTTTTACCTTATCCCAGTTAGACCATCCATCATTAAGAAAACAAACAAATGCTGGTGAGGAGGTATAATGCATCTTGATCAGTGTTGCTCTGAATATAACGTTCAAGTCTGATATATATATATATATATATATATATATATATATATATATAATGTGTGCTTGTGCTAGGCTATGCACTCTTGCTTAGCTTTTCACTCAAGGCTGACATTCTACCACTTGAGCCAGCTCTACTTCCAGCTTTTTTCTAGTTAATTATATATAAGAGACTCAGATTTTTCTGCCTTGGTTGGCTTTGAACCATGACCCTCAGATCTCAGCCACTTGAGGAGCTCAGATTACAGGTGTGAGCTATCAGTGCCTAGTGCCAGTTTGATTGTTATCACACTATATGTGGTCCTCAAAAATGTGTGATCATGTTTTACCTTTGTAATATGTTATGATTTCATTGTGCTTTTCTTCACATGCTAGGATGGTAGAGTTGTTGGTAAGAACTTTGCATGAATTCTCTCTCTCTCACTTTAGTGTATATATATAGGACTCTTCTCACAGCACCTACTCCAAAGCAGGGATCCGTAGTCCATCAGAATCCTGAATTGAACATTAAAAAATGAACAGTCCTTTCATGCCATAAACATTTGTGTGCCTAACAGTGCCCCTCACAGACAGACATGGAACTTAAATTCTAGATTAAGAAACTAAGAGGCTGCTGCTGAAGAAGACTTGCTCCAGCTGAGGCCTCAAGAGTAGAAGTCAGAGTCAATCACATGACTTGATGAGGACTTCCAGGCCTAGGGAGAAGGAAGGCCAAGCCTTCAAAATAATGAAGATCCTAGAGTGTCATAGCAACCTGCAGAAAGCACAGTAGCCAAAGCCCAGTAAGTTGTCCAGGAACAGGAGGGGCAGGGTGAGGAAGTCATGGCCAAAGCAGGTCAAGGTCACAGGTGTCCGTCACAACCTGACCACCTGTGTATTCCTGAGAGCTTCAAGTCCTAGGTTCTAGTTACTGTATTCCAATATATTCAGTTTCTATTGATTCAAGTTGAATATCACCCAAGTGCATAGTTTGGTGTTGTACCAATCTCCTTCCAAACTATGGCAGCAAAGCTTTGAGCAAGATCTGAGTTTTCAGTCATGGTAGACCTGTCTGTAGGCTAGTCTTAAAATTTTCAACTGGAGGGAATTCTTGACCTCCTAAGTAATTTTTTAAAATCTCCCATACATTGAGGTTCACATTGATGTAAATCTCTATGGGTTTTAACAGCAGAACAATGCCACATGTTCACATAGTACAATGTAGTTTGACTGCCCTAAGTATCTTCACCATCTACTTTCCAATCCTCCCCTCCTCCTCTCACACTACTAATTGATTACTCTTTAGAATCTGGTCTTGGTGATGTACAGGGAAGACAGCCAAGTAAACCAGAACTGCCTCTCTTGCTCTGGGGCAGCAGCCTATGGATAAGTAATATTCTGTCTTGGAACCCAGAAACCACCTATGGGCCTGCAGAACTTACCAGTGACTGATCCACTCTAGAGCCAGAAATTTTGTTTATAAATACAGCATTGGAATGTATCCTTTGACAGCCTTTTTCTTTAGGCACTGGTAAATTGAGTTACTCACTCCAGTTTCTCTCTCCCTGTCTCCATAGCCCCAGCTGTCTAAACTCATAGTCCTCCTGCTAGAGAGTGCATTTTTTCCAGCCCTTGACTGTAAGCTTGGTCATGTGACTTTCTTTGGATAATGGAATGCTGGCAGTCTGTAGGTCCTTGCAGGAGTGTGTGCTGCCTCCAGCAAGTCTGCACCAGTGATCCACAAACCATGAAGGATAAATGATTTTGCTTTCATGGTATGGAGGTTAAGGAAACACTAGATAACTAATTTAACTACAGTGTTTGCTTAGATGATATGTCTGGAACGCTCAAAAGAAGATAAAGAACTTGGTGTAAGCAATTCCCTCAAAATTATTAGGTCCTATCATGACTAACAAATATGTGTTTAAAAAATGATTACTAGCCAGGTGCCAGTGGCTTATGCCTGTAATCTTAATCCCACAGGAGGCTGAGATCTGAGGATTGCAGTTTAAAGCCAGCCTGGGCAGGAAAGTCCATGAGACTCTTCTCTCCAATTAACTATCCAAAAGCCAAAAGTGGAGCTGTGGATCAAGTGGTAGAGTGCTAGCTTTAGACACAAAAGTCAAGGTCAATGATAGGTTCTGAGTTCAAGCCCCAGGACTGGCACACACAAAAAGTGATTACCTTAGAATTTATAATACACACAGGTCAATTCTTTCTGAATAGGACTCCAGATGCCCAAAGGATATGGGAAAGAATTTACAAATGGGACCATATCAAATTAGTTTCTGCACAGCAAAAAGAATCAACAGAACCAAGAGACAACCCACAGAATGGAAGAAAATTTTCACTAGATGGATCTTGAACAAACACAAAATTAATATCCAGAATGTGTGGAGAGATTTTAAAAAAAGAGCAAGAGGCCAAGTAATCTGATCAATAAATGGACAAGCAAGCTGAACAGTCAGTTCTCAATACAAATGGCTAATAGATAAATGAAATCTTCAACATCCTTATCCATAAAGGAAATATCAATCAAAACCACATAGAGATTCCCTCTTACCCCAGTCAGAGAATAGCCACTAAGGAGAGGTCCAGAAAGATGGTGGAGGAGAAGCTGGGGGCTAAACAAGTTTTTGCATAGAAACCAGTTTTAATGTTCCACTGAAAAGTCCAAGGCTAGAGTCACACCAAGTGTGCCATTATAGTACAGAGAGTTTGGCCAGAGAGGAAAAATTCAGGCAGCTTGGTTAAGGAGACAGATTTGAGCACTTGCTGGTGTCTCTGGTGGCGGTATCATTGGCTGCTGCTGCAGCCACCATATCAACAGAAAGAGCCTGGGACAAAGACACCAAAGGCAGTGTGTGAGCAGATTCTACTTATCACCAGCAAGACCTGACAAGGAGTAGAAATCTTCATCCTGCTGACCACAGACAGCTGCACACCGTGGATGGCCTGAAAAACAAGGGAAAAGGCATAAGTACCCCCAAGACATCCTCACTCCTTTTCACAGAGCAGCAATGGGAAAGTAGCCCCTCCCCCCATCACTGGAGAAGAACTCTATCTTTGATACTGACAAACACTGGGCCAGAGCAGCTAGCAGGTAACTCAGGCTTTGGAAGAAGACAATAGGAACCATTCAACAGGTCAAAGGAACCTGACCTGCGGGACTTAGCTACACCTAGAGGAAAGTTACCCTTCCCAGGAAGAGGAAGTTTTGCCCATGGAGGAGTGACTTTCTTCACTGGGTAAGCAGAGCCAGAGGCTTCCCCACCCCACTGTAGCTCAGGAAGCAGACCCAGCTGAAGGAGGGTAAAAGAAAAACAATTGGAAACTCAGTAAACATAAATCCTAAGACTGACTCCAGGCTGAGCTGTGTGTGTCTCAGGAGCTAGCCCCTCAGGGAAAAGCTACTGATAGCTGACAGGCATCAACCCTATCCATAACCAAGTCCCATCACAGCAACTCCAACCTAAGGGAAATGACCATCTCCCTCTTTTGTGATACTAAAAGCAGATCACCCTACCACTGAACTAGCCTGGGAGAAGGGTCGTAAAGTCCCTGGTAAGGAAGAGCTTCATTCGGCCTGCTCAAACAAACTGATGTAAGAAACCAATCAAACCACAGGCAAACCAAACACCACAAGAAAACCAGAGACTCCACCAAGAGACTGGTTACGGACACAGAGGAAATACAAGATTCTCCTTCCCCCCACCAAAACCAAAGAACACTTTTTGCTAGCTATTTTTTTTTGAAATTAAAAAAAAAGATTGTTTAGTTTTTCATAATTTTTATTTTAGGTTTGTTTTTTTAAAATTCTTTTTACTTTGTCCTTTTTGCTTTTTTGCTTTACTTTATTGCTGTTCTGTTCATTCTGTACCTTCATTGTGTGCATACTCAAATATCGATTACTTTATTCACAAACTCTCAGCCTTAACTCCCTTAATTGTAGTATTATTTCTTTATACTTATATATTTTTTAAGTGTTTTATTTTTAAATTTTTTATTTTTCTTTATCTCTTTTCTCCTTTTCTTCTATCCTTTTCCTCTCTGTGAATTTAGGTCTTGGTTGTATTGCCTCTCTCCCTTTCCCTCCCCACATTCCTCTAATCTTATTTTCTCCTCACAATTCTCCCTAAACCTATTAATTTCTGGTCCACTCACCCCTCATTTTCTTAGTACACTGATTCTTAGTGGTTTTTTGTTGAAATAAATTGTATCTGCTGAACTAGATTGTACATGTACTAATTTTGACTGCATCAAACAATCTTGGCAACTATAGAGCACTGGTTGATGCTGGCCTTAAAATAGCATTCTGGTACAGAATTGGTTTTTGCTTTCATCCCAAATGGGCAGAACAAGCCTGAGAAACACAAGAAAAATGACAAGTCCAGGTATCTCAACTCCCACTCATAATAATCAGGCAACAGAGCAGTTAATGAATAATCCAGAGAATTCCCGAAATTCTCTACAAACAACTGGTAAACATGCTGAGTGAAAAGATTGAAAGCTTGCAAAGGACTCCGTATGAGCGAGATAGGGAAATCTGTGAGCATGATGAGGCTAACCAAAGATTAATACAGGAACTTTGCACATCAGGAGGCTAATCAAAGAATAATAGAGGAATTTCACGAGTGGGATGAGAATAAAGATTAATAGAGGCATCCATGGAATCTACAAACAGAAACCTAGAGGAATCCATGGAGGCCACAAAGGGAATGCTGAATGAAGCTCAACAGAAAAGGGAGTCCAGGAAACTATAAGGATTTGAGAATGAACACTGAAAACCAAATTAAGGAGGTAAAGAAGGCCATACAAGATCTAAAACAAAGCTCCAACAAAGAATTTGAAGCCATAAAATCTGACCAAGTAGAAAGAAAAGAAATAAAAATGTAAAATGTCTTGACAGTAGGTTAGACCACGCAGAAGATCGAATCTCTGAGGTTGAAAACAGCCTACACATTATAGACAAAGAACAGACAAGTAATTAAGACAAACCCAAGAAATATGATAGATCTATTCAACAATTAGAAGACACGATCAGATGGCCAAGGCTAATAGGTGAAGAAGAGGGCCCAGAAACAGAGTGAAAGGTCTAGGAAATTTAACAGGATCGTAACAGAGAACTCCCAAACATGCAAAGAGATAGGCCCATTCAGATACAAGAAGCCTTAAGAAGCCCAAATAGACCAGACCAGAATAGGATATCCCACCAGCACATTGTAATCCACACAGGATCAATTCAGACTAAAGAAAGGATCCTTAAAGCTGTCAGGGAGAAAAGATTAATCACATATTAAGGGAAACCAATCAGAATAACTTCAGATTTCTCAGCAGAGATAATGAAAGCAAGAAGAGCCTGGAAGGATTTATAACATGGTCTAAAGACAACTATCAACCAAGAATACCAAACTCTCCTTCATAACAGAAGGTCGAATAAAAACCTCCCACAGCAAAGAAAAATGGAAACAACATATCTCCACCAAACCAGCCCTACAAAAGATACTTAAAGATGTCCTACACATAGAAAACCAACAAGACCACAATAAAGGCCAAGAAACCACACCCAGAGAATCCAAGAATCATAGGAAGAACCCAGTTGGAACAGCCCACAAGAAGGTAGATAACATGGCAGGAACTACCAAACACCTCTCAGACCTAACTCTCAATATTAATGAACATAACGCTCCAATTAAGTGACATAGACTGTCTAGTTGGATCAAAAGCCAGATCCTTCTATCTGTTGCCTTCAAGAGACACACCTTGCCCACAAAAACAAATATATTCTGAAATTAAAAGGCTGGAATAAAATTTACCAAGCAAATGGCCCCCATAAACAGGCAGGAGTTGCAATCCTAATATCAGATAAAATAGACTTCAAATTAAAATTAGTGAGAAGAGATAAAGAAGGTCATTACATATTAATTAAGTGATCTCTCCTTCAGGAGGATATTAAAATTCTAAATTTCTATTCACCAAATAATGTAGCACCCAAATTTATCCAAGAAAAACTACTTTCTCTAAAATCTCACATAGATCTGAAGACATTAATTGTTTGGGACTTTAACACACCACTATCCCTGCTAGATAGATAAACCCGGCAAAATCTCAACAGAGAAACCTCAGATCTAAACAACTGCATAGATCAACTAGACTTAACAGACATTTACCAAATATTTCACACAGTAGCATCATAATACACGTTCTTCTCAGTAGCACACAGAAAATCCTCCAAAATAGGCCACATTTTAGGTCACAAAGCAAATTTGTCCAACTTCAGAAACATTGAAATTATGCCCTGCATTCTCTCAGATCACAAGGGAATGAAATTAGAACTCAACACCAAAATCCTGTAACACATGGAAGCTGAACAACATACTGTTGAACCACCAGTGGCTCATGTAAGAAATTACAAAGGAAATTCAAACATTCATGATATTTAACAAAAATGAACGCATAAATTACCAGCTCCTCTGGGACACAGCAAAGGCAGTACTCAGAGGCTCTGAGTTCTTACAACAAATTGGAGAGATCTGAAACCAAAAATATAACGAGGTACTTGAAGCTCCTTGAAAAAGAGCAACAAGCTAAACCCCAATCCAATAGATGGAAACAATTAAAATTAAATCAGAATTTAAAAAATTAGAGTAAAAAAAACCATACAAAGAATTAACAGTTGGCTCTTGGAAAAAATTAAGAAAATTGACAGACCATTAGCAAATCTTATCAGAAAAAGAAGAGAACACACCCAAATAAACAATCTCAGAGAATGGAAATATCACCACAGAAACAACCAAGATTCAGATCATTATAAGAGAATACTTCTCATAACTTTATGCTAATAAATTTGAGAATCTGTAAGAAATGGATGAATATCTGGCGCATATTGACATGCCCAAACTAAACCAAGATTATTTAAACCAACTTTACAGACACATATCAAGATCGAAATAGAAATAGCAATAAGAGACCTCTCACCCAAGAAAAACCCAGGACTGAATGGAATTACATATAAATTCTACAAGGCCTTCAAAGGAGAACTCTCACCAATACTCCTCCAACTCTTCAATGAAATTGAAAGTGAATGCTCACTACCAAACTCTTTCTTTGAAGCCATCACAACCTTCATCCCCAAACCAGACAGGGATTCATCAAAAAAAGAGAACTATAGACCCATTTCTTTGAGGAACATCAATGCAAAACTTCTCAACAAAATTTTGGACAATTGACTTCAACAGCTCATCAAAAATATCATACACCATGGTCAAACAGGACTCATTTCAGGGATGCAAAGCTGGTTCAATATATGCAAATCAATTAATATAATTCATCACATCAACAAGAGCAAGGATAAGAACCACATGGTTATCTCAATAGATGCAGAAAAAGCATTTGACAAGATCCAACACCCCTTTATGATGAAGGCTCTGGAAAAACTAGGAATCCAGGGAACATTCCTCAGTATAATAAAGGCTGTGTATGACAAGCCTACAGCCAGAATTTTACTTGATGGTGAAAAATTAAAGCTAATTCCTTTATTTCAGGAATGAGACAAGGATATCCACTCTCTCCACTTCTCTTTAATTTAGTATTAGAATGCCAAGCTAGAGAAAAAAGACAAAATACAAACATAAAGGGGATCCAAATAGGGAAAGATGAAGCAAAACTCTCCCTTTTTGCAGATGACATGATCTTGTATTTAAAGAACCCATGGACTCTACTCCCAAAATACTCAAGCTGATTCAAAACTTTGGCAAAGTAGCAGGGTATAAAATTAACCCTCAAAAATCAATGTATGCCAACAATGAGAATAGTATGGCTGAAATCAGGAAAGCAACTCCATTCGTAATAGCCCCAGACAAAATAAAATACCTAGGAGTTAACTAAAGAAGTGAAGGACCTCTATGATGAAAACTTTAAAGAGCTGAAAAAGGAAATTAAAGCAGAATTAAGGAAATGGAAAAACCTTTCATGCTCCTGGATTGGGAGGATCAACATTGTGAAAATGGTAGTTTTACCAAAGGCTATCTACAAATTCAATGCGATACCCATCAATCCCAACCTTATTCTTCAAGGAAATAGAAGAAGCAAAAATTCATATGGAACAACAAAAGACCCAAATAACAAAAACAATCCTTAGCAGAAAGAACAGTGCTGGAGGAATATCAATACCAAAATTCAAACTCTACCACAAAGCCATAGGAATCAGAACAGCCCGGTACTGGCACAAGAACAGACCTGAGGACCAACACAATAAGAACTGAAGACCCAGAAATGAACCACAGATCTATAGCCACCTAATCTTTGACAAGGGAGCTAAAAAAAATAGAATGGAAGAAAGACAGCCTCTTCAGTAAATAGTGCTGGCAAAATTGGCTAAACACCAGTAGAAAACTAAATCTAGATCCCCATATATTAATCTGTACCAGAATCAACTCCAAATGGATCAGACTTTGAAGTCAAAGCAGATACCCTGAAAACATTACAGGTAGGAATAGGAGAAACTCTAGGGCTCCTTTGCACATGCAAAACATTTTTTAATAGAGACCCAGAAACACAACAAATCAAAGAAAGGTTGGACAAATGGGATTGCATGAAGTTGCAGCGCTTCTGCATGGCAAAGGACATAGCTATCAAGATCAATAGAAAGCCTACCGATTGGGAGAAGATCTTCACTAGCCATACAATTGACAAGGCTTTCGTATCTAAAATATACATAGAACTCAAAATTTTAAATACCCCGACAACAAATCCTCAAAGAAACAACAATTAACAAGTGGGCTAAACACTTAAAGAGAGACTTCTCTGAAGAGGAAATAAAAATGGCCAATAGACACATGAAGAAATGCTCAACTTCTCTGGTCATAAAAGAAATGCAAATCAAAAAAACATGGCTATAATAAAGAAATCTAATAACAACTGATGCTGGAGGGGATGTGGCCAGAAGGGAACACTACTGAATTGTTGGTGGGAGTGTAAACTTGTTCAACCATTTTGGAAAGTAGTATGGATGTTCCTCAAAAGACTCCACATAGCTCCTCTATAACCCATCAGTCCCACTTTGGGGCATTTACCCAATGATCATAAACAAGGGCCATACTAAAGCTACCAGCACATCTATGTTTATCGCAGCATTATTTACCATAGATAAGATATGGAACCAACCCAGATGTCCCTCAGTAAATGAATGGATTAAGAAATGTGGTATACATGGTATAACCCCTATTTTCACTGTATTTGATTCCGGTGTCCTGTACCTTGTATATACTTTTTTCTAACTTGGGAAGGGGAAGAGAAATAACAAAATGCTGAAATAAGGTTACAGGATGACCCATTGTAACAACAAGATGTACAAGACACTATGTTGAAAATGAACTTTACAACTTTGTGGCGGGGGAGGGGCAGGGGGCGAGAATGGGGGAGGAGGAAGAGGGGGAGGAGTTGGGTAGGTGGGGAGGAAAGGGGTGGTAGGAAATAAACAAAGGAGCTGGTAACAATGCTTGCTAGGAAATGGACTCATTATCTTGCTCACATAACTGTAACCCCTGTGTACAGTATCTTTACAATAAATATATATATTAAAAAATGACAGCCACCAAGTAAACAACTGTTGGAGAGGATATGGGAAATAAAGGAACCTTCATTCACTGTTGATGAGAATGTAAACTACTGCAAGCACTGTGGAAATCAGCAAAAAGTTTTCTCCAAATAATAAAAGCAGATCTTCTTTATGACCTCACTATGACATTATTGTTCTTATATCCAAAGAAGAGTGTATCAATTTACCAGAAAGACACCTATATAACCATGATTATTGCAGCACTATTCATTCAAATAAGGGGATCAATGAAGAAGCCCAACAACAGATGAATGAATGAATAAGATGTGAACACACATACACATACACACACCACACACATACACACACACACCACACACACATACACACACAGATACTTTGGAGTATTATACAGTCATAAGGAAAAAATGAAATCGTGTTATTTTTCAGGAACATGGATGCAATTAAAAGGACATCATATTGAGCAAGACAAGATAAGCTCAATAAATAAAATATAATCAAATATTTTCACTCATCTGTGGAAGGTAGACCTAAAAGATATACATATTCATGGGATTATGAATGTATATTACCACACTGAGTTTAGAAATTCAATCTCTTTTTGTTTGTTGTTATTTTTTCTGGTACTGGGGCTTGAACTTACGTTTTCAAATTCTTGCTTGACTTTTTCCACTCAAAGCTGGTGCTCTACCATTTGAGCCACATCTCTACTTCTATAGAAATTCAGTTTCTTACCAGATATTATCTGAACTCATTTTGTTAACCTTCTTTTGCTACATTTTTCATTTATTTACTTTTTTGAGGCACAGATTGGCTATATTGACCAGTCTGGTCTCAAACACATGGTTCAAGCAAGCCTAAGCCTCTTGAGAAACTAGGACCTACAGGTGCACACTGTTAGTACACCTGGCTCACTTACTTCTTGAGTAAACTGGGTAGCTTTTGTCTTTCAAAGAATTGGCCAAGTTCATTTAAATTGGAAAATGTATAGATTTACAGCCATAAAATTTCCTAATTAACTCAATTCCTGTTGCTTTCATGACAGTGGGACTATTATTCCTGATAGAGGTAATTTGTATTTTTTTCTTGAGTAGTCTGGCCAGATGTTTACATTTTATTGATATTTTCAAATAAGTAGTATATGCTTTAAAATATTATACTTCTGATTTTTTTTATTATTTCTACTTTCTGCTTATTTAAGGCCCAGTTTGACTCTCCTCTTCTTTCTTAATCTAGAAACTTTGAGAACTATAGATCTCTATATTTCCCCTATGTAATGTCTTAGCTACATTCCATAAATTTTTCTTTGTTAGCACTCTTATTTTCATTCTGCTAATGTCTTCACATTCACTTCTTTTACTTTTGAATTGCTTAGATTTAAAATTTCCAAACATTTTGAGACCTAGATAAAATTTTCTTATTGAGTTTAATTCTAGCACACCCATAAAATATCTTTTTTGACCTCTGCTGTTTCAAAGAATTCATTTAATTACTCGAGCGTGGTTCTATGTTGGGGAATGGTCCATGTGTACTTGAAAACAATGTGTTTCTGCTTTGTCAAGTTTGTTGACAGTTTATTTCCAATCTTCTGTTTCTTTACTGATATCTTGTCTACCTGATTTATCAGTTATTGAGAGATGAGCTTGCAAGTTTTCAGTTCTAATTATGAATTTAGCTAGCTCTTTTCATTGCTACCAGTTTTTCCCTCAAGTATCCCACAGTTTTTATATTAGATGCAAATACATCACTAGGTTTTCCTTCCACTTTCCATGAAATGAAGTCTCTCTTTAGCCCTCATATATGCCTTGTTCTGAAGTCTGCATTGTCTTTTACTGGTGTATTTATTAATCATCTGGCTAATTTAAAGGATATATATATATATATATATATATATATATATAGTTCTTTGACTTTTAAAAATAAAAGTATCTTTCAACTTATATAGTGTTTTGTAGATAGCATGGATTTAGGTATGCTTATTTCCCCATTGCTACAGTTTCAGACTTTCAGTTAGTATGCTTTGGTCAATTCAAGTTTAATATAATTGCTGATAGGTTTGGACTGACAGCTGTTGTCTTCATATATATTTTGTTTAGTTATTTTTAATTTTAAACTATTTATTCACTTATTTTGTGCTAGTACTAGGGCTTGAACTCAAGGCCTGAGCAACTGAGCCTTAGTTTTTTTCAGTCAAGACTGGAGCTCTACTACTTGAGTCTCACACCTTCAATTCCGGCATTTTGGTGGTTAATTTATACATTGCCTTTCTATTCCTCTTCATCTGTTTCTGGAGATATGAATTGCAGTCTGATGTCATATGCTTCTTCCTAAAGAAGTTTATTTGCCATTTCTATAACCTTTCCTGTAGGAAGGCCTTTTGTGTGGTGGTAAATGTTAACCTCATCAGAAGTTGGGTTGGGTTTGAGGTTTAATGGTGCCAGGGGTACCTTCTGTCCAAGAGATGCTTCAATCTTTATTTACTTTGTGTTAGTCTTTAAAAATGTCTTTATTTCTCCTTCGCTTATGAAAGTTACATAAAATTTGGTAGTTACAGAATTTTTCTCTGATGGATTTTCTCCCCTTTGTTATTGCTCTCATCATTTCTGACAGGAATCTGCTGTCATGCTTTGTTTCACTGTTATGATGTGTTTTCTCTGTTTGTGTGTGTGTGTGTGTTCAGCATTTTGGGCAAGATAAAAAATTCTTTTGCTGTTTAGTCAGTTTGGGGTACTTATCCTGCTTGATGCTTGCTGAGTTTCTTAATTCTATGATGGGTGTATCTATCATTAATTTTGGAAAATTCTCAGTCATTGTGTCTTCAAATATTTCTTTTGCCCTGTTCCCTCCTCTTCTCCTTCTGTGATTTGATGTGGTTACACAGCTCTTGGATGCTTCCTTTGTCCAGCTTTCTGATTCATTTTTCTCTCATTGTATTTCAGTTTGGTTAACTTGAAGTGTTCACTGAAGTTCACTTCTGTCAAACTCACTGATGCTTTTCTTGTTCGTGTCATATTTTCCATTCAGCCTACCAAAGGGATTCTATTACTCTAATTTTATTACTCCCATTTTAAATTATTTCTTTCTTATGATTTTGATCTCTATACTGAAATTACCTTTGTGATGCTACATTTTGTCTACATTTTCATTAGAGAATTTAATATGTTGATCATTGTTATTTAAGATGATTCACCAGAGAGTTTTATCTCTTCCATAGCCAAGTTTGTTTCTCTTAAGTCGTGGCAATGTGTGGCTTTATTTTCAACTGTCCTTTCAAGGGTGTTGTGCTCTTTAGTTGAAAGCTGTACATCTTGTGTAGGATGGTGGAGCCTGGGCTGGTTTTAATGCCAGAGAATGGACTCACTTTTTCACCTGGTGGATATTTCATTTGGGTTCATGCCAGAGCTGAACTGGTCTTGAGGTTCATTGTTGTTATATGATTTGGACTATTCAGATTGCTTTTTTTAAAACCATAGATTTTGTGTGTATAAGCAAATTTCTTGAGCTGGAAAGGTAGCTTAGTGGCAGAGTATTTCCCTACAATGCATGAAGCCCTAGCTCCAATACTTCAGTACCACATAAACAGAAAAAACTGGAAAAGTGCTGTGGCTAGAGTGGCAGAGTGCTAGTTTTGAGAAAAAAGTAGTTCAGGGACAGTGCTTAGGCCCTGAGTTCAAGTCCCAGGACTGGCATAAAAGAGAGCAAATTACTCATAGTTCTTCACGGTAAAAACTATTTTCCTTCTCCTCTTCCTCCTCCCCCTCCTCCTCCTCCCTCCTCTTCCTTTCCTTCCTCTTCTCTTCTCCTCCTCCTCCTTTCCTCCTCCTCTTCCTCCTCCTCCTCTTCCCTCTCTTCCTCCATCTTCCTCTTCCTCCTCCTCTTCCTTTCCTCCTCTTCCCTCTCTTCCTCCATCTTCCTCTTCCTCCTCCTCTTCCTTTCCTCCTCTTCCTCCTCCTCCTTCTCCTCCTCTTCCTCCTCCTCCTCCTTCTCCGTTTCTCCTCTTCCTCCTCTTCCTTTTTTTATATCAGTACCGGGCTTTGAACTCAGCTCAGCTTGCTTATTTGCCTAGTGCTCTACCATTTGAACCACATCTCAGCTTGGCTTTTTGATAGTTACTTTGGATATAGAAGCTACTGCACTTTTCTTTCTGGGCTGTCTTTGAACTGTGATCCTCTAGATCTCAGCCTCCTAATTAGCTCAGTTTATAGGCATGAGCCACTAGCACTTGAGCTAGTGACTTCCTTGAGCTCATTTTTAAGCCCAGTAATCAGCTCCCAAAAGCTGTTATCTACTAATACCATCAATTTGGGGTAAGGATTTCAATATATGAACTTGTGAAGGACACAAACTTTCAGATTATAACACTAAAGCTATGATAGTCCTCAAATTCTTCTATTCATTAATGGTAGAAAATTTTTGCTCAGTCTTAAGCCTCTCAAGTGCACCTCAACGTGGTCATGTCTCCACATTCCTGTGATTCTCTGAGAACTATTCTACTTTCAGCAATTAGCAAGGTACCCAAGCTTGTAAGCTTTGAGGTTGTGGTACTCTCAATGTTCCAGATACACTTTATTTTTTCTTGTGTGCCACTACTGAGACTTGAACTCTGGGCCTCTTGCACTACTTGCTCAGCTTTTTCAGTCACAGTTATTGCTCTACCACTTAAGCTACTTTCAGCTTTTTGCTGGTCAATTGGAGATAAGAATCTCATGGATTTGTCTTGCCCAAGCTGGCTTCGGACACTAATTCTCAGATCTCAGCCTCCTGAGTAGCTAGGATTCTAGGCAAAA